>NC_134862.1:71356437-71708437 GCF_049852395.1 Peromyscus maniculatus bairdii | reverse complement strand
CATGGGGAGTTATGTGCCCTCACCCCACGAATGCTTTAAACCATGGATCCTACCAAATCCTCTGTATGTGGTTTTCCCTGTGAAGGCATACCTATGATAATAAATTGATAAATTAGACAGAATAGAATAACAACCAGTAATGAAATGGAAAGCGTGGATAATAATGTCAAAGGAATTTGGTGTTTCTCTTCCAAGGAGAATTTAGGTTTTCTAATCTCAGCTCACTGTAGATAAGCAACAATATGGAGAACAAAACCATGGGCGGGGACTGCTGTCTATATGACAGCAGGCTGCATGGGGCTGTGACACACTCACACGGGCTGCATGGGGACTGTTACACACTCACACGGGCTGCACGGGGACTGTTACACACTCACACGGGCTGCACAGGACTGTCACACACTCACACGGGCTGCACGGGGCTGTGACACACTGAAAGCAGGCATCACAGCAGTCTTCTCCAAGTACATGGGAATGCTGTCAGGTGTTTCCTGACTGTATTCTCTCCACAGTAATTTTACCCCTCCACGATGTTTTTTTTTTTTTTTTGGTTTTTCGAAACAGGGTTTCTCTGTGTAGCTTTGCGCCTTTCCTGGAGCTCACTTGGTAGCCCAGGCTGGCCTCGAACTCACAGAGATCCGCCTGCCTCCGCCTCCCGAGTGCTGGGATTAAAGGCGTGCGCCACCAACGCCCGGCTCCCTCCACGATGTTTTAATCTTCATTTTAACAACTATACTTTAAATTCTTTATGAATAACAACACTTAATTGTGTCAGTTTCAAATTACAAAGAGAAGCTTAAGATCATTTCTCAGTCAGCTGCTTGACATTTTAAGCTCATGTTATCCTTCTATATAAAATTGTCACAATCATTTCACTTTTTAAATGCATACATTATTTAAACTAATTTCATCTCACTGATGAGTCAAAAGCCTTGCTTTCATTAAACAATTTCATATAATTGAAAACTCATGCCTTTAATCCCAGCACTCGGGAGGCAGAGGCAGGTGGATTTCTGTGAGTTCAAGGCCAGCCTGGTCTACAGAGTGAGTTTAGGCCAGCCTTTTGTTTTTTTTTTTTTGCTATAACATCTTAAAAGATATTTGTTTCTTGATTGGTCCTACTTGATTTAACAGGCAAATTCATTTTTGCAGGATATTAGTATGTAGTGATTCCATTTGTTCTTATTAAAATTTTTCTTTTATTTCTTATTTCATTGAAATAATGAAGGAATAGGGGCTGGAGAGATGGCTCAGAGGTTAAGAGCACTTGCTTGCTCTTCCAAAGGTCCTGAGTTCAATTCCCAGCAACCACATGGTGGCTCACAACCATCTGTAATGAGATCTGACGCCCTCTTCTGGCTTGCAGGGATATGTGGAGACAGAACACTGTATACATAATAAATAAATAAATCTGAAAAAAAAATAATGAAGGAATAAAATGGGACATTTTCCATAATCTTTTTGTTAGGAGAGTTCCTGGCAAACAAACTGCTTCTGTTTTCCCCCCCAGGAGAAAAATCGCACTTCTGTCTAGTTTTCATTTTATTTAAAAAAAAAAAAAAAAAAAAAAAAAAAAAGGAACAGAAAAAAACCATTCTGTATATAATGAACGGTTCCAAAAGTGCCCGGAAGAAGTGCTGCTCGGCAGGGCAGAGTGTGTCCCCGGGTGCGCAGATGCTGAACCACCGGAAACGGGGCTACTCTCAGGGAGCGGCTCTGAGGCATCCTTTCAGACACTGCTTGGCTCCTTAATCACTCCTCTGCGCCCCAGGCTGAGGAAATCTCTAAGTAAGCAAGGCAGTTGCAGCATCTGCCTCCTCACAGAGCTCAGAGGCTAGTGGCCCCTCCTCCTGGCACTCTCTGCCCCGCCCCCTCCTTCTCATTTACTTACTTTGCATCCCCGCCACCACATTTGCCTTCGCAGTTGTTTGGATCTGTTGCTGAAAGCAGTTGCATTATCCGATAAGCTTTCTGCATCACACAGAGGGTGGAGAAAAGGATTAAATGACAAAACAGGGTTCTTTTATCTAGTCACACAAAGACAAAACACATCAATTTCTACTTCAATTTTTTCGCACAAATTGTTAGTCTGTATTGAAGAAAAGAAAAACCAACACAAAACACACGGAAGGTCAGTTTGTTCAACCAATCCCACCCCCACCCCCACTCAAGATTTTGAGAACCCTTCCTACAGCCTCAATGCTTATATACACAAACTTCTTAATTCTGGTAAGAAAATAGTTTAAAAATAAGACTAGTGAGGGGACGCATGATGGACACTAAGCCTGGTGACCGAGTTTGATACACAGGGACCCACACGATGGAAAAGAGAGCTAAGCCCCTAGCCTCCACATGTTCATCATTGTTTGTGTGCTCCAACGCATGCGCATGCACACAAATTAATGGAATAAACGTTTTTTAAGTTAGTAGGGGGAGGGGTTGTTGCTCATGGGCTGATGCCTGATAGTACACATTAGATCCCAGCAACAGAAACAAAACAAATACTTTGGCACAACTCTAGAAAAACTCTGCACACAGAGAAAATGAAATTTTCAGAAAACAAAGATAACTGATTTTGAGTGAAAAGAATAAGCAATCAAGTGAGTTTCTGGTTAGGCAAGTCTATCAAGAATGCATCTGGCATGCAGCCACTCACCATTCAAACAGCATGAATGGCTAGTATGTGCCCCAAACCATTATAGGCTCAAAGGCTAACAGCTGCCTGTAAACAAAAGCTGCTCAGTTTCCAGGGAAAGCCTAAGTCACCGTTCAAACAATACTGAGGTCCAAATATGTGCTAGGAGTCATTACAGACACAGAGACCAACACCTGTCAGTAAAGAAAGACTCTCTGATTACCAGAGAAGACATAAAATAAAAATATCAGGCAAGTTCAAAAGGAGTACTAAAAAAACCAGACTAACATCTTGACATCACAAAGAACACAAAGCATATCAACATAACAGGGCAACGGAAAAGAGGGGATTTAACTTTTGACAATTAAGTTTTAAATTCTCTGTTCTCAACTGAGTAAGAAGGAAACAATACAGTAAGACCATTCGCATTAATGGGCAGGAACTAAGCCATGGCCGTCCGTCTTAAGAACTAAATGTTAACTTCCTAAGTCATGATTCCTAAACATCAGTGAGACAAATGGAAGGTGTACTAGCTACACACATAGTCAGATTATCAGGAGATATGGAATGGCTGTACCTGATTTGTCCTGCAGCTCATCCAGTCTCTCTCCTCTTTCAATGACCTTTGTGATGTTTTCTTGCATCACGTCAATAACTTCATCCACCTGATTCTGAACACTAGTTTGAAAAGAGAGAAGATTTATTCTTCTTTTAGGAATAACCACATTTTTAGGACTTCTACTAGATGTGGCAAATTCTCAGAGAACTATGGTTTGCCATTAACCTATAAAATTAAGCAATGGTTTTGCACTTGGATAAAGGCTATACATTAAAGTAATATTTAACTGAAAGCTTACTTTTTGTCTTGATTCTATCTTGAATGTATCTCATAAGCAAATCAAACATTGACAGAATGCTCACTACGACTCAGTGTTTAATTTTCTTTTTAATGGACTGTTGAAACAGCAGGTAAACCCAATAATCATAACTTACGTTTCTTGGTAACGCATTTCAACCATAAAAGACTTACCAAGGTGTTTGGCCAGGTTTACTGGGGGTAATGAAAAATACCTAGTTTCTAAAATGGAAACATACAGCACAACTTATGAGGCACTGGATACCCAATGGGCATAGCCCTTCGCTGCTCACTCGTTTTCTCTTAAATATAAGCAAGATTCAAGACAACCTGGAACATCCAGGAATATTTGGAAATGCCCACCAAAAGGCAAAAATGAAAAACAATTCAGTCTTTCAAAATGAAAATGTTTTCTTCTTTTATGTGATGGCAGCCTCTTCTAATTAAACTTCAGACTATTCAGTGAAAACTGAAACAAACTTAAGAAGTGGCCAAATGGTCCTCAACTACCCACTGTCACATAGAGTTACCTCCAAAGTATAAAACACAGAAATGCTTAATGGAGTGTCTAGTATTCCTGACGCTCTAACCACAGATGAGAACCTAGCTTAAATTACTTTATATAGTAAGTCTTGGCAACGAACTATCTAAAAAGAGAAATAAAGTGAACTTCTGGTTCTTATAACTCAAAAACTGTTTAGAGCACAATGATTATTAACAATTATATGCACACAGAAACACACACGCAGTTAAGTAAATAAGAATATGCAGTTATCTTTCGTGTGTGTGTGTGTGTGTGTGTGTGTGTGTGTGAGAGAGAGAGAGAGAGAGAGAGAGAGAGAGAGAGAGAGAGAGAGAGAGAGAGAGAGAGAGAGTGAGTGAGTGAGTTAGTTCACTTGGGCATTTTTAAAAAAATCCTAATACACATCTCTTCTCTGTCCTATCCTACACTATCCCCCCAAATTAACCCAGATTTGGGGATGAGGGATCATGTGCAGTTCTGAAAGAGTTCTATCCTTTATTTGAGCTGGTCAAAAAGTGTGCTTTAGAAACAGAAGGCTCACTCAGACAGAGGTGATCAAGAGGCAGGACTGTCACATGTTAGCAGCCATTACTATGCCTGATGATCCCATCGTCCACTTATGTTAAAAACATCATGCAGGCCCATGGATTATCCACACATAGCCTGCAGGATTCACCACGGCTTCCCAAAGGTCTCCTTCTGTACCTGATTCTCCTGAAGGCTCTAAGACTAAAACTCAAGCAGGGATACACCCAAACAGATCTGACGTGGCCGCTCAATCTCTAAGAGATGTCTTACTGCAAATCCTAACTATCCAAGCAGAGGGTTAAATATGTTTATCCTTCTGAAGAACAGTGGCATGAATATTTCTGCAACTCTTCACATGTACAATCAACACATTTCATTAATCTTAAAGCTGAAAAACAGCCAGCTCAGGGGCCCTGCCCCTCCTTAGGAGTGAACACAAAGTGAGAGTGCCTGTTGATTTACCTACAACAAGCATATGGCAGAACATTCGAAAATCTTCGTGCTGAGTAAGTGAACAATCTGAGCATGGATTTTGTATCGCTGACCTAGTGACTTGAAAGCAGGTCTGTGCTCATAAGGAATGCTGGGGAGAATGCAGGCAAAGGGGAGGCTTATATACTGCTGGGAGGGATGTGAATTAATCCAGCCAATACAAAAATCAATGGGGAGCTTCCTGAAAGAAATGAAAAATAGTCCCAGGTATGTTGGTGTCTACCTGTAACCTAGTACTTAAAAGGTGGAGACAGGGGGGTCAGGAGTTCAGGGCTGTCCTCAGCTACACAGTGGGTCTAAGCCATGCCTGAAAAGTCGTGACATTTCCAAGTAGTCATTTGTATTTTACACAAGTGGCAACTAGCAGGGCAGAAATGATCAACAACGTACTATGGCTGCTACACACAATCAGATTATAGTTATGGATATTAATATGCCATACTATACATGACTTTAAAGTAAGGTCAAAAGGCTGAAAACTCCCAATGAAATAGGTTTCATTATGACAAACAGTGTACCTTGAGCATATTTATCCCTCTGCTGCTCGTTCTCACCCTCTCTCCATGCCTCTCCCATTCTATACCTTCCTTCTACTTTTGTGTCCTTTTTACCCACCCCTTTCCCACCAGACTCGACAACATGTGGCCCATGTCCCAGGGTAGCCAAGGCTACACAGAGAAACCCTGTCTCAAAAAACAAAACAACAGACAAACAAAAAATTCATGTTCTGCCACGCAAACACATTCTTCCTTATTTTATAAAAAAAATACTAATTTTTCATTAACATCCCATTTTTGCCTTTTAAGGTACTGTTAACAAAGGGGGTTTGTTGTTTTAAATGATGTTTTCATTCATTCATCCATCCATCCATCCATCCATCCATCCATCCATCCATCCATCCATTCAGTGTGTGTGTGTGTGTGTGTGTGTGTGTGTGTGTGTGTGTGTGTGTGTGTTCGTGCAGCAGTCAGTTCTCTTGCAATTCCTCCATATGGATATTAGGAATTGAACTCAGGCATGGGGGCAGATACCTTTTCCTGCTGAGCCATCTTGGTGGTTCCAACATAAGAAGTTTTAAAATTATGTTGTACTCTTATAACTGCCGTCATATCATGGGAAATCCTTAGGTGCCTTTTAAAGTTTGAACTGGTTGGACTAAGGTGATAGCAGATTGCTCATCTGAGACAGAAAGTATCTAAAATTTATCAAAGTAGCATTTATGATGCTTTCATTCAACTTAAAAGCAGAGGAAACATTCCAATAAAAGTCACAAACTTTGTCAACCCGATGGCCAAAGTCTGTAATTTCAGCAAGGAGGTTAAGTAGGAGCATCTCAACTTCAAGGTCTGCCTGGTCAACTAGGCAAGACCCTGTCTCAAATAGGATTTTAGAAAAGTTGGTGGTGTAGCTCGGTGGTAGAGCCCTTGCCTAGTGTGCATAAGGCTCTGGGCTCAACCTCTAGGACTGAAAAAAATAAAGAAAAAAGAAAATGACACAATGAAATGATGAATTTTATAGAAGCAAGTAAATATTTAAAGTATTTCTCAAAAAATGTCTCTTAAAAAGTATTAATAGATATTTTTATATTAAACTGTAACCAACTTTAACTATTACTGGCCAATCATATAATTCCAACAAAGCAACAATGTTGCTGATCTACAAAGCTGGGATACTCCATTGAATTATTATAAATGAAGTGATAATAATGCATCTTAGTTAAATAAAATGACCAATCTGGTGTACTAGACTAGTGTCAGGGAGTTTTCCTTAAGCATGTGGCATGGCAAGTTGTCCTTTGTCACCTTGTACACACTGGTGAGTCATGTCATGTTAGATTAGTGTTAGTGAGGCTAGGCCATCAATTAATTTTCAGTTTGCTCTTTGATGCCTGATTTCCAACTAAATCTGGCCAGCCTTCAGCTCCAGAGTAAGAACCATTATATCACTCAAAGTCACAGTAATAATTTCTATATGGTATATATCCATGCCGTGTGTGTGTGTGTGTGTGTGTGTGTGTGTGTGTGTGTGTGTGTGTATGTGTGTGTGTGTGTGTGTGTGTGTGTGTGTGTGAAAAGACACAATAGGCCATATTTTACATTAGATTCACTCTGAGGAAGCATTTCAGACAGGAAACAAAGCATATCGGCTGGACAAACAACAAAACCCAGGAGTGTCATCAATAGATTCCTCTGCTCCAGTGACACCTTAGATATCAGAGAAGGCTCAACAATTCCATACTGACACTTGCAGGCATACTCATGAATAATGTCCTGTGAACCCACTGGCACCTGAGACAATGAGGGGCTTGAGAGGCCAGTCTCACTCCACTCCATGTGCACACTGAACCATCTTAGACAGTTTCTTGCAACACACAAGTGTTGTGGAACGTTATTTTAAGATGTGTTACATTTGTTTAATGATGCAAAGATGTGTTGCCTTCCTTTATGTTGCATTTTTGTTTAACTCTGTGAAGCTGTGTTACTATACCTGTCTAAAACACCTGATTGGTCTCATAAAGAACTGAATGGCCAATAGCAAAGCAGGAGAAAGGATAGGCGGGGCTGGCAGGCAGAGAGAATAAATAAAAGGAGAAGGAGCAAGAAAAGGAAGAGGGTATCAGGGGCCAGCCACCCAGCTACATAGCAAGCCATGGAGTAAGAGATAAAAGTATACAGAACAGAGAAACATAAAAGCCCAGAGGCAAAAGACAGATAGAATAATTTTTTTAAATAATTTATTTTTATTTTATGTGCATTGGTGTTTTGCCTGCATGTGTGTCTGTGCGAGGGTGTCAGATGCCCTGGAACTGGAGTTACAGACAGTTGTGAGCTGCCATGTGGTGCTGGGAGTTGAACCCGGGTCCTTTGGAAGCACAGGCAGTGCTCTTACCCACTAAGCCACCTGTCCAGCCCCCAAGATGGGATAATTTAAGTTAAGGAAAGTTGGCTAGAAATAAGCCAAGGTAAGGCTGGGCATTTATAAGTAATAATAAAACGCTGTGTGATTTATTTGGGAGCTGGAGAGCGGGCCCCTAAAAAGAGCAAAGAGTAAAAACAACCAACAACACCAGGTACTGATGAGGCATGCCGTTTCTGCAGGCTGCAGACTATAAAAACCACTTAGCTGCAGTCTAACAACAATTCCTTTGTAACAGTATTGTACAACTGGTGGTGAAGGTACTGGCCCCTTCTGGTGTTAGTGCTGAAGTGTGAGACAATGGTGCAGGAAGCCAGCACCTCTGGCCCCTTCTCCTTTTTCTACAGAATATAAATCTAAAAGCAGCTTGTATTATAATGGCAAGGATTACAGGCATGTGGCACCACACTCACCCAACCAACATTTTCCATAAAAGACAGGAAAGCAGAAGTCTTAGCTTTTGTGAGCTATATGATCTCTGTGTCACAACTATTTGACATTGCTACTGTAACTCAAAAACAGCTAAAAATAATATGGAGACAAATGGATATTTGTGTTCTAATTAAAAAACAAAACAAAACAACCACCAAGTTTGTTTATAAAAACAATAGCCAGATCTGGTTCACAGGCTGTAGTCTGATAGCCCTGGTCCACAGAGAACTATAACAATTATTTAAATGAATGAGTATCTAGGAACTTACTGCTTAATCTTATCATTTCTAGGTCCAAATCTTGGTCCAGATGGTCCCCGTCTGAAATAAAATAGCCAGTATATGTTAGTAATGACAATATCACACAAATATAAAAATAAGAAACACATCTATGTGTGTAATCAAGCTGGATTCTAATATGAATCATCATTAATCATACAGAGCTGCATTTCACAGGAGCTGGTGGTAGAAATGAATGATACATAGTCATGTATCTACTTCATGGTATATACTGTTGGCCATAATCTAATTCTTCCAAGTGGTAAAACTTCCTGAGAAAATACAGAGTACATAATCCTAATCTTTAGTGATACTTTCCCCCTACACATTAAACTCTGAAATGTCATATCAACTAAACCGTCACTGACTATGAATACCTTTGTGGTCAATTCTAGAACTAAAAATGCAACTTACTTTGAATTTCTTCAAAACGTTAAAAATTTGAAGTATATTTTTAAAATACCTTTCTTACAGATATCCACAGAGCAAGAAAAAAATGCAAGAGCACAAGGAAGCATTTAGCCATCTCAAGTCACTACCATCGTCTCCTGTCACAGTCAAGTGTATAACACCTTCATCACCCACTTCCATGCTCTAGCAATGGGAACTTCAGGGTATTTTTGTGGTGATATTTTATTTGTACTGAAATGTTATTTTAATTTTATGTTAATAAATAAAGTTGCCCTGGGGTCAGAGCTATTAGAGCCATAGTAAGAGCGTGGTGGTTAGAAGAGCTAGGTAGATTTCTGTGTGTTCAGGGATACAGCCAGTATTGGAGACATACGCCTTTAAGACCTGGAGGGCGGTACTTACAGGCAGTGATGAGGCAGTCATGTGGTTGGGTTTACAACCAATGAGAAGGCAGAACAGAAAGATTATTTAAACAGGGACACAGGAAGTACCTCCCTCTCTCGGGGAAGCTAGGAGCACTGCAGGAGGTAAGATTTTATCTCTGAGCTCTGACCTCTCGGCTTTTCTCTTTTACCTTGGCTCTGTGTTTCTTATTTTAATAATACGATTGGTTACATCTACATATTTTGATAATTTTTTTTCTGAAGACAGAGAATGTTTAAAGCACAGAACTAAAACAAAACAAAACAACCCTAAGTTCTTAATTTTTAGCCATGAAACTTTCTAAAGGAAGGGAAAATATGCATTTCTAAGAGAACATGTTTAGAGGAAAAATTAAAACTATTCATTAAAACAGTATCATTTATAAGGATGACAGCATCACTTTGCCTTAACTTCTATAAGTGTTTCCCTCTCAGTCTTCAGAGCTCCAACTAAGTACTGGAGTTCTGAAGCAGCATTCTATGCCAAATGACAGGTCAAAGCACTATATTTCATATTTGGAACCAGATAATTTGGAATAAATCCAGAGACAAGCATGAAAAAGTAGTGATTAAATAAGGATACTACAGACAAGACAGTTACCTAAAAATCATTAGGTTAAAACAGTCCAAAAGCTCGGTGTGGTGGTGCACAGTTAAATCCCAGCACTCGGGAGGCAGAAGCACTCAGATCTCTGTGATTTCAAGGCCAGCCTGGTCTACACAGTGAGTTCCAGGACAGCCAGGGCTACACAGAGAAACCAAAAAACAAACAAACAAACAAAAAAAACAAGAACAAAACCAAAGATATATTAAATCTACTATAGTGATATTAGTTCTTCAATATAGTATTTATGATATAACAAATATGGGAGGAAATGAGGAAAGAGAGAGGGGGATAGGGAGAAGGAAAGGGAGGGAAAGACTGAGAAAGAGAAACAGAAAGAGTGACAGACAGACAAACAGATACACAGTGGCACACATGTATAATCCCAGCATTTGGGAAACAAAGGCAAGATGATGGTTGAGTTTGAGACCAGAATGAGACCCTGTTGGAAGGATGGGACAAAGGGAAGACATTTAAAAAATTGATTTCAGTTAAATCAAAGCTTTAGTGGCGGTGTGGCCACTTTGGAAGACAGATGTGACTGTGCACTGGCCTTCATGTCTAGGGATTTACCCAAGAGAAATTAAGGCATGTGTCCTCACAAACACCTGCACACAAACATCTACAACCGTTTTATTTGCTTTAGTAAAAAACTAGAAACCACTAAACATCCACACACAAGTGAATGGAGAAAAGGATCACGGTGTAGTCACACAATGAAACCACTCAGAAAACAACCAACCTGCTGACCCACAGATGAATCTCAAAATAAGCAGGTTAAGCAAATGAAGTCAGTTTAAAATTTTAAAAAGGCGGGGGCAGGGCACACCATATGGCTTCCCTTAGAGAAAACCCTTGGAAACAGAAACAGTGGTGACAGAATGCAGGTCTGTGGAAGCCTACAGCTTGGGAGAGCAGCAGCTTACAAAGCGGTGTAAAGACAGTTAGTTCTAGGGCAAGAGCTGTGCTCCTTCTTTAAATGGATGATGTTATAGATTTATTTTAGTATATGTCAGAACCCACAATGAACACTTTAACTATGTGCACTTTCTTGTACACTAATTAAAACTGAAAAAAAAAATTAACTTACAGAAAAAAGTCCTCTTCTTCATCCGAATCATCTTCCAAAAGATTTCTCTGTCAAAAAATGAAAAACACTTGAGTTTTCTGATGGAGAGGAATTACAAAATGTCAGGGAAGAGAGAAGAAACAAGTTCTAGGCTGCTGACATTTTGTAAACAAGCTTCCAGGAAGAGGGAGGAGTCAATATAGATGCTGTCCTGGCAGTGGAAGATATGGGACAAGGACTGTGGACTTTCCAGAGAAAACGCTCTCAATTCCAGAACCCTGTCACTGGTATGGCAGTCATCCCTTCCCTCCATTCTCTCTATTGGCAGCACTGATCTGAGGAGTTCAATGGCTACCCCAGGAATAAGAGGGGTTAACATTAGAGCTGAGACTTAGTCCAGAAATAGTTCAATACATATGCTAATTTCCAACAATGCAACTTTACAGTTTCACATTACCAAACAGAAAGTCTTCCTGGAAATGAAGATGGGGCCACATTCTCCCTAAAAGGAGAACATGAGGTCCTAGAAGGAGATTAAAGTCAAGGAAATCCAGATCTTCAGACATAACTAATACATCCTACTCTGTAGGCAGAGTAATGGTTCCCAAAGATGTCCCTGTTGCAATAACCCAAACCCATCTGGGACCCTGTTAACTTCTGGGGTGAAGGAGACTTGGCAATGTGTTAAAGGAGCCTGAAGGTCCTTACTCATTAGTCATCTGAGTCCCAAATAAGGACAACGGTTCCTCCAAAGAGAATAAGGGTCAGAGAGAGAGACACTAAGAAACTGAGATTCAGGTGGGGGAAGGGATGAACCAAGAAAGGCAGGCCACTTGCAGCAGCTTGGAAAAGCAAAAAGCAATTTCTCCCTAGGAGAATATGAAACAGCAGGTTGGTGGCGCTTTAACTTGGCAGTGACTCGCTTCTACAGAAGTGGGAAACAGATCACCTATGCATCTTTGCTGAGGACATCGCTTGAGGAATTAGGCCAGCCAAAAAGAAGATGGCTGGGCGGGAAAGGAGCTGCTTCACAAGCACAAGGACCTGAGTTGGATTCTCAGCATCCACGTCAAAAAGCCACGTGTGGCATTATGCATCTGGACCCAGTGCTGGAGTATGGAAACAGGAAACTTGGTGCTCTCTGGCCAGCAAGCCTAACCAGTCAGCAAGTACTGGGGTCAGTGACAGACCCTGTCTCAAAAATAAGGTGTAGAGCAACTGAGGAAAAGACCCAATGTTGACTTCTAGTCTTCACACTCACACACGTAGGGAGCACACCTACATATACAACACACACACACACACACACACACACACACACACACACAAGATGATAATGTCATTGTGAACAGTAAGTTAATGAAAAGTATGGCATAAAACAAGTCTCTAGGAGAACTTAAAACTTTCCCATTGAAGCCCAGAGGCTGAGTGTGGGGGTGTGAAATGAGGAAGTACAAGTATATTAATGTGCTCACTTGTACTTGGGAAGGAGTGAAGGCAGGAAGGGGAATAAAAAAGAAAACTAAGGAGGATGAATAATTTTTGGTATGTTGACAACAGAGATTGAAGTATCACTGTTAAAATATTTAGCTAATATTTTAAAAACAGAAGGAAGTATGGGAATAAATTCACTAGAGTGCCTCGTGGTCTCAGGGCAAGGTAAGAGATGAGGTAAAAATAACCAATCTGGTAAAAGTATGAGGGGAAATTTTAAAAGAAATGCATGTATGTATAATAGTCGCTTATCTATGTGAAATAATATGTAACATACACTAAAGAGTAAAAAAGAAAGGCTTTATTAAATGTTCATTAACAAATACTTGTAATACTGAGCATTTAATGTGTGCTAGATGTGGGTGTAAACACCAAACATGAGCCGTGACATGGTCTCAGCTCTTAAAGAAAAAGGTGCTCCTAAGAAAAATGCCATGCAGAGAATTCCAACAGTGATGGGACAGGAAGTGACAGGTGACTACGTGACACTTAGGTTGTCATCGAAAATCCTTCTGAAGAGATAAAACTTAAGCTGAAGTTCAAGTGATAACAAAGACCCAGACAAATATCAGAGGCAGGGCACTCACTGCCCCAGGAAAATGGCTGGCACAGAAAAATCCCAACGGTATTACTCATCATAGCAAGTGAGTGACCTCATTAAAAACAAACTCACATATGACTGGGGGGGGGGGCACAAAATCCAGCCAATGTTTATTTGTTTTCAAGAGACTCACCTAAAAGCAGTGCCAAATAAAGAAGGTGGGGTGTGGAGAAAAGATATGGTGGTAAGCTCAAACCATAAAGAGTATTAGTAATCTAAAGCCAAACCTTAGAGCACCACAATAAATAACAATTATAAAATGCACCATCTACCAAGAAGACTTAAAAATGGTCATATATTGATAGTATAGCTTGAAATATATAAAACAAAAGTCATATCAAATTACAAGCCCAGTGAGTTATAGTCTTCTTTGAAGATAACTAGATATAGAGAGTTGATCCCAGTTGTCCACAGAGAAACACACATGAGACCAATATTCACTGATCAGATACATGTGTTAGGGATACAATATAACAAGTGTACAAAAGGATACAGTAAGAAATTCTCACCCAGCAGGCAGAGTGTGAGTATGATAAGGGTGTACTCACACATCACTGCTGGAAATCTAAAGCTGTACACCCACTTTGGAAAACAAGTCTGAGACCTCCCCAAAAAGGTTGGGCATAGTTACTATAAAACCTAGTAATTCTGCTGCTAGATACATAGCCCTACCAAATGAAAACAGGGCTCAGCCATTAAAGGGTAGGCTCATAACTAAAAATATAAGAAAGAAAACATATGTTCAAATGCTGTGGGGTGTCTTTCTATATGCTGTGAATATGTGTTGCTTTGATTGGTTGATAAATGCTGACTGGTCAGTAGCCAGACAGGAAGTATAGGTGGACATGCAGATGAGAAGAAGGCTGAGAAAAGGAAGGGAGAGTCAGGAGTCGCCAGCCAGACACAGAGGAAGCAATATGACAAGGCAGAACTAAAAAAGGTACCAGTCATGTGGCTAAACATAGATAAGAATTATGGGTTAATTTAAATGTAAGAGCTAGTCAGTAATAAGCCTGAGCTAATGGCCGAGCAGTTATAATTAATATAAGCCTCTGTGTGTTTACTTAGGGGACACAAGTGGGAGAGATTTGTCCTGACTGCCAGCAGGCCGGGACACAGGAAAACTTCCAACTACATTCAAACAAAATGGGTATGTTAGTTAGTACTCATTCATTCAACAGTATTCAGAACAACTGAACTATGGGGGTGTGGTAGGGCAGGCATCCCAAAATGTCCATCAACTAACGAACAGATAGCTAAATGCTGTACACCCACATGATAGAATACTATTCAGCAATAAAAGGAACATAAAGTGGCTGGTTAGGTGGCAAAGTGGTTAAGAATACTATCTGATCTTCCAGAGGAGCCAGGCTCAATTCCCAGTACCCACAAGGTGGCTCATAATCATCTGTTACTCCAGTTTCAGGGGGTCTAAGGCCCTCTTTTGGCCTTCTCAAGGCACTGCACACACGGTACACAGACATACATATAGGCACTGCACACACACCTACATACATAAAATAAAAAATGAAAAAAAATTTAGAAAAAAGGAATATAAAGTACTAATACTATAATACTGACAATTTTGAAAACATTATGAAGTAAAGAAGCCAATTACAACAAGATATATATATCATATGATTTCATTTACACAAAATACTCAGAGTAAGTCAAACTACAGAGGTTTAGTTGTCTATAATTGAAGGAATGGAGAGAATGTGGGGGACTGGTAAAGGGGCCAGGGCTTCCTTCAGGGATATAGATATGCTCTAAAACTGACTGTGGTAGTAGCTGCCCGACTCTGTGAAAATAACAAAAGCCACTCAACTATATACATCTAATTTAAGTGGCCAGAAGCCTGAAAATATTACCCTGATCTCCTCCTATCTTTTTACCTAGGAATTGATCATAAAAATGTTCTCTGACCTACTCTATGTGATGACAGGTCTTAAGATGCCCACTCCAAACATTTCTGTCCCATGTCTAGCAGAAAGGAACACAGAGGCCAAGGAGAAGTAGAGAAACAGTTTTCCCTTCTTCCTCTTTGCTATTAGATCACACCCTTCTGTCCAATCATATTTCTACAAAGTTGTCCATGCTTCATTAAACCTCAACATAAAAACAGGCCAATTTACCCTCCTTTTTGGGTCTTCAGTCTGAAGGCTCTCATGTCACATAAAATAAAACCATGATCAGATAAATCTGTCCTATTTTTCCTTGGTTTTTTTTTTGGTTTGTTTTTTGTTTTGGTTTTTTGAGACAAGGTTTCTCTGTGTAGCTTTTCCTGGAACTTGTTCTGTAGCCTGGCCTGGAACTCACAGAGATCCACCTGCCTCTGCCTCCCGAGTGCTGGGATTAAAGGCATGCACTACTTTTCCTTTGTTAACCTTTCTTCTGTTGTGGGGCATCAGCTACGACCCTTGAAGGTGAACAGGAAAAGGGCCGCCCCTTTTCTGTTCCATACATTGCAGATGTCCTTCTATTATTTACAAGGAATGCACCTTACATTGAATTTCTTTAAAGCTGAAGATTCTAAACTTACCCTTTCACTTTTCACAGACCCAGTGACATCATCATCATTTAGGTGGCGCTTGAACTTGGGAGGCATACTTTCTGCTCACAAACACTCTTCTATTTCCCACCAAGTAAGTATTCGCCACCTTAAGGAGAAAACGAATTTCATCATAGGAGAAACTTTGAGGTAGAGGGTAAAGTGCCTAAAACTGTACAAGGCCCTGCATGATAGAGTCTCCTCACCTTTAACCTCTAACTACCTTCCCTTTGACTTGCTCCACTCCATTGACTACATGCTAAGCCTTAGCTTGCAAGCAATAGCTAAAACCATAATAAAAATGAATGTTACTCCCCAAGGAAACATGCAGAGAAAATGGGTAAATTTGGGATTTTATAAAATGGAAGAGCAGATACTGTTAAAGTGGGAGAAAACGGGAATGGTCCCTAAGTACTGAAAAAGCTTTGACTTTTAACTTGAAGTCCGGAAGTGGCATACTTCTAGTCACTGCGCTTCTAACTAGTTGCTCAAGCAATGAATCTAGTTCCTCATTTGTAAAACAGTGATTTCCAGGGTTCCGCATGAGGCTAGGTGGCCACATGAGCTAACACATGCAAAAACATTCACAAACTGTGGTCCACTGGTGCTCCATGAGAGGGGCTAATTTGTAAGTACTAGTGTAACATGGTGGTAATAACAATTCTATATTTATATATACACGTGCATATCTATTAACTCACATATACACACACACATATTCACACAAACATATTTACATATGTGAATGTATATGCACATGTTCTCTCCCTCCCTCCCTCCCTCTCTCTCTCTGGCTTTCCTCTTGTTTCCTGACGTGTAGATCCTAAAAGCCTCATACCTATGAGTAATAAATGTGAGTTTTTTATGCTAATGAGATTGACAGATGGTCTGGCAGTCTATAAGCAGCTTCAGAATGGAGGCTAGTCACTGAAAAAACCAAGTCAGGATTAAAAGGTTGGGCTATTTCAGGCCACACCACCCCAACCTCTGGAAAAGGTAGAAGGCAAAGTTTGAAGTGATCCCCAACAGCTGCTATTATAATTTATTCTTTTCACAGACGAAGCTTCCATAGAAATCCAAGAGGCCAGGACTCCAGAGAGCTCTGAGGTATAAACACATGGACTTTCCTAGAGGGTGGAAGCCTGGAGGGGCCAGGAAAGCTCTGGGCTCCTTCTTCTACACCTTTCCATCTACGCCATCTGATCATTCATCTGCACCCTTCATAAGAACCTTTATAATAAGCTGGCAAACTTAAGAGTCTCCTTGAACTCTGTGAGCTGCTCTAGCAAATGAACCGAAACCAGCAAAGGGGCTGTGGCCATCTCAATTTATAGCCAATCAGAAGAACAGGTATAATAACTTGGGGCTTGACACCTGAAGTGGGGGCCGTTTGTGGCTATTTCCTAGGAGACCGTGGTAGAAACAAACTAAGGGGCTTTCGGAGGCTCTCTGCTGGAGAATGTCCTGCAAAATGGTTTGCTTTCTGAGGGAAACCAACCTCCTCACAGACATTTTCCGAGAGAAAACGGGATTTTCTTTTTCATATATAAAAACAAGGAAGTTAAACAAAGCTGGTTTCCTTTGCAGCAGCACCACCCACAGCCTTTTATATGTTAATGTGCATTGTGATTTTTCCAGGAAACACTTGAGTATGCAACATAATCAAAATTTTTCTGGAGAAGTAGTTGTTATGCAAATACAAATTTTCAGTATTTTGGAGCAGATGATGGCCGGCTGATGAAAAAAATCATAAAAGCCTAAGGTGTTTAGTATGTGCTGAACACGTACGTATGTGCATATCAGTAACACAGAAGCATTTTTAGCATTCAGTGTTATACATGCATTTTCTTTTTCTTTCTGATGCCTCTTTCAAGCAAGCACTGAGAAAATTTAGTAGGATAAATAACCCACAGTGTTGTGTCACTCCACACACACAGATCAATAAGTGACTGTGCATTATGTTTTAATATTTATTCATTTAATTGCCATCATGCTACACAACTCTGTTCTAGAACAATATACTTTCTTATAACAACCTACCATATTCTATAAAAAAAAAAAAACCCTTGAAGATCTTTAAATTGTTAGATATTAGTTTATTACTGGTAAGCACTAAGAGAAACCCACGTCCAAGTAATATCAGTAAAATCAGCTTCCTGTCGTTTGTTTTCCAACCAGCAAACCACTTGTTTTCAAGCCACTTGTAACATTAAATTACTACCCAGGCCTGAGTGACAGCTCCAGGATTCTTTACTCTGCACTATTTCTGTTAGATAGATCTAGTCCATTTCATTCCTTACATCTAATTTCAGAATAAATTTTATGCCGAAATATTACAGAATGCACAGAAAAAAATTGGCAAAGCAAGAATTGAAGAAAATGAGCTTTTAATTATATCTGGACTTTATATTTTAAACCTCGACAGCACAAAAGAAACAACTCATTGCTAAGAACAGATACTCCAACTGATCTTAGCCAACAGGGAAAGACGTGATCAAACGAACTTACATAACCTTTCTATACGATAAAACACTAAGCCTTAATGAGGAGTAAACCCCTTATTCAAGTTCTTAAATCCAAGTTAGCAGTCTGAGGAAGCAACTCAAGTCAGATAAACAAAGCCACTAGCCAAACAGTAGACTGATAAATAAGCTATTCTTGACAAACTACCCAAAACTAATGATATTTGTAGGGGGAAAAAGTAGCAGAAATAAACTGTGCTCAGAAATTAGAGTTAACTATATTCTGCCTACACTTCCTCTACCAAAAATATTCTTGTCAGTTAAAGCGTCTACGTAGTAAGAGCCATGCCTGATGTCTGTCCCTGTCGAGGATAGAACACTACAGGGTTCACGGAAGTGTCAACAACGCAGGGCTCTGACGTGTACTTCTCACTCGCTTAATCTCACGTATGTATCTCTTGTAGCACGTTCTCTAATTCAGTGGCTTTACACGTAATAAACTTCTAACCTGTTGTTTAATCTATGTTGTCTTTTTTTTACTTTACAAAACACGCCCTGTGTATTTCGTTTCACAAAATGCTCAAATCTGGCTGGGCACCGGCTTCCCTTTTCTCAGCCTCCATTCCCTTTCTGGTTCTTCCTCATTTCTCATCTCATCTGCAGTCTTGGTTGGTGGCAGTTCCACGCAAATCGTGATCTGAATGGACTCAGACCGGAAATCTTACTCGCAAAACCTGTTAGGTGTAAAGGATTCACCTCCACCCTCGGGTCATTCTAAACACAGCGGGGTTGCGCGCTTTCTCCAGACCCCCCGGAGGAAGGAGCTCAGGCAGCATCACGGCTGGTTCCTCGGTTCTCTTCCCCGCCGCCACACCAGGCCCCGCACCCCGACGTCTGCTAGGAACTCTGGCCCCCCACTCCCGGTGCAGGCCGGGGAGGGCAACTCGATCCCAAAGCTCCTCGGCCGCCCCGGCCGCACCCCCTGTCCTCGCGCCCCTTCCTCACGGCAGCCCGGGCCCCAATCCCTCCCGACTCGCGGACCCGGTCCTCGTGCAGATCAGCTCCCGGCCCCAGCGGACGTTGGGGGGCGGCGGGCAGGGGCGTCGCCTGGCTTCCTTCCTCCCTACGCGCGCCGGGGCGGGATACCTGAGGCTCCGGGGGAGCTCCGGGCAGCAGTCCCCGCTGGCTGCGCAGGGCGGGCGGGGGAGGGAGCGGGAAGCGGAGGAAGGAGGGGGGGAGGGGGGGGAGACCGAGGGCGCCGACCAGCCACCGCTCCGAGCTGCTGCAGCGCCCCCGCTCATCGAGCGACTCGGCGCTCAGCCGCCTGGCGCTGGGCGGAGGGGGCGGGCTCTGGCCTCCGGCATCGAGCCGCTCGGCACTCTGAGGCCTGGAGCGGGCTCCTTGGGGGCGGGCCCGGGCCGCGGAGATCGAGCCTCTCGGCGCTCCGCGTCTTGTTGCTGGGCGAAGGGGACTAACTAGTTCAGGCAGTGGAGACACCGAGCGGGTCGATCGCTCCGGCCATTCTTTTAACCTAGGAGAATCCCCCAGTGGACGTGAGGTTCCGAGCCAATGGAGGAGCACGTGGATCGTGCGTGGGCGGCGTAGGGGACGTTGAGGAGAAGGCGCTCAAAGCCGGGCACAGAAGGGGTGGCAGGGGTGTCTGTCGGTTAGAAGCTGCTGCTTTGCAGACGGTCTGAGAGAGCCGGGTAGAAGTGAAAATGCCGATGGCATTTTCTGATGGAAGAGCTGTTTGACGCCGTTTACAAAATTGGTTTGGCTTGAGGAGCATTGGTAAAGGTTACTCAGTTTCATTTCCTTTAGTTGTAGCCTAAAACTGCAGGATCCAGATACAGGATTTAGGTGGGAAACCCTTGCCCTGTCTGTCATTCCACGAGTATATTCATCTCCTTCCCATCCTCCGCCTGGCGTATTTATTTAAACTTGCAAATCTCATGTTGCTAAACTTAGTCCAAAAACTTTGGTTTTGTATTTTTGAATTTTGTATTTATTTTCTCTTGTTATTTATTCTTTTCCCTACACGTCTTTTAAACTTAATAGTTATGAGACCTTTGTTGCTACTGTCTTAACTGTGGGGAAATAAGAAAGGATGTTCAGAAACAAGAGAAGAAACAGGAGGAGGAAAATTCCCGGGGAAATCTCTCTATCAGCTACTCTTTAGGGTCATTAGGGTTAATGGTCGATTCACTAGTTGAGTTGACTCCTATATACCTTTGCTGACTTGGACTGAAATGGCCTGCCCAGAATGGAATCATTGTAGTCTGTGTATCTGTCAGGGTGAGATATCAGAGTTCTTAGATGGCCCAGAAGTGTTCTTCTCTTCATTTGATGTTTTTTAAGATGTACTAATTTATGTGTATGAGTGTTCTGGCTTCATGTATATATGTGCACCATTCCTGTGCCTGGTGCTCTTGTAGATTAGGTGAGGACTTTGGATCCTCTGAGACTGGTATTACAGACTGTTGCAAGCTGCCTTGTGGGTGCTGAGAATTGAACCTAGGACATCTGAAAGAATATAAGTGCTTTTACCCATGGGGCCATCTTCCCAGCCCCTTGAGTTGATCTTTTATCTGTATATGTGCTTGCTGTGTGGGATTTCCGTGCTTTGTTTCCTTAGCCAGTTACAGCCCTTGTCTGATGATAGTGTAAGGAAATGGGATCGAAGAGCTGCAATAGACACGCCACTTTTTAGCTTTAACGAATCACCTATTATTTTTCTCTGTTTTTAGTCATAATGCTTTGATTTTGCTGATTATTTTGATTGCTTTTGGGCCAGGAACACATGCCCCTACTCTTTTATAATGTGAAAAAGTCCCTTTGACTGTCACTAACATTTGTGAGTACTTAGGAAATGTGATTTTTGTGGTCAATTCGAGTCACTGTCTTAGTGTTCTATTGCTGTGAAGAGACAACATGACCACAGCAACTTTTATAAAGGAAATCATTTAATTGGGACTGGCTTACAGTTTCAGAGGTTTAGTCCATTATCAACATGGTGGCATGCAGGCAGACACGGTGCAGGAGAGGAGCTTAGAGTTCTGCATCTGGATCTGCAGGCAGCAGGCAGAGAGAGACACTGGGCCTAGCTTGGGCATTTGAAACCCCGAAGCCCACCCCCCAGTGACACATTTCCTCCAACAAGGCCACATTTATTCCAACAAGACCACACCTCCTAATCCCTGTCCAGCAGTGCCACTGTCTAATGGCCAAGCATTCAAATCTATGAGCCTAGAGGGGCTATTCTCATTCAAACCACCACAGTTGCATTTATCAGTGAGCAAGGACGATTATAAATAGCTCTGTAGTAAGCACTTAGAAACTGCTTTCATTAAAACCATTGATCATTGATTACTTGCTTGGGCCCATGGGTAAGTAAAAGTAGTATGAAAACCTGGCATTGCTGCTTTCATTTTGTGTCTGTCTCCTTTACTTTGGCTCAGAATCCTGCTTGACTCTGCATACACGTTAATCACTCAAGTAGTGTCTTTCATCTAGACCAACAGTTCTCATCCTGTGGTTTGGGGAGTCAAACGACCCTTTCACAGGGGTCTCCTAAGATCATCAGAAAACAGATATTTACATCACGATTCATAACAATAGCAAAAGCACAGTTATGAAGCAGCAACAAAATTTCTTGGTGAGGGGGGCACTACCACATAAGGAGCTGTATTAGATGGTCACAACACTAAAAAGGTTGAGAACCACTGACCTAGACTATCTTATGCTGCTTTAAGTTTGAAGGCACAAGGTCAAATCATTGTCCTGAACCTTGTCGCCTTGCATTCCTAGTAAAGTGCAACCTTTCAGGACAGCCTACTCCAATATGATAATTACCCATGGTAGTGAAGGTATGTCTAAGTTAGAAGTAATCATCTGAAAATCAGTTTGTCCCTTCAAGCAGTAACTTCTTTGGACCACCACATTTCAGAATCAGAGCAGAGAAGAATCAACTGAACTACCATTTGAACAGGTATCTTAGGGTTTCTATTGCTATGACAGAATACCATGATCAAAGCAACTTGGGTAATAAAGGGTTTATTTGGCTTACACTTCCACAGCACTGTTTATCATTGAAGGAAGTCTGTACAGGAACTCAAACAGGACAGGATCCTGGAGGCAGGAGCTGATGCAGAGGCCCTGGAGGGGTGCTGCTGACTGGCTTGCTTCTTATGGTTTGCTCAGCCTGCTTTCTTATAGAATCCAGGACCACCCACAATGGGCTCAATTGAGGTTCCCTCCTTTCATGTAACTCTAGCTTAAGTCAAGTTGACATAAGACTAGCCAGCACACTAGGGTAAGGAATCAAGTGAATGGTTTTAATTGTGCATCTCATTCCCAATTCATCCTCTATTTAAACTTTGTGACAGTGCTCTAAAGACTAACTTGGGGTTGCTGAACCATATTGCTTTTATTAAAACATTGATTAAATGTCTTGTCTGTGTTTTACCTGTCTAATTTATGGTGGGATAGGAGACCAAGCCTGCCTCGTAGGGGCTATTGGATCTGTGGCTGTTGCTTAAATCTCCAGTTAAAGCATTGATCTAGGAGCCAGAACTTCAACCAATTTGAATTATTTCCTCCTCCATTTTCTTTTGCACGAGTATCAGTTATTCCAACTTTTAGTGTTTTTAGTTTTAGTTTTTTTTTCAACATGAGACCTTCATTCATACCTCAGTGAGCATGGTTTGATAGCTAAAGGACTTGTATTTTGTCCTCTACCAGGGTTGAATTTGGGCTTTGCTGGTTTGAGAAATCAAGAGAATGGTTCCTTGTAGGCAGAAGTTTCTGTCCCATCAGCAACTCCTAAATACCCAGCAGCTGCTTCCCAAATTACCACTCAGAGGCTTATGTTAATTATAAATGCTTTGCCAGTAGCTCAGGCTTATTATTAACTAGCTCTTATACTTAAATTACCCATAATTCTTATCTATGTTTAGCTACGTGGCTTGGTACCTTTTCTTAGTATGGCATTCTCATCTTGCTCCCTCTGTGTCTGCCAGCAACTCTGATTCTGTCCTTCCTCTTCCCAGAATTCTCCTAGTCTGGCTCTTGTGCTCAATCTCTTCCTGCCCAGCTATCAGCCAATCAGCGTTATTATTAACAATGAGCACAACCCACAGCAATTCTTTTTTATTCTTTATTTTTATGTGTGTGAGTGTCTTGCTTGCATGTATGTCTGTGCACCATATTTAAACCTGATGCCTTCAAAGGCCAGAACAGGACATTGGATCCCCTGGAACTGGAGTAACAGATGGTTATGAACCACCACATGGGTGCTGTGAATTGAACCCAGCTTCTCTGCAAGAGCAGCAAGTGCTCTTAACCGCTGAGCCCTCTCCCCAGTTTATTCTTAAAGCACATAGAAGCAATCTTTCAAGCTTAGTGTCTTGTGGTGATCCCACTTGATCATTTTTTTTTTTTTTTTTTTTTGGTTTTTCGAGACAGGGTTTCTCTGTGTAGCTTTGCGCCTTTCCTGGGACTCACTTGGTAGCCCAGGCTGGCCTCGAACTCACAGAGATCCGCCTGGCTCTGCCTCCCAAGTGCTGGGATTAAAGGCGTGCGCCACCACCGCCCGGCATAATCCCACTTGATCTTGAAGGCTTTAGTATGCTAAAGATCAAAAATTACTTTCTTGCTGAAAGTGGTAATGCTAGTTTTGGGTGCAATATCAAAGTGAATTGGTTAATCTTTCAGATATATGTAACAGGCATTCTTTTAAAGTTTAAGGATATAAAAATGGTAAACTGTATACTGTCTTTATATAGCAACTCAGTCTTATACAGCAACACAAAACTGCATGTGTTAGCC
Source organism: Peromyscus maniculatus bairdii (assembly GCF_049852395.1). Lineage (NCBI taxonomy): Eukaryota > Metazoa > Chordata > Mammalia > Rodentia > Cricetidae > Peromyscus > Peromyscus maniculatus. The sequence goes on along the minus strand of NC_134862.1, from coordinate 71,684,337 downwards.
TTCTGTTACTTTGATGAAACGCCTGTGTGTGGTAGTTTGAATGAGAATTTCCCCCAGAGACTCAGATGTTTGAAACTTTGGTCCCCATTTGGTGCTGCTGTTAGGGTAGGTTTAGGAGGTTTGGCCTTGCTGGAGGAAGTGTTACTGGGGATGGGGCTGGAGGTCTCAAAAGTCACATACCATGTCCAGTTCGCTTTCTTTGCTTGGTGTTTGTGATTCAAGCTTCCTGCCCCTGTCATGCCTTTTCTCCCCCATCATGGACTGGAACTCTCTGGAACCATAAGGCCAAATAAAATTCTTCTATAAGTTCTATAGTTGGTTGTGGTGTTTTAAAAGTAACAAATACAGCATGAGATCGCATAACGAGAAGCAAGGTCAGTGGGTTAATGAGTTTCAGAGGTTTTCGTCCCTAATAACTTGGGCTTGTTACTTTGAGGCCTGTAGTGACATAGATTATCATGACAAGGTGCACTTGGAGGAGCAAGCTGATCACTTCACGGTGGGCCAAAGAAAAAGTCCAAGAGACTTCGGTCCCACGATTCCTTTGGAGGCCATGTCTCCAATGACCTAGGACCTCCAACTAAGCCCGCTTCCTAAAGCCCCCACTAGCTCAAATAACACTGCAGGATAAACCTCCAATACATGGGTCTTTGGGGGACACTTAAGATCCAAACTGTAACACTGAGCAACAATCAAAAAGGAGTATAGTCAGGTTTAGAGTCATTGGACAATGGCATCAATACATTTGTTAGCTTAATAGTAACCTAAAAGCTACAATGGAATCGAGTGGGGAGTGCTGCCATACTTTGGGGGTAGCAGTAAGAGGAAGCCATTACTGTTCCTTGTCATGAGTCAACTCCCGCAAGAGCAGGCTCAGTAGAAAAAATGACAAAGTCATGGTTGAAGGAGAAAGGATGTCTGGTCCTGGAGTACAGCCATTGCTAACCCTGTCCTGGTCTCTTTCTCTTCCCACTTCTCTTGTCAACTAAGTGAATAGTAGTGGAAGACAGAAAGAAAGATCACGAAGTCTCTCTTTTCTTCCTTATGCCTTTTTTTCTTTTTTAAGGGTAAAAAGTCATTTTGCACAGGGATCCTCCCAACTGCCATCTCTAGGAAGAAGAGTCCAAGGAAGAGTATTTACAAGAATGTCTATTTTCTGCTGGTGCTTTGAGATATCAGAATTGGGTATTTTTTAAGAGGTTCATTTAACTATTTAGGAGGTGGAAAATCCAAGATTCAATAGCTCCATCAGTTTGACCTCCAGTCAGTATCCTCTTTTCTACATCATATAGCTGATGGCCTCATGGAAGGAGTGCATACAAGTTGGGGGATTACATGGTGAAAGAGAAAGCCACAGTGAGGAGGACCGAGTCTTGTTCCTTATCACACTTACAAGGGCACTACCTCCAGCAACTTCATTTTGAGTCTCGCTCCGTAGTTTCCTCTATTATCCCGATACTTCTGATGATCTAATTTCCTTACACTAAGCTCTACTTCTTACATGTTCCATTGCCTTTCCCGACACTGCTGTGCTGAGGGCTCTTGTGAAGTATACCCAAGCCATATCCAAATCATCGAAAGGAAAAGAGTAGCAATTATGAGAGCGAGTGTTTGTTAGCATCTGGGGTGAAAGGATGAAGAGTCATCAGTAGTCAGACTTGTACAGATCAGTTGAGACAGGACAGTTTAAATAAGACAAGTCGGGCTTGGTGGTACATACCTGAAATCAATCACAACACTGGAGAGGCTGCGGCAAAGGATGATAAAGTTAAGGCCAGTCTGAGGATAGGTACCAAGGACTGCCTCGGCAATGCAAAGTAAAACACAAAGAAGGCTGGGAGAAGGCTTGCCCAGTCTGCTCCAGGGTCTGGGTTCTATCCCTAACACTTAACAAGAAGAAAGGAAAACAGATTAAAAATAGAAGAAGAGTGTGGGAGAATGGTAGAGCACTTGTCTAGCAGGGTTTAGTCCTCTAAGCTCTCCTCCTGTCCCCATGAAGTGGGAGGGAGACGGAGTGGCTATTAGTGCCAACACTTAAGAGAAAATAAGATACTAGAAAAGTCATTCGATATATTGACTCCCAGGCCATTATTGATCTTTCAGAAGCATTTTGGTTAACAAGGGAGAAATAGAAACCACATTGTCAAGTTTAAATTCCAGTGGAATTACCTTTTTGTGGTGGTTCAAATAAGAATGGCCCCCATAGAGTCATATATTTGAACTCTTAGTCACCAGGAAGTAGAATTGTTTGATTTTTTTTAAAACTTCTTATTCTGTGTGTCTTTCACATCATGTGTCTTGAGCCCATTCATTTCCCGTTCCTGCATATCTGCCCTCTGCGCTTGCTGCATCCCTCCTCACCACCCCGATAAAATTTAAGAGAAAAAAGGAAAGAAGTGGGGGGAGGGAAATCTCATCATGGAAGCTCTAGTGTGGCACAGTGAGTCATGCTGTAAACTCTTTAGTCCATATATCTTTACTCGCAAGTGTTCATTGCAGAGAGTCATTGGTCTGGTCTGAGGTCTCTGGTTTCTGTTACACCATTAATGCTGGGCTCTCACTGAAGCTCCCTGGATATCCTGCTGTTGCCCTGTGTGGTGGAAATCCTGCAGCTTTGGGTCTGCAGGACCGGTCCCTTCACATGCTCCAGCAGATCACATGGTTGGATATTGGGGTGGGCCAACCCATAACCCTGGTTCTGGGCCTGGGTAGTTGCAGGGTTGGTCAGCCTGCCAGCTCTCCCCTGTCCTCCCTACCAGGGTGAGCTCTCCTGCATTGCCTTGGTGAGTTCACCTTTTGCAGCAGTGAGCAAGGGGTGGGGCCAGTCCTGCTTTCATCTCTTCAGGGTCAGATCTCTCACACCTATACTTTCAGGGCCACCTCTACTGTGTTGTCCAGGTGTGCCGCAGGGGCCACTTTCCTGAGTGCTGCAGCAGATGAGGGGCAAGGCTAGCTCTCCCGCTCTTCTGACCTCAGGGCCAGCTCTCCCTCCTGCCTCAGGCATTGATGGTAGAGCATGGGAGGAGGAGAGGGGGCATCTCTCCCCTGACATGCTGCCACATGACAGATGCGCAATGGAGACAGCTCTCCCATGCTCACAGTTTCGGGGCTGGCTCACCCACACCTTTGCCAACAGGACTGTGCTGCCCAGGCGAGGTACAGGGCCCACTCTCCTGAGTGTTGCAGCTGGTGGTGGGCAGGGCCAGCTCTCTCACCTGCCTTAGGCATTGGTGGGTGGGCATGGGGGGGGGGTACATCTCTCTCCTGCCCATGGAGTGGCACTATTTGAAAGAATTAGGATTACGAGATAGGATCTTGTTGGAGGAAGTGTGTCCCTGGGGGTAGATTTTGAGGTTTCAAAAGCCCACGCCAAGGTCAGAGTCTCTCTCTGCCTATGGAACAGGATGTAACGTTGCTCCAGCACCTGCCTGCTGCCATGCTGTCCACCATGATGACAATGGACTAAACCTCTGAAATTGTAAGCAAACCCCCAATTAAATGTTTTCTCTTATAATAGTTACCTTGGTCATGGTGTCTCTTTATAGCAATAGAACAGCAACTGTCATAGTTAGGGTTTTCTATTGCTTTGAAGAGACACCATGACCATGGCAACTCTTTATAAAGAAAACATTTGAGTGGGGTGGTTTGCTTACAGTTTCAGAGGTTCAGTCCATTATCATCATGATGGGGAGCAGGGCAGCGTGCAGGCAGATGTGGTGCTGGAGCTGAGACTGCTACATCTTGCAGGCAACAGGAACTGACAGACACACTGAGGGAAGCTTGAGCAAAAGAGACCTCAAAGCCCATCCCCACAGTGACACACTTCCTTCAACAAAGTTACACCTTCTAATAGTGCCATTCCCTTTAGAGGCCATTTTCTTTCAAACCACCACAGTAACTAAGACATGTTTTGTGGAGTCAAGTTACCCTAAAAAATAAATAAGTTATATTTACTAATAAAGATTTAGCCGAAGAGTGAGATTGAAAATCCAAATAAAAATAGCTACAAAAAATGAAAGGATGATGTTTAAGAATGAAAGATGTGGAGTTCTACATTAGAAGGAAGGAGAGATGACCTGTTCTTAGAGGCAAGGGCCAGTGGGGAGATACTGATGAGAAACTTCGAACTGGAAAAGAGGAAATGAGGGGACTCCCAAGATGGCTTCAAATGTAAACTAACAAAGTTAGTTTGGCTAACTAACAAAAAAGTATGGCTTTTTGGTAAGAGGGAAGAAGTGTTGGATGTAGATGTAACCAACCGTCTTATTAAATAAGAAACACAGAAACAATGTAAAAGAGAAAGCCATGAGGTCAGAGCTCAGAGCTAAAATCTCACCCTTCCTCCTGCTGTCCCAGCTTCCCGAAAGAGCTATTTCTTTGTGTGTCCATCGGTTCAAAGTCATTCTGCCTTCTCATTGGTTGTAAACCCAAACACGTGACTGCCTCGTCACTGTCTGTATGTACAACCCTCTAGGTCTTAAAGGCATATGTCTCCAATGCTGGCTGTATCCCTGAACACACAGAGATCTATGGGATTAAAGGCGTGTGCCACCACCGCCATGCTCTTTCTATGGCTCTAATAGCTCTGACCCCCGGGCAACTTTATTTATTAACATACAATCAAAATCACATTTCAGTACAATTAGAATACTACCACAGTTGGAGATGCTGCTTAAAGAATATTTGAAACCCAATATTAGTGAATAATTTGAAGAAAATATGGTGCTGTAGTTGTGAGTTCCCAGGCTAGACTCAATCAGTGATTCCCCACCCCCATCGCCTCACCCTCAAGACAGGGTTTCTCTGTGTTGCTCTGGCTGGACTGGAACTCATTCTGTATATCTGGCTGGCCTCAAACTCACAGAGATCCACCTGCCTCTGCCTCCCAGTGCTGGGACTAAAGGCTTCAATCAGGGATTTTTAATTGCACCTCTAAATCAAGGCTTCTCTAAGACTCTTTTGAATTCTTCATGGTACCATGCATAGATTAATCACACAGTAAACATCTGTGGAATTGGTTGTAATTTTATAAAATTTAATTTAGAAAAGAAAGTAAGAAGAAAAACCAAAATTGCAGCAAACCCAAAGAAAAAGCTAGGGAAGAGAAAGCTATAGTATAGTGTTTTCACATTCCCAGGCAGCCCGGAAGCCTGGGCATAGTGATCTTTACAAAGTGGCTTTCTCAACACAGCCTTCATTTCCCAGGTCATAAAAGGGGGAAGCTGGAGAGAGATCTCTGCTTCAGGATTGTCTTCTAAGAATGCCACAAGCTCCTAATGCAATACTTAGGTACTCTCCTGGTGGTCTTCGATAATACAGAACTTCCCGTTTTCATAGATTTTTTGCTCTGCACTGCTTTATTATAGGTATAGCTAGATTAGCGAGTGTTGGCCCATTGGCCTTGGTTATTCTGACATTTCTAGAATATAAGGAGAAACAAGGGGCAGTGAAGCAGGTCAGCTGGTAAAGGCTGTAGCCACAAAGTCTGGTGTCCTGAGTTGGATCTGAGAGGACCAAGCTGATGACGTAACAGGCTGCTCAGTCTTCTCTCAGCGATCAGGCCTCAATTTCAGTTTCCTGGAACTGAGCAAGCGGTTTCTGAAAGAGCCACAAACAAAGGACAATCAATCTCCAAAACCCCTGTCAGCAGGGATGGGGAGAACGGCTCGTACTTAGACCTAAGTCAGTCTGATATATAACCAAATAAGGACAGAGTCTGGGACTTGTCCAGGCCTGCCCCAAAGTGGAAAATTATATAGCCCTAATCAGCCCCCGACTAGCCCTAGACAATTAGAATGTACTGCTATGATGGTCACTTGCTTAGGCCAATTGTAAATAATATGTCCTAGGAGCTCTCCTCGGCTGTGCTTAAAATCAGCCTTCAAGCTCCTTTAGGGGCCATCGCCATTTTGCCTTTGTGTGGAATGGACAGCCCAGCATGCTGGAAAAATAAACGATTTTGCTGACTACATACGTGCATGGTGGTCTTTTGTGGGACTTCTCCAGGACTCTGACAGATCCACAGGACCTGTATGGTAGGAGAGAACTGACTCTGTTCGTTTGGAATACATATACATATATATGTATATTCCTATATATATATATATATATATCTATTGTGTGTCTCCTACTAAGTCATGTGCATAGTTCAAAATACATTTTCCCTTCTTTATAGATTAAATTTCAAACAAATAATTACACATTGCCACAAATATTTAGAAAACAGTAAAAAAAAAAAAAAGATGGACAGTAAGACTAGAGGGGAACTTAATATAAAAGACAAAAAAAGATTTCCTGAGGGCAGTGCCTGTAAGTAGGAAACATCTAAGCTGACTGGAAGTGTGAAAGGCTCCAATCATGTGAAAAACAAGGGAGAGAATGTTCCAGGCAGAAAGGACAGCAAAGGCCAGTAGGCAGGAAAGAATGTGGCATTAGAAAAAATATTATTTTGAGCATAAAACTCCCTATCTTCATTATGTTGAAGTATGTTGTTTTTTAGTCGTAACTACACTCACATGTTGGACATCAGACCCCCCAGAACCCTTCTATCTCTCAAAATCAAATTGCATACTTATTGACAATACTCCTTTCGTTCCCAACCCCAGCAACCATAATTCTACTTTTCTTCCCCCTCCTCAACCTCACCCTGACTTTGAGATAGGATCTCACGCCACCCAAGCTGGCCTCAGAATTTCTAGGTTGCAAAGGATAACACAGAATTCCCGCTCTCCTCCCAAATGCTGGGATTACAAGCATGTGCCCTCATGCCTAGCTCACAAGTCTGCCTTCTATTTGTGTGTGTGGCCAAGTCAGGGACATCATGTAGGTGGAATCATGTAAGGTTTGTCTCTTTGTGGCTGGCTTATTTCACATAGCACAGTGTCTTTGAGCATGTGCCAGGGTTTCCTCTTCTGTGGCACAGGACACTGCATTCTATTATCCACGTATCCACTAACATTCCACTGTATGCATGTGCCACTTTCATTGATCCATGTATCTGTTAGAAGAGCTTGTGATGCTTCTCTTTCTTGCCCATTGAGATGAATGCTACTGTGAACATGATATATAAGTACAACGTTTTCCTTGACCTAGACAAATGGCTCAGCAGTTACAGAGGATCCAAGTTCAGTGGCCAGCACCCATGTTAGGCAGATCACAACTACCTGTAGCTCCAACTCCGGGGAATCTGACATCATCTTCTGGCCTCTCTGAGCACTCTCCTACAAGTGACACACACACACACACACACACACACACACACAATTTTTTTTTTACAAAGACCTTTTTTTTTTTCATACTTTATTTTTCTTTTGATTTTCTCCTTTTGGATATAGACTCTGAGGTGAGCTTGCTGGATCAAACAGTAACTTTTTAAATTTTTGAGAAACTTCTCTGAGAGGACCATTTTATATTTCCACCAATAGTGCAGAAGAGTTTCAATTTCTCCACTTCCTCAGGAGCACTTTTTTATGTTATTTTCCCCTCTGTGACCATCCTGTGGGTATTTAATGGTTTTTAAATTATTTTCTCTTAAGCTAGGATCTTGTGGTATAGTCTAGGCTGGCCTGGTTCTTCCTTCTCAGCACTGAGACAGGTGTGTGCCACCACATCTGGCTTTGTAGATTTGATTTACATTTCCTCACAATAGTGATGTGAAGCATTATATATATTCAAGTCTTTTGTATCTTTTTACAAAACAGCCTGTTGCTGTTGAATTATGAGTTGTTCATATGTTCTAGATATTAACTCCAATTAGCTGTGATTCATAAGCAATTTGTCTTGTCTTGTATGTTGTCCCTTAACCTTGTTGATTGATTGCTCTCATGTACAGGAGTTTCAAAGTTTGATCTAGTCCCACTTGTCCATTTTTGTTTTCATTGTTAATGCTTTTAGAGGTATATCTAAGACACCCCTGTCAAATCCAATGGCCTGAAGCCTTCCTCCTGTGTTTTGTAGTTTTTGGTCCTTACTTCATTGTGGGTTAAGTTTTGTATATAGTTAAGATAGGAAACCAGCTTCATTCTTTTACAACAGGATTCTCAGTTTCTCAATACTCAGGATTTTGATATCTATGAGTAAAGAGGAGGCAGGCCAGTTGATTAGAGCATGGTAAACAAGGAGCATAGTGGAAGATGAGATAGGGTCATGAAGGGACTTTAGAGCATCCCAATAATTTAGCAACCAGAGAGCATCATGATCAGATTTATACTAAAAAAAAAAAAAAAAAAAGAAAAAGAAAAACTTAGTACATTCCATGTGCAAGTAACATTAGCATCTTTGCAACTTTTCAGAGAGATAATGCATTTATTTTACCAGTATTTACCCTTCTTGCTTTTTTGTTTTTATTGTTGTTTTTGTTTGTTTGAGACAAGGTCTCTCTATGTAGCCCTGCCTGTCCTGGACCTCCTTATACAGATCAGGATGGCCTCGAACTCACAGAGATCTGCCTGCCTCTTCCCCCTAAGTGCGCCACTACTTCCAGCCCCCTTCTTGCTTTTTAATAATCATCTTTCCTTCTAGACTGTTAACTCTGTGAACCTCCACCTTTTGTCCTATGTACTTTTAAATCTGTCCTGGTTTTTGGAGGACACTGAGTGCTGAATTTACAATTGGTCTTCTTGCTTCAACTATCCTGAGCTCCTCTCTCTTTACTTCTCAGTATTTGTTATGGTAGAATCTTTTATGGAGGGATTTTCTTTGTATAATATGTACTCCTAATGGAACAGATTGCAACAATTCCTTGAGAAAAAGTATATGCCCTAACTTGCTTTTCTAGATCAAGTCCATCAGATTTATTCTTTAAAATAATCATAATGACCACATGTTCCATAATCTCACTCCTTGGCATATATCTTAATAAAAAGGACACCTTCATACAAATACATGAATGCCAATGTTCACAGCAGCAAAGTAGTAGCCCAAAGTGGAAACAGTTAACAGCCATCTTATCCAGACACAACGTAGAATGGAATACTGATACAGGGGGCATCAAAGATGAGCCTTGGAAATATGCTAAGTGAAAGAAGACCAACACAAAAGACCACTGATTATGATTCTATTTTTATGACATGCACAGAGTATGTAAATCTATGGAGACAAAGTGAATAGAGAAGATGGAGGGACAGATAGGACTAAGGTAGGGTGTTGTCATTTGTTTTTTGGCTCTGTTGGGGAGCCTACCACCCAGCTCCCAAATAAATCCACACACGGAGGCTTATTATTACTTATGAATATCCAGCCTTAGCTTGGCTTAGTTTCTTGCCAGCTTTTCTTAACTTTAAATTATCCCATCTACCTTTTGGGCTTTTCCAATTCTCTTCTGTAAATCTTATTCTTACTCTGTGGCTTGCTGTGTAGCTGGGTGGCTGGCCCATGAAGTCCTCCTCCCAGATTTCTCTTTTTGTATATTCTCTCTGCCTGCCAGCCCCACCTATTCTTTCTCCTGCCTTGCTATTGGCCATTCAGTTCTTTATTAGACCAACAGGTGTTTTAGACAGGCACAGTAACACAGCTTTATAGAGTTAAACAAATGCAACATAAACCAAAGTAACACACCTTAAAATAATATTCTCCAACAGCAAGGTATTTCTCTTTGAGGTTAATGAACCAGTTCCAGGACAGGTAGTGGTGAGGACAGCAAAGGAGCATAAACACACTAAAACCTACTGATTGCATATAAATAATATATATTTCAATTCTTAAAATGCTATTTTCAAAAAAATATAACCTTTTCTACCACATGTCTGAGAAATGAGGATAAAAACACACTATTCAAGCCAGGCCAGTGGCTCATGCCTGTAATCCCAACACTTTTGAGGCTAGGGCAGGAGGATTGATGGGACTTTGCAGTCAACTTGGGCTACATGGTGAGTTCTAGTTCAGCCAGGACTACAGAGTGAAACCTTGTTAAAAACAAAATAATAAACAACAAGCAAAACAAAACCAAAAGACCCTGCCAATCAACCAAAAACCAACCAACTGAAAGATGCACTATTGGGAGATGAAGTTTACTAGTGACAATAAAATGTTCTGGCACCATAAATTGAAATTCTTCTTAGGAAAAGAACTTCCTTGTACCCCAGCTACCTCATGGTAAGAAAAGAGTTTGCGTTTTAGAGAAGGATTACATTGGACTAAAGGGAATTTTGAGTTTGTTTCTTTGAGGATGCTGGATCAGAAATTTAAGATGAATATGTTGGGTGGAGCATTTCAGTGAATTTTATTTATTGAATTCTACTTTAAAATCCATTCCTTTGGTTGTGGAAAGTATTTTGTTATGGGCTGAGGACAGAGACACTAAAACCTAACACTTGAGATGCTCATGATTCAGAGTGCCGAGTGTTACAATTTTGAAGAAAAATAAGTTGTTTTTCAACATGTTTTTTTTTTTCCTGCACAGGAACTGGTTTACAATAAAATTATGGGGAAACCATTGTTACAGTGTACCCTTGCAATCTTCCCCAATGTCTAGGCTGTACATAGGATCCAGAAAGGAGACTTGTGAGTCCTTTGATGTAGGGGCCCCACACAAAGCACAGATCACTAACTTGGGGACCATTCCCTTCTCTCCCCATTTTCCCAGCGTTCCTTAAGTTGCTGCTCCAGGCCAAAGGACAAACAGCTTGCCTGTTTCCTGTGTGCTTTACTTCCCCCATTAAAGTGGATGAGAATTCTTCAGCAACCTATATACACATAGAAGGAAAATTGTACAGCTACAGATTTGGTAGATACAAGAAACTACTGAACAAAGAGAATATGGAGAGGGAAATGTAATACCTAGAGGCACTTATGACTGAACTCAATTAGACATAAGTATAATTTTCTTCATTTATTTCTAAGCAATTGGAGTTTATTATCAATTATATGTGTATGGTAGCCAGTGTGTGACCATCTCCTAGGATAATGCTAATTAATCTTTAATAAGTCTGGAAAGTTCTTCCAGTCAGAAAGGTCAGTTCTGCTCATGTAAAATTAATTTAGCAGCTCTGAATCTCTTTACCATGAATCTAAACAGTTGTATAAGAAAAACTCTTAGCACATTACAGGAGCTATACAAACGGAGCACATTACTACTATTATTTCAATCCAAGGACTCGGGTATTAGCTTGGGAATAACTTCTCAGGTCAACAGTATCCTCAAGAAAGTGTTGACACCCATCTAATAAAATGGCATGAAATCACTCTAGGTTGCTATGCCTGCCTTCCATTATTGCAAGACACAGGAGACCATTCATTTCTTAACTCAAGTGTAGAAAACAAGCCCATGAAATAGTTTCCAGTATTAGACGGGCCACTCCCTGTACACCATGGAGAATTCTCTTTGTCCCTTTTATATCCCACTCATGAAGTGCTTTCAGACTTGGACCAGTGCCTCCCACTGGTTGCAACTGATCATGGGAGGGCTTCAGCTGAGACGGACATTTGGGAAGATCCGCTTCTGCCTCTGGCTCTGGGTTTCAACAGCATGGGGACCTTTCAATTCCTTTCAAGTATCAGTTCTATGAATGGTTTTCTTTTTCTCTTGGTATTTTCTACAGACTAGCTCCTCAGTTATCCTGAGGCCAATGTAGGTACCATTTTGAATCCCTCAGTCTTTAATTCCCTCCCAGTAAGTCACCCAACTTTTCAGTCCTTCAAAAGCACATTTCTCAGATCATTTCTTCCCAACTACCATGGTCCTGGTCCTTTGTTAGCCTCTTGTGGCCTGTTAGGTTTACATTAAAGGACTGAAATAGAAAACTAAAACTTGCTTTTTAACTCATTTTCTAGTCTGACCTCATGCTGCTTTCCTCCTGCTTAAACCTTTGCCCCAAGGTTTCTCCCTCTCATGTTTATGCTCTGTATTGCTTTTCATTGCCTCTGCAATAAATGACCAAAAATTAGTACTGCAAACAATGTGAATGTATTATCTTTCTATTGCAAAGGTCAAAAGCTTGACATGCATTTCTATGGACCACAAAAGCATGTCCGCAGGGCTGTATTCCTTCTCCCTGCCTTGTAGGAGAGGAAATCAGCTTAGTCTTCCTTCCCAGCTAAGGCTACCCTTTTCCCTTGGCTTGTGGATTCCTTCTTCCATCGTCAAAGCCAGACACGATAGACCAATTCCTGTCATGCCACCAGCACCCTGGTTCTTGCTCTTCTGCTTTAAAGGGACCCTAGTCATTACACTGACTCACATGGAAAATCTAGGCTAATCTCCTGATTTTAATACCAGCTGATTAGCAACCTTAGTTGTGTCTTTAACTGTCTTACTTAGGGTTACTATTGCTGTGAAGAGACACTATGACCACAGCAACTCTTATAAAGGAAAACATTTAATTGGGGCTTGCTTACAGTTTCAGAGGGTTGTCCATTATCATCATGGTGGGGAGCAGGGTGGTGTGTAGGCAGATGTGGTGCTAGAGTAATAGCTGAGAGTTCTGCATCTTGCAGGCAACAGGAAGTCAACTGACATCCTGGGTGGATTCCTGAACATAGGAAACCTCAAAGCCCGCCCCCATAATGACACATTTCCTCCAACAAGGCCTTACCTACTCCAACAAAGCCACACCTCCTAAGAGTGCTACTCCCTATGAGATTATGGGGGTCATTACATTCAAACTACCACGACAACCTTAACTCCTCTGTACCAAGTAACTGATTCACAGATTCTGGGGCACTAGGATGTAGACATCATTAGGGGAAAATTATTTTGCCTGCCACATACTCCTTCCATCCTTTACCCACCTCCTCCAGATAGTCAAAAGCACATTTAATTTATTACTTCTTATTTCTTAGTTAATTGCCCCAACAACCAAGTACTTTTGAATATTGCTATCAAGACCTAATGTGTATATTATAATTGAGTAAGAATAACATGTGAATTATATATTCAGAGGTCTAGATTTCTGTTTTTTTTAAAGAATATATATATGGTTTTTTGAGACAGGGTTTCTCTGTGTAGCTTTGCACCTTTCCTGGAACTCACTCTGTAGTTCAGGCTGGCCTCAAACTCACAGAAATCTGCCTGCCTCTGCCTCCCGAGTGCTGGGATTAAAGGCATGCGCCACCACCACCCAGCTAGATTTCTGTTTTTGTAAGTAAACTCTACCATGTTGAATGGATTTATCTAAACTCGGTCTTTATTTTAAATATTTTAGATTTATTTCATGTATCTCAGTGTTTCATCTGCATATATGTATATGTACTACTTACGTGTTTGGTGCATGTGAAGTCAGAAAAGGACATCAGATCCCCTGGAACTGGAGTTATGGATGGTTTTGAACCACCGTGTGGATTTCTGGGAACTGATCCTGGGTCTGTTTTGAAAGAAGCAAGTGCTCTTAACCACTGAGCCATCTCTCCAGGCTTTTAGTCTTCATTTTAAATCATAGAGCTAATCAGTCTGGGAATACTAATATGACAAAGTATTTTAATATCTAACTTTAACTGCATTAATGATAACACATGCTTATTAATTATATATCATAGTTAAGTCTTGCAAGAAATGTTTCAAAAAGTAAAGACTAGTGATAGAGTCTGAGCTACAGGATATTCTAAAATATCTCTGCATCAGTGATGGCATTTTAGCAAATATCTGCCATGTTAAACTGCTCTGGTTGTTAAATGCTTTATTTAAGTTAAAGAAAGGAGGCCAGCAAAGAAGGAGACAGACAAGGTGCTTACATTTTTGGTATGGGTCATACTGCAAACAGCAATTACCTTTTGGAGTAGTATGTAAGGATCCAAAACTTAGGTTTGAATAGACAATACTTCTATTGTCTTTTCTGATGTCATGCCCTTTACAGAAAGAAGCAGCCAAAATTTTTGGAAGGCCTCTAGAGTAGCAATTCTCAACTTGTGGGCCCCTTTGGGGGTTGCATATCAGATATCCTGCATATCAGATATTTACACTATGATTCATAACAGTAGCAAAATTGCAGTTATGAAGTAGCATTGAAACAGTGTTATGATTGGGAGTCACCACAAACGTTGTGGGAGGGACCAACCACTCTATGATTGGATTTAAGGTCCACTCCATGAGATGAAATCCATGCCTGATACTGTTGGTGGTCATGACCTTAGGCTGGATAGGTATGGACCTAAGGGAAACCAGATAATATTGCTCTGCTAAAGGAACATATTAATAAAATGACTCTTAAAGACATTCTGCTGTAACCATAGATCAGTGCTTTGCTCAGCCACCATCAGAGAAGCTTCCTCCTGAGTAGATGGGAACTAACACAGAGACCCACTGGACAGTGTGCAGAGACAGATTTTAGATACTGAGTCCTGAATGATGCAGCTTCATCAAACCCTTCCCCTCAGGGTTCAGGGAGCTATGTAGAAGAGAAGGCAGACAGGGTCTAAGAGCCAGAGGGGATGGACGACTCCAAGGAAACAAGTGTCTTCCAGACACAACAGGACTGATGCACATATGAACTCACAGAGACTGTGGCAGCATGCACAGAGCCTGAACAGGACCAAGCCATGTGGAAGCCCAGCCCTGATTGGGGGAAGTGGACACTGTCATCCATACCTGATCAAGAAGCTACCTGCAGTTGATACCAGCTTGCAAAGGAAAAATTAATTTTCTTCAATGGCATCTAATGGAATATATTAACCACACTTAAGGTTAGGCCCCATGCCCAGCAGTAGATGGCCAACACAAAACTAACTCAAGGATATTTTTGTAGATTTTCTGTCTCACATTATTTTGTTTTGACATTTTATTTCCTTACTGGTCTTTTGCCTGTATGTTATGGTTTTCAATCTTGTGTTTTGATGGGATGTGTGTGTGTGTGTGTGTGTGTGTGTGTGTGTGTGTGTGTGTTTATTTTTTCCCCTTCATTTATTTATTTATTTTTAAATCCTGGGTGTTTTATTTCATTTTATTGTGTTTGCTTGCTAAAGCGGGGAGGGGTGTCATGGGGAAGATCTGGGAGGAGTTGGGAGAGAAGAAACCATGATCAGATATGTAATATGAAAAAAATTTCAATTAAAAAAGAAGCCCAATAAAGGATTATGGAATTTTTGAAGACTACTTTGTATTAAAAATTATGTGTACTCTAACTCTTCAGTGTCTGTGCTAGAGCCGTGTACACAGGCTGTGAACAAGAATTACTGGAAAGAAGCTGTCTGCAAAGGCTCATTGATCTCAACTTCAATGATGTGAAGAGGCTGACATGTTGCAGGTCCAGAGCCAAAGTACCTAAGGATATTTTTAGCCTCCTTAAAAGCTATTTAGTGTCCTCTGTACATGACTTAACACCTTTTGTCATCATTATGTAAGACCTCTGGAAAGTAGGAACAGACTTCTAGCTTTTCCCGCTTGGTTGTAACCATCTCACATACACCCACCAATGTATTTGGAAAGCATTACACAATGTATTACTACTTTGTGTGTTCTGTTACTATAAAAATTCCACGAAATTGCCACCTCATGGTATCTGAGGGACCTAGATTTGTGTTCCTGGGCTATGGTCACTCATATTTGGCTCTAGAATAAACCATCTCTCTTACTCCTTTATCAGGAGAGCTGTTTCGTTCATCGTCTTTTCAAAACAGCCCTTCCTTCACCAAGAACCTCTTTTATTTTCCTAAAACGAACATTTGAAAGGACGGTGTGCTCAAGAGACACAAAAAATATGCTTTTCCAGTTGACATCAGAACGACAACTCAAGGAAGCCGATAATAAAACGAACATCTTCAGTAGGGCCACTGTGTTTTGAGGGGCGAGGGAAAGGGAAAAGGAGGCACCTCGGAATTATCGGTGGTTAGTCTTTCCTCCTGAAATTTTACGTGGTTCCAGTATTGATAGCGGAGCCCTGTATTTCGGAGCAGAAGAAGCGGTCATTTCCCTCTGAATTAACCAAGAACGGTGGCAATGTAAGTCCGGGGAGAGGAGATGGGAAGGGAAGAGCGCTGGGTTGTGCAGGTCCGAGGCGACAGAAAGGCTCACATCCTCCCGAAGGAGAGAGAATTTCTTCCTGAGCCTCCTGCTCCTGCGCAGGTTAGACGTCACTCCACGGTGACTAGACGACCTCCTAATGCCCGTGCGCCCTCAGCTGGCGACGGAGGGAGCACAGTCTCCCGGAGACCGCTAAGGCTGCGCGCGCAGCCGCGCCCGGCTCCCGGCAGTTGGCCTCTTCCGCCCGGACTCCGGCAGGAAGTCCCGCCCCCTCGCATTGGCTTGTGTAAAAAGCGCGGCCCCTAACCAGCAAGCCTGAGAGCGAGAGAGTCCCCGCCAATGAAGTGTCAAAAATGAGACGCGGGGACCAATGAGCGGCTAGTTTGGGGTGGGCGCCTGACCAGTCCCGAGACGTCTTACCCGGATGTGGTTGCTGGGCTCCGAGAGTTGCAGCCCGAGTGTGGGCTTGCTGCACGTGGGGCGCGGACTGAGTGTGCAAAGGAGGGGGCGGCGCGCGGTGAACTCGGTGGTGCGCGCGTGCGTCTGCCGCGTTGGGGCGTTCGGTTGGGTTTTGAGTGTGGGACGAGTCAATGGTGTTTGTAGTGGATGAGATTCCCGCTGCTGCATCTCCTGTGCTTCTTCCTGGGGTGAGCCCCCTTCATGAGCTGTCACCGGGAGCAGTCCCGAAGACGCAGCTCGCCGTGGGAACATGAATCTCTTACCTAAAAGCTCCAAGGAGTTTGGCTCTGTTGACTACTGGGAGAAGTTCTTCCAGCAGCGAGGAAAGAAATCTTTCGAGTGGTATGGAACCTATCTGGAACTATGCGAGGTGCTGCACAAATACATCAAGCCCAGGGAAAAGGTAAGACGTGAGGCCAGGAGACCCTCTGTGGGGACTGAAGGTAGCCGTCCTAAACTTAGGAGACAGGCAGCGTGGGTACCCTCCTGGGATCCTCAATTCAGGAGTCCGTGAAGCGGTCCAAATGACAACTTTAAAATAACCTTTTAAAGCTTTCAGTTAAAAACTGATCATTGAGCCGGGCCTGGTCACTCATATTTGGCTCTAGAATAAACCATTTCTCTTACTCCTTTATCATGAGAGCTGTTTCGTTCATCGTCTTTTCGAAACAGCCCTTAAATTAAACACGTCTTTAATCCCAGTAGAGGCAGGCGGATCTCTTGAGTTCAAGGCCAGCCTGGTCTGCTAAGCTAGTTCCAGGATAGCTAGGGCTGTTACACAGAGAAATCCTGTCTTGAAAAAAGAACAAACAAAAAAAGCTCATCCTTGACTTAACCCTTTTTGGAATGGTGACTTTGTCAGTAGTCTGAAAGGGTGTTCTGCCACTGTGCACGAGTGTGGAATAGGCAGCGCTGTGACTTTGTTGATAAATACGTTTATTAAGTCACTGCTGAGTGCTCATCAAATTTCAGACATTGTGCCCAGCACTCAAACTACAAGAGCAGGAAGGCGTAAACTGCACACACTCTGAAAGTGGAAAGTTCCAAGTTAAATAGTAGGTGTGCAAGAGATGGGTTTGTATTGGTGGTAGGGACAAAAACCCAACACCTGTTGTGTGCAGTCTTTTTATTCTTAGCTAATTCAGGTGCACTTGTTTTTACAGGTGAATACTGGAGTCACACATGTAGGTTGTCAAATGGAGATTTAAAAGCAGGTCACTCTGGCCCCAGAGCTTAGCTACTTCTCACCAAACGATGCTTTTCCTTCCAGAGATGGTGACACCAGTATTTTTGAAAGATGAATGGGAGATTTATGCCACAGAGAGACAATTTGGATTTTAAGTTTGGCTTCAGAAAAATAGCTAAATATCATGAGATGGAATTTGTGATGGGAGCAGATTTTGAAATCTCATAAACTGTAGTTGATTGTCTGGGGAAACAGGAAGCATGAGTGGATGGAAATAGTTATGTCAGGCTACAGTTTTAACGGTAAAAACGATATTGCAGCTGGTATGTTTGGATTTTGCAATTTCCTACAGACTTTAAAAAAAAGACTTATCTGTTTATTATGCATGTGTGTGTTTGCCCGCATGAGTTTATGTGCATCATGTGAGTACATGAGCCGGGGAAGCCAGAAGAGCCTATCTGATTCCCAGGAATGGGCATCCTAAGCAATTGTGAGTTGTACTATGTGGGTGCTGAGAACTTGCAGTTCCAGCTGTCAGAGCTGTGTTAAACAGCTCCAGGTGTCCAGGACACCTTCAGGGCAGAGCTGTTGTTCTGAGCAGCTCGAGGTGTTCGGGATACCTCACCCTCCAGGGTTCAACTGTCTCCTTGCAGTTCAGTGTAGATGTAACCAACCGTCTTATTAAATAAGAAACACAGAGCCAATACAGAGATGAAAGCCAAGAGGTCAGAACAATAGCTAAGAATAAAAACCCTTCACTGTTGCTGTTGCCCTACCTCTCCGAAAGAGACCTACTTCCTGTGTGTCTGTCTTTTTATAGTGTTTCTGTTCTGCCTTCTCATTGCTCGTAAACCCAACCACATGACCTCCTAGTCACTGCCTGTCTGTACAGACCTCCAGGTCTTCTATGGTTGGTATTGAAATTAAAGGCGTGTGTCTCCATGCTGGCTGTATCCTTGAACCACAGAGATCGGCTTAGCTCTGCCTTCCAAGAGCTGGGATTAAAGGCGTGTACCACCACCGCCCAGCTTCTGCTAAGGCTTGCTATTAGCTCTGACCCCCAGGCAACTTTATTTATTAGCATACACATCACATTTTAGTACAAATAAAATATCACCATAGTTCAGCCTCTGTAAGAATTGTAGGTGCTCTTACCTACTGTGTTATCTCTTAAGCCACATATTAATCTTTGAATAGCACACATCACAAAGCCTGTTCACACATGACCTTTATTGTGGCAAAATACTGTTTTGATTAGTGAATTCCTCCCAGGTGTGGTCTAGCTTTTGACATTGTAATAAAGACTGTCTTTGCAAAAAAAAAAAAAATACAATATTTTAAGAATGTGTATGGTTTTGTTTTGGACTTCAATCATGGTTGCGCTGGGCCATAAATTGTACACATCTGTATTGGTGGTTTCAAGATGGCACTTAGGAGTTAATTCTAGTGTTGCTTTCTCCTTATAGTAGTGTCTCTGTCAAAAGAGTACAAAATAGCCAAGGTGAGATTTTCCTCTTTGAAGTATCAAAGAGCATGCCTTTGCCTTGGTCGCTTCCATTTTGTACATGATTTTTTCCTCCCTCTAGGTGCTTGTGATTGGATGTGGCAACTCAGAGCTAAGTGAGCAACTGTATGACGTGGGCTATCAAGATATAGTGAATATTGACATCAGTGAGGTTGCCATCAAGCAAATGAAGGAGCGCAATGCCAGCCGACGGCCCCACATGAGTTTCTTGAAGATGGACATGACGCAGATGGAGTTTCCTGACGCCACGTTCCAGGTGGTATTGGACAAGGGCACGCTGGATGCTGTCCTGACAGATGAGGAGGAAAAGACCCTGCAGCAGGTGGACAGGATGCTGGCCGAGGTTGGCCGTGTCCTGCAGGTGGGCGGCCGCTACCTCTGCATCTCCCTGGCTCAGGCTCACGTCCTGAAGAAAGCAGTGGGTCACTTCTCTCGGGAGGGGTGGATGGTGAGAGTGCACCAAGTGGCCGACAGCCAGGACCACCAGGTGTTTGAAGCAGAACCTCGGTTCTCCCTGCCTGTCTTTGCCTTCGTCATGACCAAGTTCAGGCCGGTCCCTGGCTCTGCCCTTCAGATCTTTGAGCTGTGTACTCAGGAGCAGGGCAAGCCCGCGCGGCTGGAGAGTGCCGACCGGCTGGCCGAGGCCGTGCGGGAGCGCCAGCACTATGCTTGGCTGTGTAGCCAGCTGCGCCGCAAGGCCGGGCTGGGGAGTGTGTCTCTGGACTTGTGCAGTGGGGACACTGGGGAGCCACGCTACACCCTCCACGTGGTGGACAACCCCACTGTGAAACCATCGCGGGACAATCATTTTGCCATTTTCATCAGTGAGTTGGGATGGCTCCGCCTCTTTCCCTGGAAGGGCTGGCTTACAGGGGCTGGGGCTGGGCTTGGGTGACGGTGATGGATGTGTCACGGCTGTTTTTAGCTTAAGAAGGGAGATTAGTCAAGCTATGACGGAAAGGGAGTAGTAGGTCTCCAGCAACCTTCTTAGACTTGAGCTTGTTCTTGTCATAGTCCATTATAAAGGCTTGATGAAGTTTGAGGATGGAGGTGGTAGACAGGAGACAGTATAAATTGAGACCCGTTACACACTGTATAGAAATGTTAGTTACGCGGTGAACGTGGATTGATGGAGTCAAGCCTGGGCGGGTTGGTGTCCCCTGTGAGATCTAGGTCGAGTTCTGTCTGGTTGGTTGGACTCCAGAAGCAAAGCCACTGCAGACTTAAAGGAGGAGGCAGTGCAAGGTAGCAGCTGGCGAGTAAGCTCTGCAGCGGACTCTGGATTCCAGTCCCGGCTTAGGTAGTTCCTGGGGAGAAGACACCGAAAACATTACCGTTCCCCATTCGCCTTATTTTCCTCGGATAAAGTAAAGTGGGATTGTAGCTGTCTTGTGTAGTTGGGAAGTGTAAACTCTTAGAAATGATGCTTGCCCTGTGATCAGGGCTGTATGAATGTCAGCGGTTACTGTGTACAGCAGTGAGGGTACCGGAAGGATGGAGGGATGAAAAGAGTTGGAGAAAAGAGTTGATGAAGAAACCGTGAACATCCTAGATGAATGCAAGGTGTGCTTACGTTGGAAATCCGGTTTCTTGAGAACTGAGCCGTCTTTCCAAGTATTCCGTAGTCCTTGCCGTCCACCTGTGGAAATGAATAGTGGGGTGGATAGGAGGATGGCGATGGGCCAGACTGTCTGGGTTTGCGTCCGAGCTTCGCAGTCACTAGCTCTGTGAACTTAGACCAACGGTTTTAAGTTCTGTG
The DNA here is from genome assembly GCF_049852395.1 of Peromyscus maniculatus bairdii. Classification (NCBI taxonomy): domain Eukaryota; kingdom Metazoa; phylum Chordata; class Mammalia; order Rodentia; family Cricetidae; genus Peromyscus; species Peromyscus maniculatus. Next base: position 71,663,519 of record NC_134862.1, on the reverse strand, counting down.
CTTCTCCTTCCTCATTTGTAACAGTGGAAATAATGCCATGTCTATGAGGATTCCATTATTTGTATTTTTAAAGAACTTGGAATCAGCAGGCCTGCATGGATAAAATGGCATTTTTTTTTTTTTTTTTTTGTCTATCTGCCTGCCTCCCCCAGCTCCTAAGATGTACCTACACGTGCATTTCCCTTAGTCCGGCTTCATGTTTGATGGCCTGCTCCGCTTTGGGAATTGATAACCTCTCCGTGGGTCACAGGAAGGAAGCTGGGCCTGAGCAGGGAGGGACTGGCTTTGCCACGTGGACCACACCGACTGTGGAGCCTGAGCAATTGCCCCCAGGGCTCCCCGTAACCAGTTTTATCTGTTCCAGTACCCCAGGGCCGGGAGACCGAGTGGCTCTTTGGCATGGATGAGGGCCGGAAGCAGCTGGCAGCCAGTGCAGGCTTCAGGAGGCTGGTCACAGTGGCTCTTCACCGAGGCCAGCAGTATGATGGCATGGAGAGCATTCAAGCAGAGCTGTCACCCAGGGTCATGGAACTGGCCCCGGCCGGGATGCCTCCCCAGCAGCAGGTACCAAAACTCGGGCAGCAGCTTTCGCTGGTTTTCTGGAGTTCCGTCAGCAGCTAGGAAGGCTTAAAAAGGCCAGGACCAGGGAGGGGACAATGGAGACCAAAGTATAATGGCAGTATAACGTATAGAAAGACCAGGATGAAGCCTGTTAGTTTGTATGCTAACTTAAAACAATTGACTAAGGGCTGGAGAGATGGCTCAGTGGTTAAGAGGATGGCTGCTCTTTCAGAGGACCCGGGTTCAATTCCCAGCACCCACGTGGCAGCTCACAACTGTCTGTGACTAGTTCCAGGGGATCCTACACCTTCATACAGACATACATGTAGGCAAAACCCCAATGCATATAAAATAATAATAAATAAAATTACATTTAAAAAAATTAAAGAAAAAAGTTAGGACTAGAATCTGACCATAGTTTGGGGAGTTATTGTCAGGTGAGAGTTAAGTGTTCCCAGGCAGAGAGAGAAAGGGGGACCACTCTAGAGGTAAGGTGGTGGATCAGTTGTGCAATAGAACCCCTGCCTGTTGTGCATAGGGCCCTGGGTTTAATTCTTCAAACACACACACACACACACACACACACACACACACACACACACACACGCGCGCACACACACACACACACACACGCGCGCGCGCGCGCGCACACACACACACACACAGCAAAAGAAGGCATACTACTGTAGCATCTGTGTCTAGGGTGGGGGCCTGTGTTTTTTTTTTCCTTTTTCACATTTTTAAAAAAAGATTTATATACGTAGTCTATGTATATGTTTTTTTTTTTTCTCTGTGTGTATGTCTGTACACCAGAAGAGAGCATCAGATCCCAGGGGACTACCATTACAGACAGTTGTGAGCTGCCATGTAAGTACTGGGAATTGAACTCAGGACTTCTAGAAAGAAGAGCAGCCAGTGCTCTTCACCACGGAGCCATCTTTCTAGCCCCTCATTTCCACATTTGAAAGGGACTTCCCTGGTTGTTTTGTGTCTCAGAAGTATCATGTGAGGGTATAAAAGAGAACCCAAAGAGCTCACTTCTGGGTGTTAGCACAGCTGGAAAGGAAACTGAAAGTTATGCCAAAAGTGGTATTACCTGTTGGCATCTGTCTTGTGCCATCTGCCAGCACAAGTCATTGACAGGTCTCTTGTGAGAACTGGACTTTAGGAAAGCCAAGGCACTGAAGGGTTGGTGTGGCAGTGATGGATCTGAAACAGTCATCTCCTGGGTCTTGGGTTCCTAGCAGATGACCCTGCGATCTGTGCTGATGAGGACTCTGACTTTTCTGACAGACTCCAGGATTGTTATCAATTAGGGCTATTTATTTCATGAAGGCTCAGATTGTCTGGAGAGCTCTCATCCCTAAGTCTGCAAGGCCAGGAATTATTGGCAGTTAGGAGATAAGCTGACAGGTCTTTAAGAAGAAACAAAGGGAGCAAGTTCAGGGGGAAATAGACTGTCACTCTGAGGTGTGGGAAAATGGACGAAAGATGGGACTACGTTGGGGAGAGGAAGGGTTGTTGTCATTTCTGTACCTGTCCGGATTCCTTCTCACACATTACAGCCCCTCCCTGGCGGCCCTGGCTCGGTCGTTGATGTCCTGGGCTGTGGGGGAATCTGTGTGCTTGCTGATGAAAATCTTCTATCTTTCTTGGGCAGCACCAAGTGCAGGTGTCTAGTGGCTAGGGGTCCTCTGTGGGTTCATTTGAGTTTCTATTTATTTGTATTTTGTTTGCATTGGTGTTTTGTCTGCATGTATGCCTGTGTGAGGGTGTCTGTAACTGGACTCACAGACAGTTGTGAGCTGTCATGTGAGTGCTGGGACTTGAACTCGGGTCCTCTGGAAGAGCAGCCAGTACTCTTAACTGCTAAGCTATCTCTCCAGCCCCTCATTTGAGTTTCTAAAATGGATCAAACCTTTTGGTCTCTATCCAAAGGCCCAGGAGAGCACTGGATTGGAAAGGCAAGTCTTTGGAGCTGTTGTTGTCCTTGGCATGGGGAGATTCTCATGCTCAACCAAAGTGCAGTGTATAGTGTCACATACTTCTAAATTGAGCGGATGGTTTATCTACATCTCTGTCTGCTCCTGCAGGTTCCCTTCCTGTCTGTGGGTGGGGACATTGGAGTCCGGACTGTTCGGCATCAGGACCACAGTGCCTTGAGTGGTGACTATGTTATCGAGGATGTACAAGGCGAAGATAGGTGGTACTTTCGGCGGCTCATCTTCCTCAGCAACAGGAACGTGGTGCAGTCAGAAGCCAGGCTGCTGAAGGATGTGTCTCATAGAGGTGAGACATCACAGATGTGATTGTGGGACCCAGCAGGGTCTGGATAACTCAATTTAGAGTGCTTCAAAAGAACTTAGAGCTTGGCTAAGATGAAGGACAGAGCTGGATCTTTGTAATCGGAGGCACAGAGCTCTTTGGGCTCTCCTTTCCCACCATCTGGGCAGGGTACTAGTGGAGATAAGCAAACAGAAGTGTTTGTTCACATCTTGAGCAAAGCCTAGCTCTGAAATGATATGGAGTAGGGATAGTGAAGCTGAATAAGCTTGATAAAGGCTTTAGTGCCTTGGTTTAAAGGGAATCTGTCTTCTAAGCTGCTGCATGTGCATCCCTTTGTGCCCCTCTGGAGATGGGCCAGAAACATGAGGGTTGCATGGAGCCAGCCCTGCCCTCCTTCATAGTGTTGCCTGCTTTGGAGGGACTTAGAGAGGGTGCCTTAGCTGCCATCTACTCCAGCACTGTGCGGTGGAACTATGTGCAATGGAGAAAATAGTTTCTGACCTCCCATTTTCGTATGCTAGCCCCTCACTAGAAATGGCTGCAGGGCACATGGAACATGATTGGTGTGACTGATTTCTTTTAGAAATTGGTTTTTACTTACGTATTTTATTTTCGAGAGAGTCTCACTCTTTACGTTTTTGAACTTTCAGCAATCCCCCTGCCTCAGTCTCTTAAGCTGGGATTACAGGCATAAGCCACCACACTGGTTTGAATTTTAATTAATTTATATTTTAATTAATATGGTCACAGCTGTCTGATGTTTACAGTGTTGGCCAGTGAGATCCAGACCTCCTTTAGGTTCACTCATTTTCTTTTTTAAGATTTATTTTTTTAAGTAAAAAATTGTGTGTGCATGTGTGTGCGCGTGCGTGCGTGCGTGTGTGTCTGTCTGTCTGTATGTCTGTGTGTGTATGTATGTGATTCAGGTGCCTGTGGAGGCCCTGAGAGAACATTAGATCTTCTGGAGCTAGAGTTAGCTTCATGGAACTAGCAGCCATGAGCTACCTGGTGTGGGTGCTGGAACCTGAACTCTATTCCTTTATAAGAGCAGCCAGTGTTCTTACCCACTGAGGGTCAGGTGTCTAAGATGTTACCTAGAAATCTCGCTGAGGAGAACTTCTGGTTTGTTTACCCACTCTTCCCCCCCTATGTTTGTATTATTGTGACTAATTTAAAACCAGACATTTAGAGTAAAAACTAAGGCTGGATTTGGTGGTGCGTCATGTTAGTCCTAGTACTCAGAAGGCAGAATCATTGCAGGCCAGAAAGGACTACAGAAGGAGACCAGTGTAGATTCAAAAGGAAATGTTGCTGTCCCCGTCTCCAGTATAACTTCCCTTTGGTCACAGAAATCTGAAGTTGGGTGTCCCGATTCCTGGTCACTGCTCTTGTTTGACCTGCCATCCTCACATCTGGGAGAAGTCAGACTCCTGAGGTCATGGGTTCGCCCTGTCCCGTAGTCTCACAAGGATTTTCTTTGGAGCATTCTCCATGCTTGTGGGCTCCCACCCTCTCGTCAGGCTGCAAGTTCCTTTAATCTCATCCTACACTTCTGTCAAAAAGCTGAAGAGAAAAGTTTGCTCTTTCCACTTTGAGTTTGAAGTTTTTTCACATATCAAGTTTCTGTTTATCTTTCTTTCTTTCCTTTTTTTTTTTTTTTGTTTTTGTTTGTTTTTGTTTTTTTGAGACAGGGTTTCTCTGTGTAGCCCTGGCTGTCCTGGAACTCACTCTAGACCAGGCTGGCCTTGAACTCACAGAGATCCGCCTGCCTCTTCCTCTCAGTGCTGGGATGAAAGATGTGCACCACCACTGCCTGACATTATCAAGTTTCTTGCCTTCTTGGTAAACTTTTCTTCCCCTGGGAGGAGGAGTATCCATCACGGAGTATGGATGCCCACAAAGTAGCGAGTACTCAGAAGAGATTAACATCTGAAAAGTACCCCCTGCCTCACATCAGTTCTGATGCTTCTAGGAAGCGCAGATTCCTGTGGAAATTCAGAGCTGTCCATTTAGGATGACTTTGAGGGAGTAGGCAAAGTGGAGTGATCTTTTATAGGGTTTTTACCCTCTGATTTCCTCATCAATGGGATGGTGTTCCATGCTGTCTAAGAGACTTAGTAGGAAGATGATAGGTATGGGGTACAAGCAGTCCTGGGTTCATGACTTATCTGTACCACTTGTTAACTGTGTACTTCACTGAGTACCTGAGATGCTCAGTTTTTCACGGGCAAAGAATTGGGAACAGTTATGAGAGGAGCTCAGAGTAAAAGGTGTTGGTATAGTCAGTGGTGTTGGGGAGGTGGTAGTGACTTCACATTTCTGTAAAAGAATAATGAGTCCACTTTCCTCCTGAAATGGGTCTTGTATTCTCGGAGGGGAGGGCCTTGAGGCCCTTTACTTAATATTTCCAGGTTTTGAATATGCTTTTTCTGTGTACCTTTTCTGGCCCTCTGGTATTCAGCAGTATATGGTGAATGTTAAAACAACCATATCTTTGTGAGGAGGGTCTGATTTGTAGAATTTGCCAATTTCTATGGTGTAAATATTCCCTCAGTGGTCAATTTCAAGCTATCTATATGATGTCAACCAATGTGCAGGAAAATTGCTTACTTAATAGTTGGTTCTTCTGATCTGTTTAAAACTGTTGCAGCACACTGCTGCTGTTATCCCTTAATTTCCAAGGGCTCGCCTAAGAAAGCATAGGACTTCAGTAGTGTGACTCTCTCCTTTAGCCCAGAAGAAACGGAAAAAGGACAGGAAGAAAGAGCGACCTGCGGATACTTCCGAGGACTCCCCTCCTGCCCCGGGGCAGTCCATCGATAAGAGTTATCTCTGTTGTGAACACCATAAAGCCATGATCGCTGGCCTCGCCCTGCTCAGAAACCCGGAGCTGCTCTTAGGTAAGAGATGCCACTGCCTTCCACAGTCAGAGCATGTCAGGCTGCAGAGGTGAGCACATCACCGTGTAGCTTACACAGTTACTTCAGACTGACAGATGCACATAGGTTCCTGTCCTTCCTCATCTGGACTTCGCTTTCCATTACTGAGCTGGTAGGTAACTTGCTTCAAACAGCCTGCCGTCTTGAAATAGCTGCCTGTGTTGGGGTATAAGTTTTGTTTTCTTCTGTTTATTTTGCTTTACTAAATTAAGGAATAGAATATATTCAGCCAGGTTAGGTGAAGCACACAGATTTTAAGTTATCCATAAAATTTTAAGTTATTTATAAATTTTCATGGGTATACAGTCTTGTTAACTGGATGGTACATTTCTCACGTCTTCAATGCCTTTGGGTAATGTGTGGCTTTCAGTAGTGCCTTATGTGAGCACAAAATGTAATTCTTACTGTAGTTAAAATGACAACTTTTCACTTGATGTGTTCACTCCCGAGTGTCTTCACCTGAAGTCCCTAACTCTGCTTTAGTTAATCTTGGGGTATAGCTTTTTTTTGGTTATTTGTTTGTTTCCTTCCTTTAGTATTCTTGTGCTTACTGTGGTTCTCTGCTTAGGACTAGGATTTGGGTCTTTGTTTTCTGTGCTTTAAAGAACTTGAATGGATTGTGCTTGTTTTATTGGGGTGTCTGAAGAGGTAGTTGAGGCCCTCTGAGTTAAGAGCGGGTAAGGGATGTTGCATTCATACTACTTTGTGATTATGAATAAGATTGTGCCTCCATTTCCGAGGATGGGAGTAGGTCCAATATCTCTTAAGGAACTCTTGGTAGCATGGCAGCCAGTTACATTGGCGTTTGTAAGGGGCCATAATGTAGTACATGGTTCATTATCTGGATTTAGCCAACATGAAGCCAAGGCTGAAAGATCAAATGTCTGGGGACTTCTCAGTTTCTAGGTCCTTAAATGTCTATCACTGGGCAGAACAACAATTTCAACTCCCTTTTTTGTACTCCCTGTACAGACTTTCCAGTGAGCAGATTGCAAAATGATGTTCTCTTCTTCTATTACAGAGACCCCACTGACATTATTGGTAGTGGGCCTGGGTGGGGGAAGCCTCCCCCTCTTCGTTCATGATCATTTCCCCAAGTCTTGTGTCGATGCCGTTGAGATTGACCCGTCCATGTTGGAAGTGGCCACCCAGTGGTTTGGCTTCTCACAGAGTGACCGGATGAAGGTTCACATTGCAGATGGCCTGGACTACATTACCAGCCTGGCAGGAGGAGAAGGTACTGTCTGAGAGCATTCGGAGGAGTGGTAGTTATGGGTCTGGCCTACAGGGGTCTCTAGAGTTGATCTCTCTGAGGCCTTCCTGTCAGGCTTCCCTCTGTGTCTTCATATAGCTATGAATTCAGTTTCCTGGGGTGTAGTAGCCACTGATAAAACAGACCAGAAGTCCCCCCTTCTGACCTTGCAACCTTTCCTCTTCCTACCACTCCAAGGAAGCTGGAGTCTGTAGCTGGTGAGGGGAGAAAAGGAAGAAAAGATAGGGCATATGTTGATTTTTTTTTTTTTTTTTTTTAAATAAACCATTCAGCTGTAGGTGAAGTCAGAAATAGAGTAAAGCTACATTCACACAAGTCAGTGACTTCCAGCCTCAGGGACAGTTGGCAAGGTCTACAAAGATGGTTTTGGTTGTCACAAATTGGAGGGAATGTTGTTACTGTCACCAATGACAAAATCTTTTATCCAAAATGTCAGCAGCGTGAGGCTGAGAAACACTGATGCAGGGTTTCCTTCTCTCTGTACCTTAGACATACGATACAAGTGCACATTACTTTTCTGTAAAACCGGACTCAATATGTCTCCTATTCCTCCTTTAACTTCGTCTATAGGATCCTGGTGATGCTGGTTAAAGTTAGTGTGTGCTTGGTCAGCCTTAGCCTGGGCAGCTGCTTTGACCAGATGACTTGGTCATACTTTAGAATTACCTGGGGAACTGGCAGAAAGTACCACAGGCTTCCCATCTCCTCTCACATCTTCTTGCCACTACCGTGGGGTTTGACATCACATTCTCCAAATATGTGGAAACTTCAGGTGATGCTCATTTCTTCAGCATTAAAAACTACACGCATAGCATGTATCTTTCATGCTAGAATGAGCCTGTTAATGTGTGCCTTTGGAAGGCACTTCTAAATGCGGACAAATGCTCATTTGTACTGTGGGCCAGTTTGAACTTTGATGAGAAAGACTGCTCTAAACCGTGACATTTGAGTCTTGAATAGGCAAGGTACTCCAGTCATCTTCCAGGCTTAGTTGCCCGCAGCAGGTTTCAGAGCAGGTGTGTATATGGAAATGTAAAGGATGTCATCTTACCCTGCAAAGACAAGGCCTCACTGTCTCCTCTTTCTCAGAACGACCTCACTATGATGTGATCATGTTTGATGTAGACAGTAAGGATCCAACACTGGGGATGAGTTGTCCTCCCCCAGCATTTGTGGACCAGCTTTTCCTGCAGAAGGTCAAAAGCATCCTATCTCGTGAAGGTAAGAAACCCTGGAGATTGGAAAGGAAAGAGGGAAGGGCCTTTGAGAACAAGTTCTTGGGCTGGAGAGTTAGCCCTGAGCCTTTGCAGCTCTGGCAGAGGACCTGGGTTAGGTTCCCCGCACTCACACAGCTGCTGCTAATTCCAGCTGCAGGGAATCCGAGGCCCTCTTCTAGACTCTGGGTGCTTGCAAACAGCATGCGATGCTCCCCCCACCCCCCACATCACATAGATACATAATTAAAAAATAAAAAACCAAAATGATTCTTTTTTGGTTTTTCAAGACAGAATTTTTCTGTCCTGGAACTCACTCTAGACCAGGCTGGTCTTGCATTCATAGAGATCCTCCTACCTCTGCCTCTTAAGTGCTGGGATTAAAGGTGTGTGTCACCGCCTTCACCAACCACAAAAATTATTCTTTAATAAAAATTGCATGTAAATGTGTAATTTGATTAGTTTTCCCAAATTGACTATCTACCAGCACCAAATACTACTTCCAGCATCCTGGAAGTCCACCTCTTAACTTCCTCAGTAACTCTTCCTCTGTTAAGGGTTAAACTAAGCATTAAACTAATTGTCATCACAGCTTAGTTTTGCCTGTTTGTTTCTTGCTCTAGATGGAGTCACAGGTCTTAGAGTCTTTTAAGTGTCTGCTTTCTTTCATTCAACCTGATGTTTGTGAGATTCAACCACGGTGTTGTGTTTATATTGTCCATTTGTACTGCTGCTGGTATCATGTGACTGTGCTACAATTCATTTGTCCAGCACTAGTATTTGGTGATATGAGTAGTGTTACCAGTGATAGTCTTAGTATGTGCTATTTATATGGTGATTTTGTTTGCAGGTGTCTTGAATAGGTACGTAGGCCTGTAACTTCTCATGGTCTATGGAGGTATTCAGCTTTTGTTTATAGTGTGGTCATAGTTCACACTGAAGCAGCTTGGTGACTCTAGCTCCCACTTGAATGGTTGTCAGATGCTCTGGACTTGGCATTGTGTTACTTACTATTCATAGAAGCCCGTTTCCAGATGAGGAAACTTGGGTTGAGAGACTTGACACGCTGACCCTTGAAGTTGAAGTAGTTCTTCGTCACTTGAAACCTGTGGCCACAACCCCCTAGATATTTTGCATTTTAAAAGTTCTCTGGTGACCTGAGTTGATTGGAACCTTGATTTCCAGAAGACAGACAACCTTGGCCTTCTCACTGGATAGTAAATACCCATGTGATGTGTGTGTGTCAAGAACATAACAACATCCTTGTGGAACTGATAAATTTGTCTTTTGTGGAGGTTATTAATTATTTTTTTATTAAAAGATTTCCTGGGCCGGGCGGTGGTGGCGCACGCCTTTAATCCCAGCACTCGGGAGGCAGAGCCAGGCGGATCTCTGTGAGTTCGAGGCCAGCCTGGTCTACAAGTGAGTTCCAGGAAAAGGCGCAAAGCTACACAGAGAAACCCTGTCTCGAAAAACAAAAACAAACAAACAAAAAAAAAAAGATGTGCTTTAGAGGTGTTCTTTGAAACATAAAAGTTTTACCAAGTGAGCTCCAGGAAAGGCGCAAAGCTACGCAGAGAAACCCTGTCTCAAAAAACCAAAAAAAAAAAAAAAAAAGATTTCCTAGGCCTGAAGAATATTAAAGTAATGTGTTAGCTATGAGAAAAATTGAAGAATAAGGCCAAAGTTCTTTTATGTGTCACATACTCACATTTCCATAGTCTTGATGCTGTTGTGTGCTGTGGTTCTCTGCAAGCTCTCCACTTCCTTTCTTCACTCACCAGCCTCCCTGGTGCAGAAATCTGTGTTTTCCTTATGCGTGTCTCTGGATCTGTGGTCATTCCGCTCTTTCCTCCCCACTCTACAGGGATCTTTATCCTTAACCTCGTGTGTCGTGACCTGGAGTTAAAAGCCTCGGTGCTGGCTGGACTCAAGGCAGCCTTCCCTCTCCTGTATGTCCGGCGAATTGAGGGCGAAGTGAATGAGATCCTGTTCTGTCAGCTGCAACCAGAGCAGAAGCTTGCTACCCCAGAACTCCTGGAAATGGCCCAGGCTTTGGAGCGGACCCTGAGGAAGCCTGGGCAGGCTTGGGATGACACCTATGTCCTGTCAGATATGCTGAAGACTGTGAAGATTGTGTGATCATTGGGGCCAGACAGCCCTCTCAACTTTCTGCCCAAACTGACTTGAGCTCATGGGCTGCTGGAGTATGAGGCACAGTTCTTTTAGACCTCACGTTTTTCTTGGTTTCACACTCAGCTACATGCCTCCCATCTTTTGGGATGGGAGGCAGCCCCTGGGATGATTGTTAATTTTTTTAAAAGTGTGATTATGGAAGAAGAGCAGGATCGGTCATCTGCTTCTGGAGACTGAGGGAAGGCCGAGGGCGGAAGTTACAGTCGGGCAGTGCACCACTGTGGATCTTCAGTGTCTTCCCAAAGGCCATTATGTTGAAAGCTGACTCCCCAGCCCCTGTGGCCCCTTTGGAAAATGGAGGAACTTTTAGGAGGGGCTTTGTGAAGGAAGTTAGGTCACTAACTTAGGTGCCCTGGAAGGGCTGTAGGGACACAGCACTTTCTCTTTGCTTTGTGGCTGCTGCCAGGTGAAGCCCTTGTTCTGCCTTATCGTCCCTCCATGATGCCCTGCTTCATCACAGGCCCAAAGACAATGGGTTTGCCCACTCCGTCTGGAACCTCCAGACTAAGCCAAATAAACCGTCCTTCCTTAAAAGTTGGTCTATTTCAAGTATTTTTATAGTAACTGAAAGCTAAGAGCAATTTCCAGCCTCATTTCCTGTTCAAAGGAAATTTGTACCAGTGAAGACCAGTATGTTCTCCAGCTGCTGGCCTTTCACCCAGGCCCTCATCGGACTCCTGGGGCACTCACTAGCTTTACAGAGGTTTTATGGACACAGAGTCACTTCCTGTGTCCCATCTTCCCCATTAAAGAGCGATTTACTTTTGCCTTAGTGTCAGGCAAATGATTCTATGAGAATTTTTAAAAACTTGATTCCTTTACAATTCTGTGTGTGTGTGTGTATGTATATGTGTGTATGTATTATGTATATATATGTAATGTGCTTTGATTACATTTCCCCACCCCCTTCTCTCATTTTCTCCTTCTCAACAAACCTTTTTCCTAACAAAAATTTTATTTTCTTTCTTGGTAGACCACTACATTTAATTAGTGTTGCTTGCATGACCATAGGTGTCTGTTATTTACAGCAGTGGTTACACCACTCCACTGTAGAGTATTATTCCCACTCCCTCCCCCACAGATATTAACTATAGCTCCTTGGGAAGGGGTGGGGCATTATGAGCCTTCCCCCTTTATAAGAATTCTACCTAACTTTGGGCCTAGCAGGGGCCGGGAAAGGAGAGTTGTGGGCTTCAGGCTGTTACCAGATTGTGAAGTGAGTTAGGTATAAAACAAATACTAGGGGAAGAACATAGGCAAACCAGAGAAGAAACATCCCATGCAAAGGCCTTCCTGGTTTTTGGAGCCCTGTAGATTGCCAGAAAGGTATCCCCAGTGTGGCTAGGTCTTTACTGTGAGCCAGAAATTCCAAGTGTGTGAATGGGTGTGTATTAAAGCGTTGGCCAATCAAAAACTATTTTGAAGACATTTAACTTTATGTGCCAGGAAGTTTCATCTTCCACCTAAAAGATAGCCTTTAGAAATGCAGAATGCCAGAGAGAATCTGATATCCACCCCGCCTCTGAGCATATCGCAAAGAGCAAGCTGATAGCTTGAGTCCAAACTGAAAAGTTATCTTGTTTTAACTCGTGTTCTAGAGTGTTGTTGGTCACATGCAATGGTTCTCACAATCTGAGAGAGTATACAGTGTTCTCTTTCCAGAACAATCAGGGATCAGGATGAGCATATAATATGATACCTTGGTCCCTACCAAACATGTTCTGCAGCAATGTCAAGTGGTTAAAGTTGACTATTGCCTCTTACCCCACACCTGCACCAATGTCATTGTGCCAACCTGTCATGCCTTAACTTGCTAACTGGGTGGCTGCCCTAGAGTGCCTTGTATGGGTATAGAAACAGTTCTTATCCATACTGCACGTTGGATTCACTTGGCATAGTAAGCAGAATAACACTTCTTTAAAAATGTCTGCAATCTCTGAGTATGGTCCAGCCCACTGTGATGGGGAATCAATGTAGCAGGTGGGCTTGGTGATAATCAGCTGATTTTGAACTATGGTGGTATTTTGGATTATTGAGGTGGGTCCAGTGTTATCCTGAGGTTTTTTAAATGGCAGAAGGAGGCAGAAGTGTCAGTATCAAAGTGAAACAATGTGAGGAAGACTCCTCTGGTCATTGCTGGCCTCAGAGATGGAAGAAGGCCACTAGTCAAGGAATACAGTTGCCCTATAGAATCTGGGAAATGTAAGAAAACTAGCCAGGTATTTCAGGAATGAGGCTTTCTGCCCTGCACTCTCCAGCATTGCTGAAACTGCCAACTCAGTTTTAGCCAATGAGATCCATTTTTGGATTTCTGAATTACAGAATGTGGTAGTTGGAATGTAATGGACTCCCATAATCTCATAGGGAGTGGTACTATTAGAGGTATGGCCTTGTTGGAGGAAGTGTGTCACTGAGGGTGAGCTTTGAGGCCTCATATATGCTCAAGCCACACCCAGTGTCTCAGTTCACTTCCTGCTGCCCAAGCTACCTCTCCAGCTCCATGTCTGCCAGCATGCTGCCCTGTCCCACCATGACAATAATGGACTGAACTTCTGAACTGTAAGCCACTGTAATTAAATGTTTGCTTTGTAAGAGTTGGCATGGTCATGATGTCTCTTCACAGCAATAGAAACCCTAACTAAGACACAAGACTATAAGATAATATTGTTTGGTTGGGTGGTGGTGGTGCATGCCTTTAATCTCAGCACTCAGGAAGCAGAGCCAGGTGGATCTCTGAGTTTGAAGCCAGCCTGGGCTACAGAGCAAGATCCAGGACAGGCACCAAGACTACACAGAGATATCCTGTCTCAAAAAAACCTAAAAAAAAAAAAAAAAAAGTTTGAGTTCCTCTAAACTTGAAGTAGCATGTTACAGCAGCCCTAGGAAACTAATAATCTGGGCAGCTTTAAAGGTCACTGAGGTTAAAGGTCACTGATGTCTCTGATTGGGCATACTCTGGGAACTAGGAACAAGTCACCATCAGTGGTCAGCAGCGTAGTTCTAAGGTACAAGTTCAGCCATCGCTTGGTAATTGGTGATTGTTTTTACCTCAGTACATGCTAGCTCATCCTCCGTTCTTTGCCCTGAGTAGATGTCCTTTGAGTCAGCTGAGGACATGAGCTTGCTGCAGAGGGTGATTTCCTCTGTGAAGCAAGCAGCTTCCTGCTCCACTGTAACAGAACACTGAGTACTAGGCTCTGTTTAAGGGAGCTCCAGGCTTCTAGGAAACCACAATTAGACCAATTTGTTTCTTGGGGCTTGGCTTGATGATTGGTTTATGCATACTTGTTAAACAGTCAGTAAGAAATAGGGTTGGTAAGTTGAGTTTCCCCTTTTCCTATTCATTAGAGTGTTTGTTTTTGTTTTGAGAGGTTTCTCATGCCTTTCTGTGAAGGATATGTACAGGGAAGAAGACAGCAGCTTCTGTAGACAGTAGGGCAACTGTTAACTTACACAGATGGGCCCTGGAACCACACAGTCATGAGTTAGCACAGAAGACGGTTAGACCGTTTCCTAGGAGTCTCAAATCCCTGTTAGAACAGGCAGAAAAGGAGCCAGTCTCAGGAAAAGCTGCCTCCTTAAAGTGACAGAAGATTGAACTAATTGGTCCCTGTCTCTTCCTCCTTTCCCCAACTCCGGCCTCAGCTGTTTCCCATGCGTCCCAGTAGATGGCACTAGAACTCACACTTAAGTTCTGTGGTGTCTACCATTCCTGATTCTTTTAGGTATGAGAGGACACTCTCCTACGTGGTCTGTATTTCTCGGATGCTCCGCCCACCCTCCTGGCCTCCCTTTCTTCCTTCCTTCCCTGTTCACGGAGACAGCAGCATTTGTTTCACTCAGCCTCTAACGGTGCAAGCCTGGAAGCAGGCATCTCTTTGCCCCTCACTTTTGATTTTAGAAGGTAGAGTGATGGGGGAATGCCAGTAGGAAACTTAAAGCTAGAGCGATGTAGGAAACAAAAACAATGTATGAGGGTCCAAGCTGACATATCCGCATGATTCCTGCCAAGATGGAAGAAATTTCTTTTTTAAAAATAGAGATACATACTTATGGGGTACATTATGGTAATTTGTTAATATGTAATAGCCTGCAATAAAATTAGGGGTTCTATACTTTATTCCACACTGGTCTGTGTATCGTTCTATGCCAGTACCATGCTATGCTGGTTAGTATAACTTGGTAGTATGTCCTCAATTCAGCTTTGTGTGCCTCTGACTTCCTTTTGCTGAGGATGACTGTGGCAGTCCCTGTTCTGTAGAAAAACAGAAACAGTAGAATGATCATATGTTGTAAAAGGTCAATTATTAGATTGGCTTACACAGTAGGGGCTGGATAGCCCAGCAGTGTCTGTCTGTCTGCTGGGGTGGGGTGGGGCAGAGAACCATGAAGCAGAATGCCCCAGCAGTCCCAGGGGAAGATCTTGGAGAGTTGCTGGTCTTCAGTCCATGTTGGAGGGCTGCAGAAACTGGGTTCTAGTCGGCAAAGACGGTGGCTACAGCAGCATGGACTGAATCATTATCAGGTCCTCAGCCTCTACAGCAAGGCATGTGATAAGTGATTTAAAAACACTGTAAAGCTATAATATAAGATCCCTTTAATGTGCCACTGAGCTCAGTTTACTGCTAGTATTTTGTTGAGTGTTTTTGTGTCTTTTCTCATCAGATTTGGATCTTTAGTTAAAGAAAAAAGTTTACCTTTGTTTTACAATATTCATTTATTTACATTTTGAGACAGGGTCGCTTGTAGCCCAGGCTATTCTCCAACTCCCTCTGTGGTGGAGGATGACCTTGAGTTCATGCTATTCCTGTCTCCACCTCAGTGCAGAGATGGCAGGGATGCACCCCACCCCCAGACTTGTCTGTTTTTGTGTCAGGAGTGATGCTAGCCTTCTCAAAATACATTTAATAGAGTGACTTTCATTTCAATTTTTTGGAAATGTTTTCATTGGAATTAGTTCTTTAAACATTTTATAGAATTCAATAGTAAAGTCAACAGGTTCTAGAATTTTTCTTTTAGATGGGAGATTTTTAATTATTGTTTCAATTTCAGTACTCATGGTTGTTTATTTTTTTCTTGGTTCTGCTTTGGTAGGTTATGTGGGTTTAGGAATTTATTAAAGGTAATCTCTTGTTTGGCAACTGCCACGTTGGTTCATCATGCTGTTGTGTTTTAGCTCATCCACTTCTGCTGCTGGAAGCTTTGCATTGTGGCCAATCCAAGTTCTTTATCTACATTTTGGTGAGTATTTATATAGGTCATTTTCAAATTTGGACCATTATACGTAAGGTGACTATGAATATTCATGACCACATTTTTGCATGGCCATATACTTTATTTTCCTTAAGGTAAATACCTAACCTGGAATGAATGTGTCATCTGGTAGGTGTATGTTTAGCCTTTCAAGATTCTACCAAAGTGCTTTCCCAAGGGCAGGTATCACCTTACATGCGTGTATATCGTTGTACTTTGTGCGTATTTACTTGCCTGCTGCCTTCTTTGGTTCCCCTACCCGAACGTTGGTCCTCTTCCCCCTCAGAGCAGCCGTCTTCTGCTTCATGTCTGTATGTACATCTGGATTCTGCACGTGCTAACATGACATCACTGTCTTTTGTTCCCCCTCCCTCCCGCTTTAGACTGTCTTCCTCACACGTAGACTCACCCATGGGTGACAAAGGGTCTTTGATTTTTAAAGATTCAATTGGAACCCATTTCATTTTACAGTGATGATGCAAAGTCGAGATCCATTTAGCAGAAACTATGGTTTAAATATCGGACTTGGGTCTTTTCCTAGTGAACATTCTCTGTCAAAATACTGCTCACAGTAAGTCCCACTACCCCAGGGTCAATTACCAACAGCCCCAGTGCCCTGCATTGCTAGATTGTGATGTTAGGTGTCAAAAATCTGCTGCTTCCAACTAGAACAGGATGATCAGGATGTAATTCCATCACAAGTCTGGGAGCATCTGCATACAAGTTTATCATTTTCAACACATTTGAATTTTCCCCACTGTTTCATCAAGTAATTTTTCTGCTCTTTTCATTCCTCATTCCCTGCTCCCTTGATTGCGCATATCATATGATTCTCAAGGTTGCTCCGTAGCTCATTTGTGCTGTATTCATTTTTTTCCTTATTTTTTTCCTCCCCATGTTTCATTTTAGATTATTTCTGTTCTGTTCTTAAAGTTACTTGTGTTTTCTTCTGTGATGTTTAATCTGCCACTAATCTCATCAATTGTTTTTTTTAATTTTATACTTGAAATCTACTTTAGAAACTTGTATCTTTATGTTTTTAAAATTTTTAATTATGTGCCGGGCGATGGTGGCGCACGCCTTTAATCCCAGCACTCGGGAGGCAGAGCCAGGCGGATCGCTGTGAGTTCGAGGCCAGCCTGGGCTACCAAGTGAGCTCCAGGAAAGGCGCAAAGCTACACAGAGAAACCCTGTCTCGAAAAACCAAAAAAAAAAAAAAATTTTTAATTATGTATATGTGTATATGTTGAGGGGGGGGCTATGTGCACATGTGTGCAGGTGCCCACCCAGGTCAGAAGAGAGCATCAGATGTAACTCCTGGAGCTGGAGTTACAGGCAGTTGTGAGCCACCCAACACCCAGTGCTGGGAATGGAATTTGGAACCTCTGCAAGAGTAGTATAGTACCTACTCTTAACCACCTAGGCATCTCTCTAGCCCCTGCATTTTTTTTTAAATCTCTGATGCTGTATTTCTCTCCTATCTAGAAATAAGGTTTGTTGTTGTTTTATATCAGTGTCCTGGAGACTGAAACATTCTATTCCCCAGGGAAATGCCTTAAGACAAGAAGTAAATAAAATAGCTTCAGGAAGTCCCTGAAAATGACCAGATTCATTAGGCCCCTCCTTCCCAAGAATAAACAATAAGGATCACTCTCAGAGGAGCCAAGCTGCAAAGAAGATTCTCAGACAAGCTGTGATGACTAATCTTATGTCAACTTAACACAAGCTAGAGTTATCTGAGAGGAGGGAGCCTCAACTGAGAAAATGCCTCCATAAGATCTGACTGTAGAGCATTTTCTTAATTAGTAATTGAGGTGGGAGGGAGGGCCCAACCCATTGTTCGTGGTACCATCTCTGGGCTGGTGGTCCTGGGTTCAATACAAAAGCAGACTGAGCAAGCCATCAGCAGTAAACTAAACCAGTAAGCAGCACTCCTCCATGGTCTCTGCATCAGCTCCTGCCTCCAGTTCCTGCTCTGCTTGAGTTCCTGTCCTGACTTCCTTTCATGCTGAACAGTAATGGGGAAGCACAAGGCAAGTTAAACCCTTTGTTCCCCAAGTTACTTTGGCCATGGTATTTTATTACAACAATAGTAGCCGTAACTAAGACACAAGCCCCGTTGCCTGGAAGAGGCTCAGACCAGCTGAACCACCTGGAAGGAACACTCTTCTCCCTTTTGAGCTGCCGGCAGGCTGTGTAGGGTGCTCTGGGTTCCCAGCTTTTGTGAGCTGTCACCCACGCTGGGGTGGCCTTTGGTAACTCAGCTGTCTTTGAGTCATTTCTGCTTGTGTAGTAATCCCCACTCACAGTCCTATAGTGACCCCAGTAAAACTCGTTGGTTCTCCAAGTTGGACTTTGGTGGTATCAGTACTTTGGTCTGTCACAGGTTTCCTATTTGGGGTGAGTAGGTTTTGTGTGTGTGTGTGTGTGTGTGTGTGTGTGTGTGTGTGTGTGTGTGTGTGTGTGTGTGTGTTTGTGTTTGTGTTGCATATGTCTCCCCAGGAAAAGTTTCACATAAGAGTCATAGATACTCACACATGTTCAGTCTTTCCTTTAGCACTTACACATGTGAACACAATTGCCTCAGTGCTCTTTTTCTACTGATTCTATCATCTGTGTCCTGCATTTGGGGTTGAATTCTCTTCTCTGTGAATACTTCTGTTTCTGATTTTTTTTTGTTATACTTTTTATTGTTGATTAAATACTGGATATTGTGCATTCTATATCACTGGATGCTAGATATATTTGTGTGCCTTTAAATATTCTTGAGCTTTATCCCAAGATATAGATAAGCTACTAAAAAGTATTTTGACCCTTTTAAGTTTTATTCATGAATTTTGTTAGATAGAAATAAAGAGCAGTATTCATAGTCTACTTTACACTACTTTTGTGGTAAAAGCTTTTAATTATTTTACCTCATACCTCATGAAGTTTTTCAGTCAGGACAAAAGAGCTACTTCTGACTCTGTGTGACCCCTTGGGATTATTTCTATCTTCTCGGGCAGAACAGAAAACTTGGGACCTCTACACTGAACGTTCTGGTTGATGTATTTGGATGTTCAGCTGTGTCTCTGTGTCACGGCATCTGCCAGGCCTCGTGTCTGTCCCTGTTCTCAGGGTTATCACCTTGCCTTCTCAAGGCACTAACCTGCCTCGGTCACGTGACTGCTCTTACTCATCTATCTCCTGTGATTGTAGTACTTTATTGCCCAATGTATTCTGACTTATGTTTCACCTGGGAGAGAAAAAAAAATATGGTCCCTGACACTCTATTTTTCTTGGAAATAAAGTTCCCATTGTGAAATTTTATCTAGAAAAGAGTCCTATTTTACTATGAGTATTTTTGTTCTTATTTTTTCTTTGTATGAGAAAACTATGGCTTATAGAACTTTAGTTTTAAGCTAACGGAGGGAAACACATTTTAAGAAGTGTTTCTTTCCTAAATATAAGCTTCATCAAAAATCCACTCGAGGCTGAACATTAGACCAGTTTCGCATTTCAAATATCTATGATTCTAGTCAAGTACTGTGAGTTTTCTATGCCAGGAAACACCTCTGAACGTTTCCGGTGCTCTGTCTGGAGCTTGCCTTTGCAGGCTAGGGCTGGTTTCTCGTCCTCTTTCATAAGTACTATATGTTGAGCCTGGTTTCCCATCCCTTCTAAAGGGATAACTTATTTTCTTTCCTCCTCTTCCTTCTCCTTTTTTTTTTTTTTAAATGTTTTTAGAGACAGGGTCTCTCTGTGTAGCCCTGCTATCTTGAAACTCACTCTGTAGACCAGGCTGGCCTCGAACTCACAGAGATCTGCCTGCCTCTGCCTCCTAAAGTGTTGGGGTTAAAGTCGTGCGCCAATGCTGCCCTGCATCTATTATTTCTCTTTAAAATTCTGTCACCTCCAAGCACTTAGATAGGGCAGCATTGTGAAATGCTCCCAGTGAACAATTGTGGGGAGAGTCAATAAGCGAGTAAGTACCTGCGTGACCGGATGGGGTTCTGTCCCTTTCCTGACTTTTCCAAAGAACTCAGCAGGAGGCTGCAACACTTCTGGATCCCTCAACTCCACTGACGTCGGGTTAGCATCAGGGATCCAGGGCCCCACCGGTTTTGGCAGGATTCCTCCTCTCTGCACTGTCTCAGTATTTTGTAAGAATTCATGAAGTGCCTTGAAGTCTTCGGGCAGAAGGCGCCAAGTACAGCTACATCAATAGCAGGTGCCAATTACTCTGTTCCCTGAAGTCAGGAACCTCAGTTTCCAGTTCTGATTGGAACTAGGTTTGGGACGATAAATGTCACTATTTAGGAAGAAAGTCATGAAACTAATAGAACGGACTCTTTTTTTTTTTCTTAACAGATCCATGGCCTAAATTGCTCTTGCTGACCAGATGATGAGATGATTAAAGGCCTCTTCCTAGAACACAGCAGGTACAAGGAGACTGAAGCATTTTATGCCGGGAGGTCCTCTCCGTAGTCCAGTGGGCTGTTGAACAAACTGTAGTGGTCAGAACAGAAAGTCCTTCCTCAGACACACATTTAAGTCTTTCAGGTACAGCCACAGCTTCCGTTGCCTCATTCCACAGAATGATGTTTCTAAGGCTGGCTGCTACGGCTCATGGAACGCAGCCTAATTCCTTCTGTTTTGGAGTATATGCCGAATGTTCAGGTTGGGGCTCTTCTTGAGGGGAGGCAGTCCTCAGCTTCCTGTCTGGTGACAGTCATGGCCCTTAGTCTTGAAGAACACTCAGTAGAAACACTTTAGGACCAGGAGGGCAGTTTTTGGAAAGATGTTGACAGGACTGCTGTCTTCAGGGCCTCTGAGAGTTTAGAGTCCTCCAAGAAGTCTCTTGATCTCTCGAGCCCTCTCACATTCCTACCCAAATCTCAAAGATGTTACTGCCACAGGTCTTTCTATGGACTGCCAGCTCCCGAATAACAACACAGAGACTTTCTATTAGTTATGAAATGTGGGAATTCTGCCATTCGGTCCAACGACCGATTGAATGGAACAGTTTGGCCCAATAGGCGTGGTCTTTTCCAAAGATAAGAGACCCCTTAAGAACCCGTGGGGGAAGGGTTGCGCTCTCTCTTGGGCTGCTCAGATCAGGCAGCAAGTGGAGGGGAAGCGTGGCTTGCAGTTTGGTTCCAGTCTCCCCTGGGCTGAATAGCAGGACAGCCACAACCAGATCAGTGGCAGCATCAACTTTGTTCTGTGTCGTGAGTGTACCTTATTGATTTCACCTGTTAATAAACCTGATCCATATCTTGCTATAATGCAACTTGGCCTTAGCTTAGGCTTTTTCCCAACTAGCTCTTAAAACTTAAACTAACCCATTTATATTACTCTACGTTTTGCCACGTACCTTATTACCTCTCAATACTGTACGTCCAACTTCCTCTGTGTCTGGCTGGCAAATCCAATTCTTTCCCAGAGTTCCTATCTCTCCCTGGAAGTCTCACCTATCATCTCCTGCCTAGCTATTGGTCGTTCAGCTCTTTTTTTTTGTTTTTGTTTTTTTCGAGACGGTTTCTCTGTGTAGCTTTGTGCCTTTCCTGGAACTTGCTTTGGAGACCAGGCTGGCCTCAAACTCACAGAGATCCCCCTGCCTCTGCCTCTCAAGTGCTGGGATTAAAGGTGTGTGCCACCACCACCTGGCTATCTTTTTTTTTTCCTTAGATGAGAAAAGAAAAAGTGTTAAAGGAATTGCTTCATTTATTAGGAACTAACTCATTGCACTAATTTTGACATAGTGATTCTAGCTCCAGGGTTTGCCTTGGTGCCCTGCCCCCAAAGGTTCCTTATGGTCAGGAGCATTTGTTTTAGCTCTTGTCTTTTACCTGACAGCAGAAAACAACACAGAGCAGAAGAAATACAGTGTTGGTATTAGAAAACCCTTATTTTGAATCCTGGACTGATGACTCACGGGCTTTGTGACTTTGGGCAAACTACTTCACGTCTCTGACCCTGAGTTTACTTTTCCATAAAGTAGAGAGAAAGCATCTGCCTTCCAGGAAGATTCTGAGCAATTATGGATATAAGTGCCTGGCAGGCAAGATGCATCAGGGCTATCTATTATTAGTCATCCTGTTCTCTCTCTTAGTGTAGTCTTCTGACCTCAGTGGGAGCTTCTTCTCCATAACAGCTTCTGTAATTCAGACTTCCTCACTCTACCTTCTCTCTAAATTACTTCAATATTTACAACATCTATTGTCAAATTAATGATGAATTTATATTGTTTTGTATTCACATTCTTAATCACTGATTATATTGGAAGCCTTGGGGGACATTAGATCTCATGGTGTCCTGTATATTCTAAGCATGCAAAGAACACTTGGAATGAGGTAGAGCTAGGACATCAGTGTCGTCCCCCGCCCCCCGCCCCCCGCCCCCCAGTTCATCTATTGGAGACCTCATATCCAGCATATTAACAGGTATATTAATAGTATTTGGAAGTGAGGTCTTTTAGGAATGCAAGAGGATTAGATGAAATGATAATGGAACACTCCTCCCCAACCCTTTGCTAGTGAATATCCAGAAACTTTGAGAAATTAAATCATCTCCAAATCAGATCTTATTTTGTTCGATGGAAGCACATAGCTCCAACCACTTGTCTCGGTTGTCTGGAACCTTGTGAACTTGCTTCTCCATTTTGTTTGTTTTCTTCCCTTTGCTTTGGAGGGAAAATTATTCATGTATGTGACCATCCTAAATTGTATAGTGATAGTAGTCCGGTAGGAGATTGTTACCTGAGAATGCGGGATGAGAGCCACCTCCCAGAGAGACAATCATTTGAACACACATAATCACCTAGCATTTTCTTTGATTTCTTGAGTCTTTCTTGCTAACAAACTTTTTCCAAAGGCTGTGATTAGAACACAGATGGGGGGAAATGGTGAATTTTTGGATGTGGGGTTATTGACTCTACAGAGCCCTATTTCTCCTCAGTGGTGTGTGTCAAGATCACAAGTACATCCACCATCTTCCCAATTAGTATCATTTCCAGAGTTCTTCAGGGCCTTCTAATCATCTCAACTGTTGTCCGGGGTGTGACCTAATATTTCCCTCCTCATACTGCTTATTACCTGAGGTATCAGCACAGTTGAATGGGATGGCCTAGAAGGGACAGACTTCTTAATGATTAGAAGACTAATCTAATCTGAATACAAAAAAGCAATTTCTCTATTTCTTGCATCTTTTCTCAGGTCACTTCATTGTGGTAGTGATGCTGAGAACAGACACAGACAAGTAATAGCTCCTAGTGCTAAGAAGCTAGTGTAGAAGGGTAAAGGTGATATATAGTCTGTTTATAGTTAGATTGGAAACGTCAATAGCTGAATCTCCTTTCATACAGAATGGGTTTCAAGGTAAAGTCCTGACCTCTTCCCTCCTGGGGTTGCTTAAGGGAGCATGGGTACCTTACCAGCGGCCACACCACTGAAAAAAATCTTCCTCCCCATTCCAGAAACCATTAGCTGATTATAAATACTCATCTAAGGGAGAACTGCATTTGTACTGGAAGGGGGGAGATGGACAGTACTGTGTTTTTTGGAAATCCTAAGACTGAGTTAGTTTATGCAGTAGACACCATCTTACGGTAGTTCTAGGGTTAAGGCAGAAATAATGTGGCAGATTTTCCTTGTTGCAGTCCCTAAACCCATCCTCTTTTGCCTATGAGAAATTATTATTATTATTATTATTATTATTTTACAATTTAAAGCTTGGAAGTACAGATATCTTTGGCACAGATCTGGCCAAATGAAATGTGAGATCAGGTTTCCAAGTGGACTTCTGAGAATGTCTGTTAAGTGGACTGAGCCATCACCTACATGGCTTTTCAGCTTCCATCCTCATTTTTATTTTCTGTTAGGGACATAGTTATGATTCCTGGAAGTAGGCCAGACAGTTTGTAACAAAGTAACCTGCTAAAGATGGTGTTACAGAGAAAGAGAGGGAACCTGTGTTCATGGTGCCACTGTGGAGCCTTAGTCTGGATTCCATACATCAGACATTTCCTTATTAAAAAACAAACAAACAAACAAAAAAAAAAACCCCTACTCTTTAG
Organism: Peromyscus maniculatus bairdii; assembly: GCF_049852395.1. Lineage (NCBI taxonomy): Eukaryota > Metazoa > Chordata > Mammalia > Rodentia > Cricetidae > Peromyscus > Peromyscus maniculatus. Next base: position 71,639,741 of record NC_134862.1, on the reverse strand, counting down.
TTAAGTTTAACCAAATTTGTGTCATTTGCAGTCACATAAGCTCATGACCAATGCATGGAATATGATGAGGAACTCAAGAGGCCTCCATTGAAATTCTTTTTCTTTCGCTTATTTCTATGAAGCATTAAGCACAATTTACATCTCTCACTGAGTTTGCAGGTCCACTTCTGTAAATGTTAGTAGTAATTCTCTGTCTTTAGTGTGTTTCGTGTTGATTTGAAACCGCACCTCAGCTCTCTGGGTATGCAGTGTTATGACAATAGCTCTTCCAGACTATGTTACATGCTGGGGATTACATTTCTGGTGTTTCAAAGGCAATCCATGTCCTACTAGGCGTTGCTCTGGTGGGGAGTCTGCATAGTGGCTCCATTCCTGTGACAGGTTCTGCCTGGGTCTCCAGATAACATCCTCTGAACTCTTGATGTAGGTGGCATGCTTCCAAAGTCCTTGCATCTTGCAGAATCATTTGTCACATGGGCATAGGCAAGACTTCATGTGTGGTGCTGTAGAGCTATGAGCTATGTCTGTGCACATACAAGCCACATCTGGGGCAGCTGGGGGTTTTGTGTTGGAATTGGGAGCAGTCACTTGAGACAGTCCAGGAGAGTGTTGAGTACCTGAGATCCTTGTTCTTAAGATAGACCTTATGGTATAGGCAGTCCCCACTCCCCTCTGAGATTTCAGATATGTCTTCAGGGTCTTCTGTTCCGAGAAGGTTCTTTACCAGAGAGTCATTTGTCCATATTTTTTGGTCTGCTCTTAAACATGTTTCTTTACTTCCAAATAGATAGGGTGTAAATTTTCCATATAGTTTTGCATTATTTCTTTGTAAATTATATATTGTCTTTTGTAGATGAATTTCTAAATAGTCCTAGTAAATAAGAAACACAAAGCCAAATATAGAGTTAATAGCCAAAGAGATCAGAGCAATAGCCACAACTAACTTTAGCTTACCACCAGAAGTACCTTCCCCAGAGAGAGAGAGAGAACTTCTTCCTGTCTGACTTGTCTTTTTATTGCCTTTCTGTTCCGCCTTCTCATTGGCTCTAAACCCAGCCACATGACTTCCTTGTCACTGCCTGTCTATACAGACCTCTAGGTCTCTATGGTTGGTACTGGGATTAAAGGTTCGTGTCACCATGCTTGGCTATGTCCTTGACCACAGAGAGACTCTGTCTGCCATGTGATTGGATTAAGGTGTGTGCAACTACCACCTGACTCTGCTTATGGCTCGCTGTGACCTCTGACCCCCAGGCAACTTTATTTATTAACATACAAATAAAATCACATTTCAGCACAAATAAAATATCACCATAGTCTTCAAATAATTTCTTTCCTCTAACATCTTACTCTACAGACAAGTATAAAGATCACCATGTAACTCCTGCAATGTTTTACTAAGAAGTTTCTTCCAAACATGCTAGTTCATTGTGCTTAAATTCTGACACTCATAAAAACCTAGGTATGTCCAATCTGCTATATGAAGCTGAGTATAGCTACAAATATGGTCTAACAAAATCACAAGCTTATTTAAAACATTATAAGACTTTTTTTTCTTTTTCTGCCCGCCCCCCCCCCCCCCCCCCGCCTCTGCCAGAGGCTGGTTGAGTCCTCAGCTGCTGTGTGGCTCATCTGCACCTTGCCCCAGGCACCCAGCGAGCTCAGAAGCTCTCTGCTGCTGTGAGCTGGCTCTGTGAGACTTTTTTAAAAGTTCAGTTGAGCATTTCTTGAGCATGAGCTTTGAGGTGCCAATGCCATGTCACACTGCCAAAGGTTGGACATGTTTGCTAGAACGTGAGCACAGTTCTGCCAAGTTCTTTGTCACTTTATGACAAAGGTGGTTTTTCCTTGTGACTGGCTTATTCCTTATTTCCACCAACATCATAACAGAATGTCCTTTACTGTTCACAGTTCTATGAGCATTCTGATCATGACACATAGGGTATTCCCCCAATGCCTTCTCTTCTTCTGAGTCCTCTGGTATTACAATGAACACTCCATGTATGGAAATATACAAATTTACTAGCTAATTTCTCAAATTCTTCCAGCCTTCACCCATTGCCCAGTTCCAAAGCTACTTCTCTATTTTCAGTTATTTCTTGTAGCAATGGCCTCATGCTTGGTGGCCTTTGCCTCAGTCTGCTTTATGGTGCTATGGCAGAATATGATAAATTGAATTGCTCATAAATCATATCAATTTACTCGGCTCACAGTTCTGGAGGTTGGGAAGCCTAAGAGCACAGAACTAATGTCTGGTGAGGGCCTTCGTACCACATGATCCTGCATCAGAGGATGGAAGGGTGAGAGGGCATGGGACAGGAAGGAAGAAGAAGGAGAATCCATCCAGTCTCATAACACACACACTCACTCCTACAATCCTGCTCTCATGATGTAACAACCTATTGAATATCCCACTTCTTCAATACTATTGCAGTGTAGGTTAAGTTATAACACACAGACTCAGGAAATATATATATGAGCTATATTATATATAATTGATAATGTATTATCAGTTTTGGGGTGATTAAATGAACTATGGATGAACTAGTCTGGCACAGTGTCTGGTACCTAGATAAACTGAAATAGATACTTTAAGGTTTGAAGTTATCTATCTTCCTAAGTGAAGCCACTGAGACTGTTTCATTAAGAGGCACTCTCCATGCTTGGGCTGGACATCGATGTATACTTGAGATGAGCCCTCAGTGTGCAGATGGACAATATTATAAATTACATTTATTTTCATTTTACATTTACACATGATATAATTTATAAATAAAAATTCAGCAAGGCATGGTAGTGCTTAACTTTGATCTCAGCACTCAGAAGGCAGAGGCAGGTGGATCACTGTTGAGTTTGAGGCCAGCTTGGTCTATATAGTGAGTTTCAGGCCAGCCGGGCTATATAGTGAGACCCTGTGTCAAAAAATAAATTCAAACATGGATGTATATTAAAAAGGACTTGACAACTTCAAGCATCATCATCAGCATCATCATCATCATCTAGGATGCTTGTTAGGAAAGCGACTCTAGGGTCCTGAAAATGTGAAAGCTCTGGGAATGATCCTCACAGACACCCGGATTTTAGGATTGATAATTAGAGGAAACTCTTTTTATAGTCCCAAGACTTGTGGTAGCAATTTCATCTAGGATTCTGGACTCTTAATATTGGATTTCTTTTTTGACTCCATATAACATAACAGGGGTCAGCACATGATTAGCAACAAAGGTTATGAAGCTTAAAGCTCACCTTCATCTGTTTGAGTCTAGACCTGCTGAAGACAAAGTTGAGAAGTTGGTAAAATTTATCTTCATTTTAGAGTCATCGGACCCGGCTTTTCCTGCAGGTTCTCTGCACCCTCATAATGACTCAGGTCTTACAGGACCTTTCTTCTTTTCTTCTTCTTCTCCTTCTCCTTCTCCTTCTCCTTCTCCTTCTCCTTCTCCTTCTCCTTCTCCTTCTCCTTCTCCTTCTCCTTCTCCTTCTTCTTCTTCTTCTTCTTCTTCTTCTTCTTCTTCTTCTTCTTCTTCTCTCTCTCTCTCTCTCTCTCTCTCTCTCTCTCTCTCCTCTTTCTTCCTTAAAAGAAATGTGTATTTATTTATTTATTTTGCAAATTGAAAAATTGTATTTCAATGTGTTTTTTTTTTTGAGATTGTAACTACATTTTTTCCATCTCTTTCCTCCTCCAGACCCTCCCATAGACCCTTCCTTATTCTCTTTCAAATTTATGGCCTCTTTTTTCATTAATTGCTGTTACATACATTGTGTGTTGTGGGGTGTGTGTATGTGTGTGTGTGTGTTTCTAAATACCTAAATACAGCATGCTTAGCCTGTATAATGTTACTCATATGTGTATGTTTTCAGGGCTGACCATGTTTTGTGTGTGTGTGTGTATGTGTGTGTGTGTGTGTGTGTGTGTTTCTAAATACCTAAATACAGCATGCTTAATCTGTATAATGTTACTTGTATGTGTATGTTTTCAGGGCTGACCATCTGGTACTGGATAATCAACTGGTGTGCTTTTCCCTAGGGAAGACTGTTTCTCCATCTCTCAGTTACCTATAGTTTTTTGGGTAGGGTTGAGGCCTGGTGGACTTTCCTTGTCCATGTGAGGCTGTCTATTGGTGTAGTCCTTGTTCAGCTCATATTTAGGCAGTCATATTGGTGAAAATTTATGGATGTAACTCCTGACTCTGTGTTTCTTTGGCTCTTACAATCTTTCTGCCTCTTCTTTTGAAATGCTTCATGAGCCTTAAGTGCAAGAGTTGTGTTGTAGATCAGTTGGAATGGGCTCCCCAACTCTGCGTTTTATTGGTTGTAATTTTCTGTTATGGTCTCTGCCAGGATCTTTCTTAATTCCTATTGAGATTAGACCATGTCCTCATAATACAAGTAATTCTCTTCAAATTTTTGTGCCTTGCGGAACTGTACCACTGGTAATACTGTATCTTGAGAAACTACCTGGAAAAATGGACGAGAAGACTTAGGATTTGGAGTCATCTATGTAGTGAGTACTCAGAAGCACACGTTGAAGACTTACCACCTCGCAGGACCATCCTAAGGACTGAGCACTTGAAATGAGGAGGAAAACAGTTTTTACTTTGAAAGAATATGAAGTTTAGGGTAGAGAAACACACACAAACCATAGAGATGACTGTTGTAGTATGGATACTGTCTTTATATTTCCTGTTGTTGTAACAGAACATTTCCTCTTGGGTTCCTTATCAAGAAAACAAATTGAGTGCTGAGCAGGTGGTGGCGCACGCCTTTAATCCCAGCAATTGGGAGGCAGAGCCAGGTGAATCTCTGTGAGTTCAAGGGTAGCCTGGTCTACAGAGCAAGATCCAGGACAGGCACCAAAACTACACAGAGAAACCCTGTCTCAAAAAAACCAAAACCAAAACAACATACACACAAAAAGAAAACAAATTGATTTATCACAGTTCTAGAGGCTGTGAAGGTCAAGTTTGAGAGCCTGCCCTTGGTCTTTCTGATACGGTACTCTGCAGTCCTGAAGTTGTGATGCAGGGTTGATATCAAGAAAGAACAGGCATGTTAGAGTGCTCGTTTTATAATAAAGCCCCTTTCTTGATAACTCATTAGGCTGTGAATGGATTAATCCAGGCACAAGGGCTCTACCAATCACCTCCTACTGACTTTGGAAATAAAAGTGTCCAATACATGGATTTTGGGGAACAGACATTTAAACAGTATTAGACATTTAAACTGTATCAGATCTAAGCAATTCCCAGGAAAGAAGAGCCTGTCTCTATTTGGAGGAGACAAGAAGGGCTTCCAGAAAATGTAGTCCAAGAGCTGGAGGACAAGCAGTTAACTAAGAGGGATCCTGGACAAATTGGCTTGGCAAAGACCCCGAGCGTGAAAGAGCTGGAGAATTTAGAAAATTGAATTTGTGTGTGTGTGTGTGTGTGTGTGTGTGTGGCATTGTTTGTGGTAGGAGGTTAGGAAATGGGGCCCAGCCATGTAAACATGGCAGCTTTATATACTCAGAAACTGAGCCATGAAAAATTTTGAGGCAGAAAGACACCCAAGGTTTATGTATTATATCATTCCAGCAGCAGAAAGAAGAACAGATTAGAGTTAACATCAGCCAGGGGGGAGGGGGGGTGAGAGAGAGAAGAAGAAGAAGAAGAAGAAGAAGAAGAAGAAGAAGAAGAAGAAGAAGAAGAAGAAGAAGAAGAAGAAGAAGAAGAAGAAGAAGAAAAGAGAGAAGAGAGAAGAGAGAAAGAGAGACCTCTAGGAAGTAAATAATATTGACCAGATGAGGGATAGTGAGGGTCACAGAAGGGGCCGGTGATGGAGGTGAGGAGAAGAGAGTGGGTTTGAAAAGTAAGGACTATGAATCAGAAAGAGTTGGTGATTGACTGATATAAACAGACAGAGAGAGAGACTCAGTTTCTAGCTTTAGTCATCAGGTGAATGGTTAGGACTGCTTCTCGGAAATAGATAACTAAGTAGTTACTTGACCTTTCCAAGTCTCATTTCTTTGTTTGTAAGATGGTAATGTAATGTATCCAAGAGGCATTCCGTTCATGAAGACTACCAAACCATAATAGCGATGCAAGAAAATCATTCTTTTAAAATATTAGAATGCAGAATTCACTGTCCCCAGGCAACACAATGCTGATAACTGCATGGATCTTCAGAAAGGCTTTAGTTATGGGTGTGCATACACGGAGCCTTGGTACTTAGTCAGAGGGAGGAAAAGCAAAGCACTATTTGTAGTTACCTAAGGGTTGAGGATGGGAGTATGCGGTGTAAGGCCGGAGGTAGGCATGGGAATATGGTTTCCAATGCATTTCCTTTACATAGCTTATTTGCTGCCATGACTGTATTATTTAAAAAACATTAAATTAAAAAAGATAAACTTCTGGCTGACTTTAATGGTAGAAACTTAAGCATGTGTTCAGTGGTTCCCACCCAATCTCTTGAGGTTCTTTTACCTCCATCTCTGTGTATGGAGGTAAAATCAAAAACAAAACCAACAACAACAAAAAATAAAAAAACACGTCTTATTTTTTCTGGCATTTTCTGCCCAACTGTCTCCCTTGGCTAACTCCCACTGGGACGACCTTTTCCTTTCTGTTACGCCTTCATCTTCCCATACTCCCCCGATTCACGACATTCTCTTCTTGTCTTCTCATGGGATGCTACAGCTGCTGCTGTGATTTTTCTCCTGTTGGGCTGTAAATGTTGACTCGCCTCTCTTTCTGCTCATTAGGCTTTCTGCCCTTTGCACCATTTATAGCTCATATGTGTTCATAAAATATTCATTTAATGAATGAGTCCTGCTGTGAGGAGTGACTTTATGTTCCGGACTTTTAGAAATACTTTCTATTTCAAACTTTTTTACCCTCAAGCTCTGGTCAGGCTACTGTACTGACCTCTTCGCTTTCCCAACGTTTCCTTGACTATACCTATCACTGTTCGCCTGTTTGGGTCTTAGTTATAACTGTGGAGTAACAAGCAGAAGTCCTTCAGCTTTGATGCTGATACAAAATTTTACATGATCCCATGGTGCCAAGGCATCCAGTTGCCTGAAAAGAAGTTGATTGGCTTTTCCTCTAATTAGGATGGGTGCTCTCTGGAAGAAGAGAGATCCCCACTTCGTGCCCCTGGTATCCTGCGCAGCAATTGAATGAATAGTAGGTACCCAATAACCAAGTGCTAAACTTAAGTGCCAGAAATAGTGGGTGTATTGCTCTGTGCTGAGGGTGTCTATCTAGAGTTGTAGATAACTGAAACTAAAGTGATTAAATGTATGCAGAAGTGGGATAATAGTTAAGTGTATGGAATTGAGAGCTAGGCAAAGCTGAATTCAAATTCCTTTTCACCATTAACTGGATGACTGTAGCCAAACCCTTTTCTGAGCCTGTCCTCATCTGTAAAACATGCACAAATATGCTGTCTGCTGGAGTTATTAAGACAGTTCACTGGCTAAGCAAAGGCTGCAGTATATGATGGCCACCTGGTATATGCTCAGTGTTATCTCACTGAGCATGTGATGCTCCCCAAATCACGTGACTGTTCAACTCCAAAAAGCTTGCAAGGTCAGGCAGGTCAGTGGCAAGGCTGTTAAAGCTGCAAAGGCTGAGGGAGGCTCAGCAGAGAGGGAGAAACTAGGGACGAGACTGTAGGAAAAGCCAGCTGAGGGTACTTGCCTCTCAAATTGAGTTTCTTGTTAGAGCTAAAATTTGAAAGATGGGGGTAGCAAAGCTTTGGAGGTGTGGATGCCAAGCACCACAAAATGATTAAAGCAAAGTGGCTGGCTGGCTGGCTGCTGGCCTCTGCTCCTTATCTCAGAAATGCAGCCCTTGTGAGCCTCTATCTGATTCATTTGCAGAAATACCCTTTCTTGTAGGTGGGGAGAAAAGGAGAGGGCTATCAAAGGTAGCTTGGAGGACTTGAAGGACAGAATATTTCAGGGGAGGATCTCATAGGCTCTTACTCCCAGGGTCTTTTAACTCCTTGATTGCCAGGAACTCAGATGAGGCAAAGGACTGGGTTAGCTTTTATTCAGCTCAGTGCTTTGTTGACAACAGAGTCTGTCTGACTCACAGGGGGGTCAAGTGACTTCAGCCTCTCTGATGAGTCATTGCATTGTCTGGCTTCCACTAATGTCCCTGCAGCTGGAGCCTGCTTGTTTACTGAGAAAAAGCTCCAGCTGTCTGCAGGTACCCACGTCTGAGCTCGCCAGCAGAGTGGAGCAGCCTTGATCGCAGGAGCTTTTGATCTCATGCCAGTCCCTTATGTGTAGCAATTGGTAGGAGTTGTGGGGTGTAATGTGAAGATGCTCTTTCTTCTCATTTGGTATCAGGACCAGCAAGTGCTTAGAGCTGGAGCCCAAAGGATGGAGCAAAAGTTAGAAGGTGGCATCAAGACTGCTATATAGCACTCAGGATCCCAGCAAGACAGATTGTATGTCTACGACGGCAATTGAAGAACACTTAGTAGAAAGATTATTCACGAAGGTAAGGGTAGGGTTCTGGAGAACCAATAAGGAGTGCTACAGGGTCTCAGAGAGAGCTGGAGAATAGGTGAGCTGTTGATAGCAGCTGTGCAGGTCAGTCCCCTGGGGAGGACAGCAGAGTGGGGAAGGAGGGAGCTGGGTGTAAACAGGAATATCTAGTACAGGCTACTAGGGAGGCAGGTCAGTGTTTTTCCAGTAATAAAGTGGGAACAACTCTCTATCTACTTCAGTGTTGAGAGAGGAATGAGACCAAGGCTTTGGGAAGCTGGGAAAGGGTTTGCAAATGTTGATTGTGAGGATGCAGAACAGCTGCTTCTCTTCAAGGAGGGGAGGTGCAGTATTGATTACCAGTGTAAGTTGCTCACTTCCCATTTGCTTCACCAGCTGTTCTGGAGACCCCCCAGCCCCGTCAAGTGTGTAGGTTGTCTCTGATGTAGGCTGATCATAGTGAATGGAGGTGGGTGGGCCCTAAAAAGCAAGACAGGCAGCATGAATCCCATATCGGCTTTTGCTGACCCACTTTCAAACGTTTCTTGAGGACCTTCAGAATACATAAAAAGAATAAGGAGTGGGGTTGACATGGGCACGACATAGCCACCACTCCCTCAAAAGCTTGCCATCTACTTACAAAGAAAGGTACATATGGTTTGTCAATTCCTATGTCAATAGATGGAAGGAATGTGAGATATGAAATATCTGTCTCTAAAAAGTAATGCAGACACATCTGCAAAATGCGATAATGCAGATGAGAGGGACCAGCATTAGGTTGGGTCAGTGAACAGGAACATGGGGAAGAATGGACTTTTGCACTGGAATCTGGGTCTTGAGGTGCCAATCAATCTGTTGGGTTGTTATTATCGATTCAGGTTTAGGAATAACTTTTTGAAAATGAAGGTAAGACATTTCAGTGCACTCTTTGAGTTTATATCTGTATTTCTTATTTTTTTTTATTCCCAATGATATTAGGTGTTAAATTCTGAAGGTTCTCAAGAAATGCTTGCTAAATGATTAAAAGTAACAGCCTAGATAGAAAGCCATTGAAGAGAACCCTTAAAATTTGTGATAAGGACGCTGGAGTGTAGCTCTCCACAACTGATGGTTCTGGCAAGGGTGTGTGTGGGGAAGGACTCAGTTTTCTTTAAGGGACTGGCCACCAGGAGTTTACCATGCTCAAGTGGACTTTTTGTTTGTTTGTTTGGCTGTTTTTTTTTCTTTTTCTTCTTTTTTTTGGGGGGGAGGGGAGGTGTCCCAAGGTGGGGGAAAGGATCTGGGAAGACGGGGAAGTGAGGGTGCTGGGGGGTTCGTGATGTGAAATTCCCAAATAAACAATAAAATATTATGGAAGAAAATAGTGTTTAGCACCAAAAGACTCGCATAAATGTTGATAGTTTTAGGCCACTGGTTCTCAACCTTCCTAATGCTGTGGCCCTTGGTACATGGTGACCCCAACCACAAAATTATTTCTTTATTACTTCATAACTGTAATTTTACTACAGTTAGGAATTGCAGTGTAAATAGCTGATATGCAGGATTATCTGATATGTGACTCCCAAAGGTGTTGTGACCCACAAGTTGAGACTCACAGTCTAGGCAGAGGAAGGGAACGAATGTTAAAGTGATGTCATTGTGTCTTTGGGTGACTCTTGGTGGCAATGATCCCATCTGGGACACCGAAACACTGTTATGCATGCTGACAGCTCTGCTCTGAGCTCCCTGGACCCAGCCCAGAGTCAGAGAGAGCCCTTCTGCAGGCTGCCCAGTAGTTGAGATACAGGTCAGTTTGCTAGGTGCTCTGGGAAGTCAGCTGAGTTCAACCAACCTGAACTTGGAGACCAAACAAATTCGGCCAATTTCATTCTTGTCACATTGTAGTTTAACAGAAATAATCCACATTGATCTCCCTTTGTCCTTGAATGGCAGGATTGAGATGGCAGATTGTCATATGTAGATTTTGTTCTCTCTGAGTCACATGAAGCCAGCTACTACTTCCAAATAGAGCACAATAAACACCCCCAGGTGATGGTGTGGATGTGCAAATAGATGGAGTTTTTCAGAGGCAATATTTATGAAAACTGTGCTATTAATGGAACATTTACATTTTTTTGTCCTAAAGTTTTATTTTAAAACCTGCCCTAGAAAAACAGATGTGACAAAGTAGAACCTCCCATACCCCTCTCTGTAGGTCTGAGCATCTCTTAAAGTGCTCCAGCAAAACCCCATCTTTTTAACCCTGACTTTGTTTCTGAGGGACCTCTGACCTTTGGCAACTCCCCGGCTTGTCTTCTTTCTGCATTAAGATGGCCTTCTGTGCTTCTCTTCCTTCACTGGAGCATGGATAAAAGATTCTTCAAAAAGAAGTCTACAAAGCAGCTAAGTTGAGGTGTGTGGGTCCTCTCAAATGAGACATGCATTTCAACCTCTCTAGCTTGCACTGGATTCCTCCTTGAGTGCGGCCCTTCCCTCTTCCTGACACTAACCTCTCAAGGCAAATGGATGGTAATGTGTGTCCTGTTGGAAGAAGAGAGTATTGAATATCCCCAGAATAGTCTCACATCATAGTTCGGTTTTAAAGCTACAAGAATAGATTTGTAATAAAACAGAACTGTGGAAATGGATATGAAAATAGAAACCATATTGCATGATACCTTTCTAAATAAGTAGGCTGCTTCTCCAGAATGTCAGGGTTAGTTGGATTCAGAGACTGAACAGCATTGAGGTGCTGCACTGAAGTGAGATCTGTGAGATCCCGATGAGAATTTTCCTGGTAGTCACATTTTCCTTATGTCCACACGTTTTCCCTAATAATTAACCTTTTTTCCCCTAATAATTGAGAACATTCTGAAATGCTTTTGAGAGCCAAGGCTAAATCTTCATACAATGAAAATTTCAATTCCATTATCAAAACTGGTAGTTTTATGACCCCTGTCAATCAATCAATCATACTAAGTGTTCCCTGAGTTAATTACCAGTTACTTAGGGCTTAGCTGGAGTCATCTGGTAGGCTGAAAGGTATGTGAGTGGATGAAAACTGTCAGACTCATTACTGTTCCTGGAAGTAATATGGTGTTAAAATTGTTATTGTAGTAGGGGATGTAGACTGGGAGGAGGGTTGATAGTTTCCAGGTGGAAAGCTATGAGGGTTCTTCACACCTGCTCTCTCTACTGTCCTCTATCTCCTCTTTGCATCATATAAGACCAAACATTACGCCGGGCGGTGGTGGCACATGCCTGTAATCCCAGCACTCAGGAGGCAGAGGCAGGTAGATCTCTGTGAGTTCGAGGCCAGCCTGGTCTACAGAGCTAGTCCAGAACAGGCTCCAAAGCTACAGAGAAACCCTGTCTAAAAAAAAAAAAAAAAAAAAAGACCAAACATTTGCCAGAGAATAAATGAGATCGACAGATAATCACCAAATGAATCCACTTGCAATGCTTAAATGGTGCGTTTCTGTTAATGAGTTCCAAGATCTTTCCAGATATGGTCATCATCTTTAGCTGGACAGAGACATCATTATTTCCCTTTCTCTATAGTTTCCTGTCTTCATGTTTCCTAAGTGGATCCTTCCATCCCTTTGTGAATCCATTGGTGCAATCTACAGTCTACACATAGCAGACTGTCTGTGTGTGCTCCTGAATGCTCATTTCCTCTTTTGGTTAGTGAGAATAGAGAAAACTTTCACGGTGACTTTGGAATCTACATGTTGAAGATAGCAGTGTGTCTGTTAGACTGGACTGCATGTTACATGGAAGAAAATCACAATGATGGGTAGTTTTTTGTTTGTTTGTTTGTTTGTTTATTGTTTTCAGTTTGACACACGTTAGAGTCATCTGAGAGGAGGGAACCTCTGCTGAGAAAATACCTCCGTAAGATTGGGCTGGATTAAGCTTGTGTGGCACTTTCTTTATGAATGGTTGATGTGTAGGATGGCACAGCCCACTGTGGGTGCTATCACTCCCTAGGCAGGTTGTTCTGGGCCATATGAGGAAACAGACTGAGCAAGATAGGAAGAACAAGTCAGTCAGTGGCATTCCTCCATGGCCTCTGCATCATCTCCAGCCTCCAGGTTCCTGTCTTGAGCTCTTACCCTAACTTCCCTAAGCGATGGAGTGTGACCTGAGAGTTATAAGGTGAACCTTTCTTCCCCAAGTTGATGTTTTATCATAGCATTAGAAATCCTAAGGCAACCACTCAATATGACTGTACTATTATGAAAGCAAACCGTACCTTTTTACTGCTTATAGGGTGCTGTGTAGTTTATGATCTATACATCTGCTACATAAGTGGCCTACTTGACTGATAAAGATTAATCTATTTTATTGATAACTAAATCACTAGGGGGCATCTTTGAATGTCTAACTTACTAAGAAGAGTATTATTCATAATTTCTAAAAGCCGTGTTATAAGAATGTCTCAACAGGCTTTTGCAGTGTCATAAGTGGCACCAAAACCTAGTGTCTTAATACAAAACCATTTTATTGTCTCTTGGGTTATTTCAGGAAGGCTTGGTGCTCAGGTTAATAACTACAGCACAGATCAGTTACATAGCCATGCAATGTGGTTAGTTTAGCTTGTAGAGTTGACAAATTTGGAACCATCTGGGGGAGTTTCAGTGAAGAATTGTCTAGATTAGGTTGGCCTGAGGACATACTGGTGAGGGATTTTTTTTTTTAGCTGGGTTAACTGAAGTGGGCAGATCTACTCACTGGCAGGCAACATCATTTTCTAGGAAGGGAGACCTGGATTATGTAAGCGAAGAGAGCTAACTGAGCACTGGCATCCACGTACTGCTTGCTCTCTACTCTTGACTGTGGGTGTGACGTGACCAGTTGCTTCAGGTTCTTGTCCCCTTTGATTTCCCTGCTGTGATGGACTGCGACCTGGAATTCTGAGCCAAGTAAGTCCTTTCTCTCTGAAACTGCTTTGGTCAGAGTATTTTTTATCACAGCAACAGGAGAGGAAACCAAGACAATGTAGAAGCCCATCTGTATGATTTGTGCCTGTGGGCTCAAGTCAGGGAACTATGATTGGTCACTAAGAAGCTTGTGGTACTGCCAGATGGGGTAGGTACAAAATAATCTAGACTGTGTTGGTAGTAAAGTGGTGAGCATAGGTGCTATTCAAGATGCTAGAGATCACCTGGCTGGGGTGTTAAGAGTATCCAACAAAAATATAAATGTCTGTTATGTGATAACCTGCTAGGCACTGGTAGTATAGATATGAACCAAATGCTTTTCTTGTGGTTTCTTTACAGTGTTTGTAGGGAAGAGACAAAAGCTTAAAGTTGTGTAGAAGACGAGTGTTATAAAGAAAAAGAAAACAAGGAAGAATAGTAAGTCCCTGTTATAGTACAGTTTTAAGTCGAGGGGTTAAGTAAAATGTCCCCCAGAAACTAATTTTTTTTGGGAAAAGTAAAACCGTAAGGGGGCCGTGAGAGCACAGGGCTCATGACCGTCATGTCTATCTGAAGGAAGACTGTTTCATGAAGAGGAAGGAGCAGTGAAAGCCTTGGGAAGAATGTTATAGCGTTTCACAGGAAAAAGAAGGAAAGGGCGTGGCTTTAGCAAAGGGAACGGCTGGAGACAGTCAGAGGGGAACAGGTAATGGCTTCACCAGTCTTTGGGTTGACTGTGGCATTTAGTCAGTGAGTGAGGCAAACACTGGCGGTCTGTGGAGAGGTAACATGGTGGGCTTACGTTCACAAGCGTCGCTTTGGTTAATGCATTGGGTAGTAAAGGTGGAGGTAGGGAGGCCAGGGAGGAGATCGTTGTCGTAATCTAGACACTAGATGTGATTTGCCTAGATCCATGTGCAGTCACAGAACAGCTGAGAAGCAACCAGATTTTGAAAGTAGAACCAGCGGGATCCCTTGGTGGGCTGAATATTTGGTGTGAAAGAAAGAGAAGTCAAGAAAGAGGACTGGGTAGATCTGGGTGCACAGGCCCCAGGAAGGCCCAAACGTTAGGGCCACTGGCTGGGAAGATCTTTAAAGGAGTTTTAGCAGCTGAACTTGTGGGTATTTTTTGGAGCTTATTATTTTGTTTAAAAAGATGAACTTGAGCCAAGATTTCAGGCAAATGAGCAAGAAAGTTCCCTTTATTTTGTAAGCTCATCACAAATCCACCAAGCAGTCTGGAATGTATGGTGTTAGAGAGTGAGATCAAAAAAGGGGGTGGGAAAGCAAACATTAAGGCCAGTTAGCCTGTTCAGCCTTCCACCTCAGCTGGCTGAAACCTTTGAGGAAAGAAGAAAGATGTATTTACCCCACTGTAGACTCTAGACTTCCAGAAAGTCCCACTGAGTGCAACTGTAATTTCAGGTCTGTGTGGCCTGAAGTTCCCACTCATTGTACAGTGTTTGTTACTTTCCTATATTTGTTTCTAAGGTGAATATTTTTACAGCTGAAAGAATATGGAAGAACATATGTCCACCTTAATCCTTCCAGTAACTACACCCAATGCAGTAGCCAAAATGATGCTTTGTAAAGATTTTTTTCTTAATATTTTAACTTGTGAAAGAATAGAAATTAATAGTTATTAATATTAGAAATAATTTTAAAATTCCAAGCATGTAAGATTAACTATTAGCAAACCCATACTTAAAAAAATAAGCTGGCTCTCTAAGAAAAAACATGTAGTCTATAGTTTGTGTGTGTATGTGGTTTAAACATTTTTAAATCTTGCATGCACCCCAGAGGGGGAGATGAAAACACCATTTTGTTTTTTTTTGGTTGTAGGGTACCGATAAAAGGTCTTTCAAAAATACCCATCTTTAAGAGCAAGGCTATTTTGTACATCCATTGTGGTACTGGATGTTCAGTCCAGAGCCTTGCTGCGTGGCAGGCAAGCCTGTTGCCTCTTACTGATATATACAGGCAAATACCATTTTAAAAACTTGAGTTACCAATTCAAGTTAACCTGGTAGTGTACAACTTGTAACCTGCTACTTGGGAAGTGGAGCTAAAGAGTTCAAGGTCAGCCTTGGTTATGTGGAAAGTTTAAGCCAGCTTGGCCACAAGTGACCCTACTGCTGTAAGAAACAACAGAAAACAAGCACAAAGAAAAAAAATCAGGTTATTTACTTCTATTATCTTTGTTAGCCATGGCAGTCATGCCAATATCGTCAAACTTGTATCCCATATTTTCATCCAGTTACTAGAAAACTTTAAAAGAGTATAGAATGGCTGCCTTCTTAAACCCGTACATTAGCTTACCTCCTCACCAGAGACTCCTCTGACTGAAGTCACTGAGAGGATCCCTGGTCCCATTTGGTCCTTAAAAAATGTGTCCAAATCAATCAATTCTAAATCTAATGATTTTGAAAAATGTAAGTCTTTCAATATGATTTTCTTAAACGTATTTGAGAAAACTACTATCTCAGTCATCTTTTAGCACTGACAGGCAGCAGGCATCTAAGTAAATAAGATGTAGAGTGAACACATGGGATTTGTTGAAGGATTTTTCAGAGGACAGAAGTGTGTACTTGCTTTTCAGATTTGGTCACTGATCAGAGTTTATCCATGTGCAAGTTGAAAATTCCAGTGTTGACATGGATGGAGTTTGCAATACTTGAGGCAAAATTTAAATTACAACTGACAGGCCTCATCCTTTGGGCTTGAAAAAGTTTATTGAAATCATGTTTATTATGTTATCAATGAACTTTCATTTATATCACTGAGTTAAAGTGTCTATTAAAAAACAAAAATAAAAATCCCAAACCAAAAAACCAAACCAAAGAATGACCTTGTGTGTTTTAGCTTCAGCAGCTGGGAGAATGATTTCTTTTAATCTTGACAGGAAAGAAAGTGACAGATGATATACTGGAGGGAAGATGGTATATTTGTGTGTGATGGAATGATCCAACAGGAAGGAAAACTGATGGGGAGAAGGATGTAGCTACACATATGGAGGGGTTAGCCTTACAAGCTGGGTGGTCCACTTGCAGAAACACTAGACCGAAAGGAGAATGTGAGACAGAAGCTGGGAAATCAGTATTTGAGACAATGGGAGCTGCAGAATTTATCTTCTGATTGTTTCTATTTTTTTTTTATCATTGTTTCTATTTTTTTTTTATCACCTTGACAAGAAGGGTGAAGTAAGAGACCCTGGAGGCTTGAGGAGAGAGGAAAAATAGGAAGTAATCATCTAGGAGAGTGCATGGGCACGGGACTACAGTAGTTCTGGGTCCATTTGACGTTCCGAGTTCTTCACTCTAAGCAATTCCTGTCAGCATGCATGATTGTGCATTTGGGCTGGAAAACTGAGGAAGAAACAAGAAGTTGAAGGTGTGTGCAAGAGAATTTTCACAATTATAGACCGTGGCACTTAAATAGGATGAGGAAAGAGAGAGCATGAAGGGGTGAAGACAAAGAGCCAGTGGTGGAACTAACGGAGCAGGTCCTAGCGGCTGGAGGATCTGGTGCAGAGGGGACTAGAGGGAATGAACTGGAAAGAGCAGATTGAGAGCTGAGTATGAGGTGTCTGAGTTGACTAATGGTTGCATATCTTGGAAGAGACAAGGACCAAAGACTGACCGAGAGAAGACTAGCTGAGGCAGAAGTTAACATGAAATCACTGGAGGGAGCACACCAAAGTGTTTAGTGGAACATCAATATGGAACTGAAATCACCAAGAATTCAGAGGCCTTTTCTTAGAGAGTAGCAGTGAATCGTGAGCTAAAAATCTCTGAAACACAAGGAGAGTGACCAAGGGGTCGGCAGATGGCTGTGACAAGAGGAGGCAGGGATGGGGAGAGACGGGCAGGCGCTGCAGATTCAAAGCTGTGAAATTTTAGGGGAGGGAGTGAGAATGGGCTGCAAGCAGCAGTGAGAGGCATGATGCATACTCCTAGCAGATCTGGCCTAGTAGCCTAAGAGGCAGGGGAGAGGTAACAGGTGCTACTTGAGACTCCCCGGCAGAAACAAGTTCAGGGCGGAACCAAGTTTCTACTGACTTTACAGAAAAACTGAGCATAAAAGCAATTCCCTTCTCTTCCCTCCCCTCCCCTCCCCTCTCGTCCCTTCCCCTCTCCTTTCCTCCCCCCTCTCTCTCTTCTTCTCTCCCTTTCTCCCTTCCTTCCTTTGATATGGCTTTGCTCTGTATCCTAGACCGACCTTGGTCTCATGGTAATCTTCCTGCCTAAGCCTCCCAAGTGCCAGGATCACATGCAATTTTCATGTAGTACAGGGCACAGAGGGCACAGTGGAGGGGGTTCTGGAGTATGGAAGTGGGGGGAACAGATACAGACCCTTAGCAAGACTTTGTGGTGATATATTGTGTACCCCAATAAAGCTTAGCTGGGGATCAGAGGACAGAGCCAGCCACTAAATTAGACATAGCGGTCAGGCAATGGTGGCACACATCTTTAATTCTATCACTCAGGAGGGAGAGATCCATTTGGATCTCTGTGAGTTCAAGGCCACACTTGGCTACATGAGAGAAACAGAACCAGGCAGTGGTGACACACGCCTTTAATCCCGGGAAGTAATATGGAAGGACACAGAAAGGTATATAAGACATGAGGAAACAGGAACTTGCTCTCTTGAGGCTGAGGATTTTGTAGAGGTAAGCTAGTGGCTGATCATTCTGTTTCTCTGATCTTTCAGCTTTCACCCTAATATCTGTCTCTGGGTTTTTTATTATAAGATCTTTTAAGATTCATGTTACAAGACTTTAGGACAATGACAAAAGCTTTGTGGGTAAGGTGGGGATTATTGATTGTGGTGTGAGAAAATTCTTTAATTTTTTCTCTTGCTTTCCAGTCGACTGTTTTCTTGTGGCATGGGCATCCCAGTTCACATTAAAATTGAGCTAGTTCCTGGATCTCATGGGAAAAAGTACTATCTATCACTACAGGATTAAACCTATCTATCATCAGGCAATCTAGGGCTGGCTGCTCAGAAAGATAATTTTCTGATTTTCTCCCTGTTCAGATCAAGACACTGGGCGGCATCTTTTTGTTGTTGTTGTTTTGCTTTTTTTTTTTTTTTTTTTGTTTGATTTGACCTGATCTGATTTATTGCACTGGCAGAGTTACCCACCACTGGGGGATACTTAACTTATCATTTTCAGAAACAAATGTGTGTCTAGACTAACGGAGATTTTTTTTTTTTTTCCAGAATTATCATGGCTTCTTTGATTTCACAGCGTTCCCATCTCCATTACCTCCTTGTTTCCCCCAAAGCGCAACAAATTAAGATGGTTTGCTTTGAAAAGTTAGGGAAGAATTTTGTAATGCTTCTTGGGGGCAAAATGAAAACTCTTGTGGTTGGTGAAAGGACTGAGGGTTAGCACCCCTAAACTGGGAATTCCAGAGAGAGGTGATTCAGTGGTTCTAGGAGTCCTGAGCCTTGCTGTTTATCATGGAATACTTTGGTTCTCTTGCTTTTGTTTTTGTTTTTTGTTTTGTTTTGTTTTTTGAGATAGGGTCTCTCTGTGTAGCTTTGTGCCTTTTCTGGAACTTACTCTGTAGCCCAGGTTGGGTTTGAACTCACTTGCTGAGATTAAAGGTGCTGTGGATATCACTCTATATAAATAAAACACTGATGGCCAGTGACCAGGCAGGAAGTATAGGTGGGACAAAGAAAGAGGAGAATTGGGAAAACAGGAAGAAGGAGGAGAGACACTGCAGCCACCGCCAGGACAAGCAGCATGTAAAGACGCTGGTAAGCCACCAGCCATGTGGCAAGGTATAGATTTATAGAAATGGGTTAATTTAAGATATAAGAACAGTTAGCAAGAAGCCTGCCACGGCCATACAGTTTATAAGTAATATATGTGTCTGAGTGATTATTTTATACGTGGATTGTGGGACTGCGGGGCTTGGTGGAACCTGGAGAGAAGCTCTCCAGCAACATAAAGGCATGTGCCACTACCACAAAATATACATCTTTGAAAAGCTCATTTCTATTGGATAGAAGACATGGCCACAGGGGACTTTCTCATCTTATTGCAGTTCCCAGCTCCTATAGTTAGGGAAATTACATCAATTGATAGAGGGTCAAACCAACATTCCAGCTTCAGAACTACCATCAGAAACAGATCTTTAAGAGGCATAGGAAAAAAAGAAAAAGAAAAAGAAAACACATTTTTTTAAACAAATATATTTTTTGTTATTTAAAGTAACTTTAAAATTTACATATAATTTGACCTTATTCTCCCTCCACCAAGTCCTTCCAGATCCTTTCCCCCTACCTACTCACCCAACTTTAAGTTCTTTCTCAAAAAATAAACAAAAACCCAATGCAACAACAAAATCCCCCTAAAACAAGAAAACAAAGCAAAGACATGCCTAAAGAGTAAAAAATAAGTAAATAAATAAATAAATAAATAAATAAATAAATAAATAAATAAATAAATAAATAAATTCACCAAACTCTAACCAAATAAAAGCACACAAAAATACTGTGGGGCTCATTACATGTTGGCCAACTACTCCTGAACATGAGATCTGTTCTGGAGTGCTTGATAATGCCCAACGTCACTCTATTGGAGAAAACTGATTTTCTCTACCCAGCAGATACTTTAAGTGATAGTTCAGTGTTAACCTTTACCCTAGTGGTTAGGTTTTCACTCATTCATTTATTCATTCATTAAAAAAAGAAAAACAAAATATAATAAGATAAAATCAAAACCATCACCTCGGAGTTGTGCAAGACAAACCAACAGAAGGAAAAGAGCCCAAGAGATGGCAGAAATCAGAGACCCACTTGTCCATTCACTCAGGAATCTCATAAAAACACTAAACAGGAAGCCATAATATATATGCAGAGGACCTGGTGCAGACTCGTATAGGCCCTGTGCGTGCTGCTTCATTCTCTGTGAGTTCATATGAGCTTTGCTCATGTTAATTTAGAGGGCTTGTTTTCTCTGTGTCCTCCACCACCTCTGGCTATTACACTCTTTCCACCTGCCAGAACTCTGCCTGGGTTCCCTGAGCTCTGAGGGAGAGATTTGATGGAGATATCTCATTTATGGCTGAATGTCCCAAGGTCTCTTACTTTCTGCACAAAGTCTGGTTGCAGGTCTCTATATTTGTTCCTATCTACTGTAGGAGGAAGCTTCTCTGATGATAACTGAACAAGGTAATGGTCTATGAGTATAGCTGAATGTCATTAGGAGTCATTTTATTACCACATTTTTTTTTTTTTTTTTAGATCACTATTATTTGGTTTTCTTCTAGGTCTCTGGGCTCTCTAGTGTCAGGTTCTTGGTCACCAAGCAGTGTCAAGTTTGGGTTATCTATTGTCGAGTGGGCCGTAAGTCAAATCAGTTATTGGTCGGTTACCCCGCAAACTTTGTGCCACCATTGTCCCAGTAAATCTTGCAGGCAGTACACCCTTGAAAATAAAGGATTTGTGGCTGGTTTGGTGTTTACATGTCTCCTTTGGTAGTCTGCAGAGTACCTTCCTGTACCAAAGATGCTGGAGCCTAGAGGTGAAGGCTCTATGTGGGCACCAGCTGAGAGAGTTGTGTAGATGCTGTCCTCAGCAATGGAGCCTTGCTGTCAGTGTGTGGAGAGCAACAGCCTGGGTTGTTTGGAGATTCTCTTGGGGAGAAAACACATAAGGAGAGATAGAGAGGCTATCTGAAACAAGCAGATCACAGGAAGCATACTTGTCTTCTTGCTGCTGACTTGCTTCAGGAACTGGCAATTTGCAGATATCAATAGCTTGAAAGTGAGTCTGTCAATGAATGTGCATGCCTGTGTGTGTTTGTAGGTCACTGAGGACATGCTGTAGTTCTTATGGACTCTCGTTAGTTCTTAAGAAGGCTGTTATGGAAAGGCCTTTCCCATCCTCTACTGTTGGAGATAGGACCACTTGCTCCTATACATTTTCTTGCCAGGACAGCCACTCTCCCTTACCACCACCAGAAGCCAAAACAATGGGACACCACTCAACCTTGGGCTTTGAGCCTTTGGAACTGCATGCTACATAACCATTTCCTTGAAAATACCCTGTGTTGAGTGCATTGTTATACCGTGAAAAGCTGCTGGTAGAATATATATATGCAACCGGTTCTTTTTCTGTAGCAGGGTGCAACGTGGGTGGGGGGGATAGGGGTGGGATGGGGCATGGGGGTAGGATTGCCTAATGGAGTCAGAGTTATCTACCACTGGAGCTGGGACTCAGTCTCCTAAGTTCAGTTTTTGTTTTTCACAACTTATCTCTTCAGCAATAAATATTTTTGACAGCTTTCATATAAAATAAATTGTAAAGATGGAGTCAAACATGCCTATTACTTTTTATATGAATTTCTCTCCCTATATTCTCAGCACTTAGCCGCCAGCATTTATACTAGTACAATAAAGTACTTTGGGGACAAAGAAAAAGAGAAAACAAAGTAATTTCTTGGAGTAACTCTAGAGTAAGGAGATTCCGAGGGCCATAAAGAGGACAATGGAGACCCTTCTATCAGGCAGGATAACTGCTGCATCTAATAGTTGTGTAGTGGGAACATTTAGGAAGATTTGGGTTGGTGGCTTGTCACAATGAGTTAGCAAACTTGCTAAAAGACTACTTCTTAGATCTGCAAACACTTCCCCAAGGCAAAGAAATAAAATAAAAGGCTGAAAGGAGGAGGGCCATGAGTGGAGGGAGGGAGAGGCCGGTCTATGTGAGTTCAAGGCCAGCCTGGTCTACATAGTGAGTTCCAGGCCAGTGAGACTCTGTCTCAAGCAAAAATAGCTGAAGGGCTAGAGAATATGGTTTAGCGGTTAAAAGTACTTGCTGCTCTTACAGAAGATCCACTGTGGTTCCCAGCACCCACCTCATGTGGCTTACAACTGCCTATAACTCCAGTTCGAGGACATCCATGCACTCTTCTGATCTCCGTGGGCACCTGCATGTATGTGATGCATCTACATATACTTAGGAACACATATGCAAACTAAAATAGTTTTTTTTTTTTGTGTGTGTGTGTGTGTGTGTGTGTGTGTGTGTGTGTGTGTGTCAGAGTTTCTCTATGTAGCCTTGGCTGTCTTGGAACTAGCTTTGTAGACTAGCCTGGTAGTAAAATAAACAAATTTTAAAGAAGAGTAAAAATTATAATTAGCATAGGAAAAATACTTTTGATAATTGATAAAATATATTTATAATTCGTGTGTAGATTTTGATTATTAAAAATAAATCGTAGTTTAATAACCTGCACTAAACAGACCATTTTGGTATTTATTATTTATTTGATATCTCAATAACTCTAGGAATTAAGAATGTTAGTGTACCAATTTTGTAGGTGAAATTAAGGTCTAGGAGAGCAACAGATACAACAAGAAAGAATGTGAGTCTCAGCATCCTAATTCCAAGTCAAGGGAATTGAAATAATTTATGGAAAGATAAAACCTGCCTGCCCCTTATTCCTATTTTCAGCACAGTAATTTGCTCTGCACTTTCAGCTCTCCATCAAAGGTGGCTAAATGTAGGTGTGGTCTTTTACTAGGTTCAGGGTTTCCCCAAGGGAGTGTCTCCGGGAGATCTTCACAATGCAGTGTTTCCTTCCAGCTCTGAGCTCTCTATTTTCCCAACTGTGAAACAGGAATACTAAGAGTACCTACCTTTATTAGTGACACAGGAGGGACATTGAGTTGACCTAACGATACGGAAAAGTAGTTTGTGGATGTGAAGAAGCACAGAAAAGCTTGGCAAGAAGTCTAGGATGGAGGAGTTGAATTTAGCGGGCCCTCATGTATGAGTGCAGGAATGAGTTTCTCCAACATTTTGCCTCTGAAATGGAACGGAGGAGATCGTGGGAAACAGCCAGTGCTCATCTGAGGACACTCTCACTCTGGGTCATCCCTGCCTTTACATACCCCTGTTTGCTCACCGACTTCCAAAGCTGCCACTGCTCCAAAGTTAGTTCTTCCTAGAGAAATTAGATGATGTTGAAGAACTTACTCTCCTTCCCAAATGATGTTTTTCTGGGAATTTAATGCTCAAAAATTCAATAGGCACAGCTTAGTACTGGTAGAATTTCGAAGTCATCATAATCTTTTGGAAGATAGGTGCATTTTTATATTAGACTCTCCAAATAGTATAATTTTAGCTGTCCATTATCAAGATTACCTCAGATTGATACTGTCAACCCATGTATAACCATTACATGCCATACAGGAGCATATCATAAATGCTACAGAGTATTTTTGTTAAAGTGAAATTTACACAAAATAAAATATACCATTCAAAGTGTATAGGTCAATGAATTTTGACAAATGTTTGCAACCACAGTATCATCACTATAGTGAAGATGTAATTTCCATGCATCTTCTTGTAGTCACTGTAGTAGTAGTCAATCTACTGTCCCCACTCTTTGCCCCAGATGGCTTGCTGTCACTATAGAATAGTTCTCCTTTTTTTTTTTTAGAATGTTATGCAATTGGTTCATACAAATTACAGCATTTTTCATATAGTTTATTGGTGCCATAGATTATGATACGATTTAAGCAAACAAGATGCAGTTTGTGTGCTTATGCTTTGTATGAAATATGCATGCATGGATAGTTTGCAGTTTAGTGAGATGAATGAATCTTGCTTAACAACAACAGTCTATGTGAGTGTGGGGGACTAGGCATGTGGCTTTCTATTCTTTGAGTCAGAAAGAAATGTCCCAACTTACCAGCAGCAAAGGTCTAGAGGGATGAGTGTGTGTATTCTCCTGAGTCTATTTGCCGAGTTATTTTAGTTTCATATAACACTTCTCCTTTGAAGCCTCTGTTATGAGTCAATTATGGCTCAATCAAACTTTCTAAATTATAAAAGGTAGAAAGTCTGAGGAATAAAAGGAAAATGACAATAAAATTCCTTCCATATTATCTCATAGACAATTCTGCTTGTACACTTATTTCTGTTTTCTAAATGCAGTGTTTATTTATTTATTTATTGAGACAGTGTTTCTCTTGTAGCTTCAGTGTCTGTCCTGGATCTCACTCTGTAGACCAGGCTGGCCTTGAACTCACAGAGATCCGCCTGGCTCTGCCTCCCAAGTGCTGGGATTAAAGGCGTGTGCCACCACGGCACGGCCTTAAATGCAGTGTTGTATACACACATTAAAAACACGACTTTATCTCCTTTTTCATTTAGCTTTTTTTCACCTATGACAAAGATTTATTTTATATATTACTCATATTGTGAAGATAAAGATAATATGAAATGTATAAAATCATCTCCAAAGTCAGATCTTTTAAATAAAAATCAAGTTCATCAGATTTTATAGTTCTATTAATTTTTATTCTTTATTTTATGTGAACATTTATGAACCTTTCAAAATGTATGTATTCAACTAGCATTCAGTTATTGAAGTCCAAAAGTAAAATAGCACTTTATTAAGTAAATAAATAAAACAAACAAAACAACAGTGAGTTATTTCACTCTCATAAAGCTTATAGCTTCATTAGAGAAATAGATCAAACAACTTAATTCATAGCATAAGAGAATTGACCCTCTATGCCTGCAGAAACTGCTTCTGTGAAATCAGCCAGTCATTGTCAATATTGCTGCTGACGTGGAGTACACATTCAGGCCAACTTTGGTTTCTTCTGTGCTTAATACACTGTGTAGTGGGTAGATGTTCCAGCTTTGACCTGGAAGTACTACCCTTAGTGAGGCTTCTGTTAACTGCCACACCTACCTATGACCTGCCCCTGGGGTGAGACAGAGAGGGTAGCCATTAAGACCCGAGATCCAGATGTGCTGGGCCTCTTGGTTCCTTGTGATCCTGAATGCTGGATGGCAGACCGAGCCAGAGTTCTCCAGAGAACCCCACTGGACTGCATCTCACCTTTCCCAGAACCTCTAACCAACCCCTTTACTGGCTGTAAGTTACCCCAAAATAAACTTCCTTTATAACTATGTGGAGTTGCCTTGTTAAATTCCCCACATTAATACTGTACAGATTGCTTTGTCATTATTTCCAAACAATTACTTACATGCCATTTTCTTTGTATTGGATATTGCAGGTAACAAAGAGATAATTTTATTTTATTTTATAATTTAATTTAATTTTACATATCAGCCACGGATTCCCTTGCTCTCCCCCCTCCTGCATCCCCCCCCATAGAGATAATTTAAAGTATACCAAAGGGTTTATGTAGGGTTTTTTATGTAGTATGAAAATACTGTTCCATCTTATGCACAGAATCTGAGTATCTATAGATTTTGGCATTTATGGGGAGTCCCAGAAGCAGTTGCCTTCAGATGCCAAGAAATGATTTTCCTGTTGGTGAAAATCTCTTTGATGAGCATGAAACTAATGGTCTACATGTTCAAAATACAAGGTTTTCACACAATACAGACAATTTGTGTACTTAAATTATTTCAAGATAATTTCAATATTTTAAACATAAAGTTTACAGTTTGAGAATGGTAGATTTAATATCTTTTTGTCTTATTAAAACCACAGGGAAAAAAGTGAATGGAGAAGAACATCGTAATATAATCTTGTCTGAATCATACACTAACAAGCAGAATCCACAGAATCCAGATCAAAATTACTTGTGGGATGTGTTTATTCACTGAGATAATTGGAGAGTTCATAATATTTATCTGCTGTGGTGGTATTGTGTTCCCCAAAATATTGTGCACGCTAATAAACTTATCTGTGATCAGAGAACAGGACAGCCACAATATTAAATATAGAGGATAGGCAGTGGTAGCACAGGCCTTTAATCCTAGCATTCCAGAGGCAGAAATCCCTCTGGATCTCTGTGAGTTCAAGGCCACATTGGAAACAGCCAGGCATGGTGACTCACACCTTTAATCCCAGAAAGTGAGCCTTTAATCCCAGGGAGTGAGGCAGAAAGCAGAAAGATATATAAGGCGCAAGGACCAGAAACTAGAAGATTTAGCTGGTTAAGGTTCAGGCTTTTGAGCAGCAGTTCAGTTGAGAGCCATTGGGATAAGGACACAGAAGTTTCCAGTCTGAGGAAACAGAATCAGCTGAGGAACTTTCGAGGTGAGGAAGTTGTGGCTTGTTCTGCTTCTCTGATCTTCCAGCATTCACCCCAATAACTGGCCCCAGATTTGTTTTTATTAATAAGACTCTTTAAGATTCATGCTACAATCTGCATCGTGGGAAACTGTAAAATAGTGAAGTTCATCTCTACTGATTTGAAACTTTTGGCTCAGTGGATGTAAAATTGGCCATTGCCATACCCAGTGCCTTTACGTCCAGTTGACTGACCCAACTGCTTAGATTCACACTCTAAGTGCACTACTGATAGACTTTTGCCCTGATTGTACCCCATGAAGATACCAGAATGTACTTTTTCTTCCCATGAGAACTTTGCAATACAAAGTTAGGATAAAGCTTCCTTGGAGCATGGTAGAAATTCAAGGAAAGCTGTGCTGCTTTTGAGTTGTGGGGAACAAATTGAGGGGTGGTTGTTGTTCCAGATGAACATAGGTAGACCTGCTTGGTAGAAGGAAGCACAAATGGCATGCTAAGTCATATGAGATGCAGAGGGTTCTTGCTGACCTTTCTTTCTCAGTGCTGTAAGCTCGCTCACCACTGTTTTCTGCCGTGTGTGTGTGTGTGTGTGTGTGTGTGTGTGTGTGTGTGTGTGTGTGTCAGTTTAACCATGTTTGGAGGAGATGACTGGTGAATGTCCATCTGTCAGATCTTAAAAGGACAGAAGGCATTGGATCAGGAGTCTGGAGGAGTTCTTCTACAGTTGTTTTGATGCCTGGCAGTAGATGAGGAGCATGGGCAATGAGGTAGAGAGACCTTAGCTTCTCACCAGCCTGCTAAGCTGAAGGAGAGAAAAGATGATGTCAGTATCACACAGACACTGCAGTTTGGAGAGTCTGCCTGTTTAAATTGCTCATCCTGTTTAACAAGACTGAAAAGGCTTCCACAGTGATGCTGATTTTTAGGAAGGTCTAAAATCCAAACAAGGGAAAAACCTTTGGAGAAAGAAGAGAAGGGCCTGAATAAATTCTAAATAGTATTCAGAGCAGTAGTGTTATTACCCAGTTACTAAACAAATGGCACGACAAATGCTTACAATTTTGGTTCAGCTTTGCTTCATAAAAATTTATTGAATACTGTGCTGTGCACTGTAGGAAATAAACAAGATGTGACTTTGTAATAATGTGATGGATTTTTAAGAGCACGAATTCCCAGATTTTTGTGAGTTTAAATATTTTTCTAGGCATATTTTCATTACTGAAAAAAAAATCTCTTAGGGCATGCTTTCATGCTGCAGCATATTTAAAATATATGTCCGTGTATACACGTGTTTATTATTTATAGATTTAATTTTGGAAATAGCCAGGCGATGAGGAACTAAGTCCTAGGAATAAGGTAGGTGATCAAAATGGAGAAAATTCTGTTTATCTAAGATGAAGTGTGACTGTATCTCATGGAGTGTGATTTTGGGGGTGAGGATGTCATAATAATTTTAAAAGAGTTCCTCTCCTGTTGTGTGGCATTCTTGCATTAAGGTTATCTCTTAGAATGACCATGAAGTAAAATACTTGATTACGTATCAATGTTCTGATGGGCTTATCAAAGTTGTAACTTCTTACACACGGAGGCTGAAAGAGGCTTTGGACCTTTAGGAACTACCAGGAAGGTAGTGTGGACATGAATGTGAGAACCAGGGAGTGAAGCCTGGCATCCATCACTATTGTTCACAGGGTTGAGGTGACTGTGTGATATATTCAAGAAACTGGGCATTGACCAGACTCACTCTTTAATTTTCATATAGATTGGAAAGGCAGAGGTTGTCTTCTGTCTGTCTGTCCCATCTGCTTTTCTCTGTCATATTCTGTTCCCTGTTTGTTTTACTCAGATTAATTTATGAGTAGAAATCTATACCTCTGAAGGACCTTGGCTATTTCTGTGTGCATTCAGTCTTTCTTGGTGCTGAGTTTCTGCAGAATAATCTAGAAAAGAGAAGTAAAGAAAGAAAGCAGTTGGCAAGAGCAATTCTGAATGGCTTCTTAAACTAAATGAACAGGATTGACTTGAGGTTTCCAATGGTTGATATATTTTCTTTTTTTTTTTAATTTCTTTTTCTCTTCTTCCTTCTCTTCTCCTTCTCCTTCCTCTCCTTCCTCTCCCTCCTCCTCCCCTTTCTTTGTTTCTGTTTTTCGGCTTTTTTTTTTTTAATGTCAAATGCTGTTTATTGAAGGAGGGAGGAGGTCTTACAGCACAATGGGAGAACCCTGGAGGGCAGAAGTTCGCTACCACATTTTACAATCTTGCATCTAAGCTGTTAATGCCCATTATGTAGGATACACAGACAAGGAACTTCCCTTAAGCATTCAGGAGGGTGGAACCCGGCAGGGAATTAGCATTGGGAGAATATCAAGGTCAGCAAGCAAGGCAACAGTTACCCTAACCAGGGGCCAGGGGCCTTCAGGTCCCCCTTTTACTAAAAAATGAGCTTCTGACTTAGGTTGCGTGGGACGTCAGCAGGTCACCTTACCCATCATGGAGACGCCTGCCCAGGCCACACAGGTGCTCTGTCTTAGGTTGGTGAGCACCCCTCAGGCATTACCCACCTCTGAATACTCATTATCATACAGGCTCAATCATGTGTGAGCTGTTTTTCAAGACAGGGTTTCTTTCTCTGTGTAGCTCTGGCTGTCCTAGAATTCTCTGTAGAACAGGCTGGCCTTGCATTCACAAAGATCCACCTGACTCTGCCTCCGGAGTGTTGGGAACACTGCCTGGCTAATGTCTTCCTAATGCCCAGTAGCATTGTCTTCCACACTAGAGCTCAGAAGACTTTGGACAAGGACTAGTACACCCAGCTTTATTCTACACAGCATGTAGTGGAGTGCAGCAGGAGCCCAGTAAAGAACATGTCTTGTCAGACACCATCCATGATCCTCTGCAGATGGAAGCATTGCTCCCTGATTTTCATCTCACATTCCTCTAAATAAACCCCGCGTCTGTAGTAAGCTTGAATTGTATAACAAAATTCCATTGTCTGCATAGCTTAAAAAGACATTTATTCTCCAAAGTTCTTGGGGCTAGGAAGTTTAAAGTCAAGATGTCTACTAGTCTGTCCTGGTGAAGGCTATCTTTCTGCCTGGAAGACTGACTGTCCTCTTGCTGTGTCTTCACTTGGCAGATGGAACTGGGGCTCTGATGTTTTTTTATTACAGGAACACTAGTTCCTTTAAACCAGAGTTCCACCATCATGACTTCATTTAACCTCAATCACTTTAGATCAAATACAGCCACATTGGGAGGCTTGGCTTGTGGTGGTTAATATTGACTGTCAACTTGGCAGGATCTAGAATCACTATGTAAACAAACCTTTGGGTATGTCTTT
This sequence comes from Peromyscus maniculatus bairdii, assembly GCF_049852395.1. NCBI lineage: Eukaryota > Metazoa > Chordata > Mammalia > Rodentia > Cricetidae > Peromyscus > Peromyscus maniculatus. The sequence goes on along the minus strand of NC_134862.1, from coordinate 71,609,979 downwards.
AAAAGATTATTTAGATTAGATTAATTAAGGTGGGACTATTCCACATTTGGTATTTCTGGCTGCATAGAAAGGAAAAATCTAGCTGACCAGCATTTGTTTCTCCCCGTTTTCTGACTGTGGATGCAATGTGACCAGCCTCCATCCACTTCTGGCATAGATTTCTGTAGTGGGTAGCTGCTCCAGCTTTGACCTTGAAACACTGTCCCTAGAGTGATGGCAGGTAACTGCCACACCTGCCCATGACTTGCCCCTGGGGCTGACCTGCCCTTAGGGCATGGTCGAGAGGGAACCTCTTAAGGTACATACATGCTTGCTCTTCTGGATACCTCGTGGTCCTGGAATCTGGATGGGAGACCAAGCCTGAGTTCTCCATTGGATGGTACCTCATCTTTTCTGGATCCTGTAACCAATCCCTATTGACTGTAAGTTATTCCAGAAATAAACCTCTCTTGATTACCAGATGGATTACATGGAATTGCCTCATTAAATACAGCAATAGACTTTCCTGCCACCAGTTCCTGGAGAGCAATTGCCTAGAGAAATGTTTCCTCAGAGTCAGCGCAGAGGTTGCTGCAACAGTGGTCCAAAGGAGCCATGCTCCATCCCAGATGTGGTCCTGTTTTGGCAGACATAAAAACTGCAAGACGGAGAAAGTCATGAAATCTTATGCCACACTTCCAGAGAGCCATTAAAGCTAGGTAATGTGAGGCAGGGTCAGACTCCTTGCATGGAATTCCAGAGGGGCAATAGTGTGAAGATGAAGCCTACCTTATAGTAAAGACCCCAGATGCTGGAGATGCAACAGAGATTTCTATGTAGTCTCCAACCTTTATGTTACTTAAAGTCATTGGATAATCTTCAGATGGAGCATGTGTAAGACAAGAAAATACTGGACACTAAATCCTGTCAATGTTCAAAACGCACACGAAAGAGAACTACTGTAAGGAAGTGAAGAAGCATGGCCATTTATCTTTGTATATCCACCACTGAGCACAGAATCTTCTCGGTGTGCTAAATTTAACAGAACAAGTGCAGACTGCATGGTTATTGATGTACTTCACAGCCAATCTCTTTGTCCTGTCCAGGAGCTAAATGGACAGTTGGCTAAGGCAAGGGCCCTAATGAGTGTCGTAGATTGAAGGGGTAGGGAACAGAAAGTTCAAGGAACTCATGTCAGCTTACAGGAGCTTGAGGAACACAGGATTTACCTCTCCTCCTCGGTTCTTTTCCCCTTGCCCTGGCTTTCCGATCTCTCTACTGTTTGAGACGGTAAAGATGAGTACTTCAGTAAGGATAAATAACCCAGTTCTCCAATGGAGGAAGAATTGACTCCAAAAGGCTAGCTTATCTCTACCTCCCACAGCAATCCGGAGTTCTGGAGTAGGGTGTGAAACATGAGATTTCCATTTGGGAAATGTATTCTGGTGCAATGAAATGCTGGTGGTGGTGATGGTGGTGGTGGTGCATGGTGCAGCTGATGACAATGTTCGGTTGTTAGCTAATGGTAGTGCCTTCCGCTGGTCTTTGTCGGGGTAGCTCCTTGAAAAGGACCAGCAATGCCAGTTGGGAGTGATTTTAGGCTATTCCTTGATCAAGTGCAGTAACTCTGCCCTTTAGCCTAGGCGGTGATATCTGGCCGCAGCTGGGAGGCAGTGCATGCGCGCCTGGCCAGGGCAGTAGGGTTGGAAACTCTAGGGAGGAGCAGGCGAGGGGCGTGTTGTGGGCGTAACCATATAGAACTAGGCCACGCCTCTCTCGCCTTTCCAGCCTGCGCAAGCGCGCTGTGGGCCGTTAGCTGTCAGGAGCCTAGCAGCGGGCGGCCGGGATCCGACGTCTGTGCAGGGACTCAGCTATCTGAGCCCGGTGCAGCAACCACCCCGACAAGCAAGCGCCCCGAAGGCCCGGGCTGCCTGCCAGGTCACAGAGTCGAGCGGAGACCTGTGGGGCAGTTGGCCGCGCAGGCAAGATGGGGAACCGGGAGATGGAGGAGCTGATCCCGCTGGTGAACCGTCTGCAGGACGCCTTCTCGGCGCTGGGACAGAGCTGTCTGCTGGAGCTGCCGCAGATCGCCGTAGTGGGCGGCCAGAGCGCCGGCAAGAGCTCGGTGCTCGAGAACTTCGTGGGCAGGTGAGCGCACTGGGAACGCGGTGGGGGCGCGGCCGTGGGGGCGCCCCTGCTCCAGGCCGTTGGAACGTGGAACGGTCTGGGGAGCCCGAGGGTGGACTAGAGGCTGCGGCGGATTGGGGGCAGAGCAGGAGTGTCCCTGGAGCAGGCGAGGTCCTCCCTCCTCTGGGCATCCTTCGTCTCCGCATCCTCCACCCCGTGGTGACCCCCTGTCTGCCTTTCATCCTGCCATACAAAGCCATTTCCTCCCCACCAAGGGTGGGGGAGTCGGGGTCCGCCCCAGGATCGACTTCCCTCGCTGGCTCGGTGCGCGCCAGCTCCTGGCAGCCTGGATGCGCAGCTCGGTGCTTTCCAGTCCCCTGGTCTCAACGTCCTCCTCCCTTTCCTGTCACCCTCCCTGAGGCTCTCAGCTCGGCTGTGGGGATTTACCCCTCCTCCTCGGTTCTTTTCCCCTCGCCCTGGCTTTCCGATCTCTCTACTGTTTGAGACAGTCATCGTCTGCCCCGAGCTGGGGAGGCGGGGTGTGTGGACCCAGAAATCCCTGTGGTGAAGGCTTATCCGGAGACGCTTGCCTACCACCCTTCGCCCAGGGAGCAGAAGAATAAACGGTGGCGTGTTTTGAGTGTTCACCCATTCACTGCTCAGGCATGACTGAAAACCCGAGACCTCCGGGGGTGACCGTGGACTTGTGATGTTCAGGTGCCGTGTCATTCCTGCATCATCTCAGAACTGACCAGCATCTTTCTCGCACTTTCTCTGTCCCCCCCCCTCCCCCCAGCATCCTCTTGCGTTCCCTAAGCTCTTATTTATCCAACTGGTCTTCAAGCTAACATACAGAACCCAAATTGTAGTTGTGGCTTTCTTCATGTCTCCCAATTAAAAAACAAATAGAGAATTATTACTGTTTTAAGTCGGGAATCTACGTTTCTTTCGGTGAGCAATTCAGGAAGGATTAGTTACCCTAACGGCCTGGCGTGAGGAGCGAACTATGAAGGCTGAAATCTGTTTTCCAGTAGTAAACCAGGTAGAATGTGCAGCAGTGAAGACAGCAGGCTGGAGGGGGCAACTGGAATTGCGTTTTATTCTTTTATTTGGCTGGAGAGCGACTTGTGATGCAGAGGGTTCTTGCTACGGTCCTCCACCCCCTTCTTTCTTTTATTGCTTGGCAATGTGTAAACTGTAACGCTGACTGTTCCCACATTTTTGGGTGTGAGCATCACAAAGTGCGTTTTCTTTTTTCTCTGATGATGCGCCACCTCTCAGGAGATACGCTTCATTTTTTTTTTTTTTTTTTTGTTTCAGTATGAACTAGAAAGATAAAAAGTGGAATTGCTGGCAACTGGCTGCTATCCTTGGCTAGTCATTTCCCCTTGTTTTTATAATTCATTTTGCTCAATAAGAAAAGCGATAGCAAAACATTTTGTCTACGTCATCTCAGATTTCTGGTCTAAGGCGAGGATGTAATGATATTTATTCTAAAAAAAAATCCTTGGAGATTAAAATTGCGTTTCAATGCAACAGCCATGTTTCCCTGCACCTTCCTTATAATATACTTGGATGAGCATATAAGTATATTTTGGTCAGTGCCTTTGAACTCAATGTAAATTCTATGCACATATCTCAGTTCTGCTCTCCAGGTTTGAAAAGCTGAACAGTCTTCTTAATGCTATGGTATAATGCAAGTGTGTGCGTTTCCCTTTGCTAGCTGTATATTCTTTTGTCATGAGACAGAAAAAGGAGATACAGTAGAGTAATATATTTAATTGTGAACATTTTTCTAGAATGAAGTGAAAAATAGGGACTATAAAAATCAGAGCATTTACCAGAGTGCATCAGTAATTTGCTGTACTTTATGAAGTTTTACTAGTGGTGACTGTTGGAATGATGAAGAAAATAATGAGCAGAGAAGAACATGTTCATTAAGTAAGCCTTTATTAGCTGCACGGTAGCACCTGTCTAGCACAGCTTATATATTAAGGAGGAAACTTAATTAGAAGGTCATTTGACTTTAATAAAGATTTCAGTCATTGAATTATTGAAGAATCTATTTTCTAATTATAACTCAACCTTAGGGGGGAAAAAATCTTTCCAGTTTCAGAAGTGAATCAGCCCAGGTTGGGGAAAAAAAAGGTATTCATGTTTCACTGTAACCTCTTAACTTTTTATTAACCAGGAATTTTACAACCAACATAGAGTTCTTTAAAATGCAGTATTTCTCCTCTACTCAGTGCTGTTTTCATTTTAATGCTTGACCAATGGTGTAGTGACAGAGTATAATCAAGCACCAGGGTCCTCACTTGCATCAACTGTTTGCTTCTAAATTCAGCTTGTTCTCTTCAACTTCTGTTGCATTCATTTATTGACTTATTCACCACTTAACAACACATCTTTAGTAGCTAACCATATCTTTCCCTTGAAAATAATTTGCTTATGTTGATTTTTTTAAATACCACTGAATGCGTTTGGATGTGAATGTGTTTATTTAACTACATGTAAAATCAACTTTGGGGTGATAAGTTTGAGTGTATCATGAATAAAATGCATCATGAATGAACTCCTTGTTTGTGATTTTCTTGCTGAAGTGACAAATTTGCATATTAATGTGATATAGTGTGAGTAGCTAGATTGTTTTGATTGAAGGCGAGCCTATATGCTGGCAGTGAGAAACTGCTTAAGGTCTGTGGGTCTAATACCCAGAAAGTAAAGCCCATGGATTGAATCTGTCCATCTGTCTAGTTTGTAAATGGAAGAATTGAATTTATTCAGCTGCTTTCTTATTTATGTATTTATATGAACTTCCTTGCCCCTCCCTTTCAGATGAACTCGGGGCCAGGAAGGTGCTCCCCCCACCCAGCTATATTTCCAACCCATGTCTCTCAACTTTTTTTTTTTTTTAAATTTAAGTAAAAAGACTTGAATCACTCTGTATCCTAGGCAGCAGGCACTGAACTTGTGATAGTCCTCTGTCAGCTGCTGAGTAACTGGGCTTATAGGCCTAAGCCACCTGCATAAAGAGAAAAGATCCTGAGACTCGGCTCTAAGCATGTATGTTTAGAGGGCAGTCAAGGTAAAAACAATGGCTAATATTTATTGAGTGATTGCTGCACATTGGATACTATCTTGGGTCCTTTTATATGGATAAGCTCATTTAATCCTCGTAAAACTCCAAAGAGGTAGCTAGGCTCATTCATTTCATTTTACTTAATAGGAAATTAAAATGTAATGAGCTTGAACAAGTCACTCATGGATAATTTCAGTTAATGTAAAAACTTCTGTTCAACCTGAGGTGTTAGAGGTCTTTAATGTAGTCTTTAAAACCTGTGTGCTGGACTGTCTTACCACGTGGAGGTTTATCACACCTTTTGCTTAATATTTTCAGCATCTTTCTTATTGGTCTTATAACTCTGGGCTTATGAGCAAGAAACTGCTATATTGATAATTCTATTCCTATTATGTTGTGTACATCTACTCTCTTAGAAGTATTGATTAAAAGACACAAATTTTTATTTACTCTATTAGACATTCCTGAAGATAACTCTGAAACATAAATGTGTTGTTTCCTTAAGTATGTGTTTAGAGTGCGTACAACTTGTTTATTGAGGTGCTAAGTGAAAACTGTACTAGCTGCTAATGTGCAAATGTTTTTAATGATACACTTGTTAGCAGCATTAGTTGTTCAATGCTAATTATATAGGCAGAAGATTTTATGTTATTGTGTTCCAGTCTGGGTGGTAAACAGACCTCCAATTCTGAACAAGTAGAAAAGATTTTGTGGTTAATGGAAGCTAGATAAAAGATTTTTAAACCCTGACTATACTGATGGGAGTTTGTTTCAATGTGGAAATTTCTCAATATTATTTATCTATTTCCTTACAAGGTTTATAAAGACTTTGGTTATCCCGTTTGAGGGAAACTGTTAGCCATTTGATGATGTTATTGGATATGACCAGATAATTTAATCTAAAATTTATATGGCTCAAGCACTAACCTACTCTTAACTCCTTTGACAGATTTCATTAACATGTTTAAAACTGAGTAAGAGCCCTCTAATTGTGAATAAGGTTAAAACTTAGTAAACCAGAGTACGTTTGTATGAGTGGAAGGATTTTGTTAAAATAGCAAAATAAGTTACTGGATTTTTAAAAAAGAAACGGCTCTTAAGATTATAATTATTAGGTTAATGGATGCTGATAATTAAAATGTAATACCTACTGAAAATTATGCTTAGAAATTTCCAAAGAATTATTCGGTAAAATATGAAAAATGTGAACTGTTCTTTATCTAATGAGTTGGTGGAACCTGAAATTATGAAGATATCTGTGCTGAATCAGCATTATATAATGCCTTTTACAGCTATCACTGGTTCACAATTAGTAGAATTTATTCACCACACCAACATTATTACTTAGTTAAATACCAGTAATGTCTGAAAAGAAATATGGATAAGTGAACTGACTTTGACAGAATATCTTTGTTTTGGATTTATTCATGATTAACCAATATAAAAATTCTTTTTAACATTTTAAAGAATGAAGTTGGGGGCCTGAGAAGATGGTTCAGTGATTAAGAGTGTTTGCTGTGCAAGGGTGTGGACTTGAGTTTGGATCCTCAGGGCTCACAATAACTTAGGTATGGCCTTGGGTGACTGTAACCCCAGAAACAGGTGGATCCCGGGAACTTGATAGCCAGTCAGCCTAGTCAGAACTGCAAGTTTCAGGTTCAGTGAGAGACCTCATCTCAAAAAATAAGAGAGAGAGCAATAGATGAGGATGCCCACCTCTGGTATAGACCCACACATGTTTATGTGCATAGAACCCCTCCACTTATACAGACATACAAGTAATAATAAAAGAATGAAGTTGGGGCGGGCATAGTATCTCATGCCTACAATGCATCCAGGATGCTGAGATGTTGTGGGTTCCAGGCAACCTGGGCTCTCGTGTGAAACTCTTTCTCAACACTTGTCCCACAAACCACCACCACTACCTCATTCACCTCTAATTGTGAATAAGGTTAAAACTTAGTTAACCAGAGTACATTTGTACTGAGTGGAGGGATTTTGTTAAAATAGCAAAGCAGGCAGTCTTCCATAATGTCAGAGGGATGGAAATAATATTTAGGCATCTTAGAACATAGGGTTTTGGGTTCTCTATTAATGAAATATAATATTTGATTTATATATTAGTATGCCTTTTATTGCTATAACAAAATTGTGGGGACTGAGTAATTTTATAAAGAAATGAGGTTTATTTAACTTAAAGTTTTAGAGGCTGGGGGCTCAAACAGCACTGTATGGTTTTGGTGAGGGCTTCATGGAAGATGGCTTTATGTTAGAGTGTGTGTGAAAGAGGTACAAGTCCCGTGGCAAGAAAGAAAGCCTGAGAGAGAAAGAAGAGTGGAGGGAAATGTTTTTCTCTTATAAACAGCCATCTTGAGAATTCACCAAAGCCCCACAAAAGTGCATTAACTACTTCAGAGATCAAAGACCCCAATGATCTCAATCATCTCTGCCAAGGCCTACCTCCTAACACTTCTCCCACCCCTCACCACTGCCAGTGGAAGCCAAGCTTCTGAGACAAACACCAACCACACCAGAGCAGCATGAGGCTGGGAGGCTTTACTTAGACCTCGCCTTTTCTGTGGCTACTCTTAAGCAGAGTTAAATTATGAGGCTTTACTCATTATGATGGTCTTATTTACTTTTAAGAGGATCAAAGGCAGCTAGAAAAGGGGACTTTTCCTCTCTTCCAGAGCCAAATTAAGAGAGCTGAAAGTTAATGTACTATATAGAATAATCTAATAGTCTACATGGACAGAGTTTTTCCATTTCCCCAATCTAAGCCTACATTGCAATTTTTCATCCTATTAACATTGATGTAAAAACCTGAAAGGATTATGACATACTGAACACATGTTTCAATAATAGAGGGAAGAGCAGGCCAACATTAGTTTAGGCCTTACTGTGCATGTAGGCCCAGACTCTGCTATGTAGTCTCCACATCTCCCAGTTCTTATGGTTTTCACATCCAAAAGCCAACGGGGATAAAACTCAGAGGCAGAGAAGCAAGCTATTAGTGTAGACCACATGGCTAGTAAGCTGCCAAACCTTGACGTAACCTTGGACACGACTCTTATTGGAATTCTTGAGAAATGTAGAGGTAACATCAATGAACATCTATTTATTGAATTCTAAGTATAGTGGGCATATAAAACACCCAGAAACTGGTGTGTGTGTGTGTGTGTGTGTGTGTGTGTGTGTGTGTGTGTGTGTGTATGCATGTATATGGAGAGAACTGTCAAGCTGGTAAGATGCCTCAGTAGGGAAAGGCACTTGCTCTCTCCTAGCTTGATGACCTGAGTACCCATGTAACCCACATAAATCTGCTCTCTGAGTCCACACATGTGCCATGGGACATGATATTCCCCCCCACATACTAATAGTAAATGAAATTGAAATATGAGAACTGACAGGATGAAGTATGAGATCACAACTTTGAAATGAATATATAAAAGGAAGGCTGTTGTCAATTAATTAGGGTAAAAACTTATATCACTTTTTAAAACAGCCCTCCCAAAGCTGCAGCTCTGAAATTGATCCAGGATTTAAGTGGAAAGTAGAAAATATATGGATTGCCCATGTCATTTTAGCTCAAGGCTACATGTATTGAAGTATCAATGTCAAGGCAGGGAGGTGATGATCTGTGTCTCAGTGTCTGGCTTGACAACAAGCCATTGAATTTAGACTGACTTTTTAATCACAAAGAGATAACTGCACATTACAGAGGGCCCAAAATGAGAGGAGCAAAGAGAGAAGGCACTGGAGAGATTAAAAATGTGACAGGGTTCAGGGGAGGATCTCAATGATAGAGCATTTGCCTAATATGTGCAAGGAGATGATAACACACACACACACACACACACACACACACACACACACACACACACACACAAACACACACACCTACCTCCAAGGCACTAATAATAAAGAGGAATTCCATTTTCTCATTTCAGAATGAAGCATTTAGTGTGAGAGGGAAGAGGAGAGGTTGATTTTAAATCATGTATATTTCTGGGAGTGGTGGTACACACCCAGCAGTATACATGCACTCCAGAGGCAGAGGCAGATCGATCTTTGTGAGTCTGAGGCCAGCTAGTCTCCATTTGGAGTTCCAGATTACCCAGAACTACATAGTGAGACCATAAATAAATAAATAAATAAATAAATAAATATATTTTTCAGAAACTATTTTCAAAAAATTGAGTGTTTATTAATAGTGGACGAGTAGCATTTTGCACATGTGTGGCTATGCATAATTTATCTTTTCTTCCTTTACCAGAAGCAAGGACTTTGGCATCACAAAAGATTGATGTACGAAACTTCCCTCTGGTTTAATTTTCACTCATTTCCTGGAGTTACATTAGGATACTCCAGGAGATTTGTCCAAGGTCAGGAAAAGTTAGAGAGCAGGCTTTGGAACTTGATGTTCAGAACTTGTAGTTTTGCCTTGGTTTTCATTGTCTCCTCTCCCTCCCCCATTGTTTTAGAGCGTCTCCCTCCCGCCCCCACCCTGCCTCCCCCTTTTCCCATTCCTCTGCAGTACTGGACCAGGCCTTCTCCTTGACACTCCCTAGAATTACTCTTCTTGCTAGCACACCAGCACTGACAGTGCGTGGTTGTTGTTGTTTTTTTTTTTTTTTCCACACAGGATGGTAGATGAAGACGAGGAGCAGAGTTCTTCTCAGAGTTAGACAAGATAATTTTCTGAGATGGTGTACCCCTGAATAAAATGTGAGATTTAGAAGATCAAATGATACACTGCATGTTGTCGTCTAGGTGGGCACCAGTTAGAAAGCTGAGCCTATCACAATCAACGATAGGGCTTTCCTTACACCAAGTCATGCTTCTGAAACATTGTGTATAAATAATAGAGCTGAAAAGGTCACTACTTAAATGGGTGGGATTTTAGATAAAAAATACATCTGGGTAGCAAATATACATCCTTCAGTTTGCCTGGTTCACATTCTTGCCTTGATTGTGTTTGCGGTCTTTGAGGGAATTGAGCGGCATTAAGGTCTGTCAATGTTATTATACAAGTAATCTCAATAGTTAGTTTTTAACAAGCGTCAATAAGGTTTTAAATCCTTGATTTTGCAGAGATCGCTGTTTCCAGGTGCTAAAAGTGTATGTACATCAATGATTCCTTGTGACAGTATGTCATGTCCTGCTTCAAGGAAATGAGAGAGCTATGGGTTGCATATATAGGCATATCAGAAATAGAGTTTCTGAAGCACCCCTTTGTCTATTGTTTCAGTGACTTAGATAAAAAGACAGATCCACTTAAATAAGTAATTTGATGGGTGAGTGTCTTAGATGGAGTTTCCATTCCTGCAATTAAACACCATTACCAAAGCAACTTGGAGAGGAAAGGGTTTATTTGGCTTACACTTCCACAGCATTATTCATCATTGTAGGAAGTCAGGACAGGAACTCAAACAGGGCAGGAACCTGGAGACAGGAGCTGATGCAGAGGCCATGGAGGAGTGCTCCTTACTGGCTTGTTCATCATTGCTTGCCAAGCCTGCTTTCTTATAGAACCCAGGACCACCTGCCCAGGGATGATACCACTGACAATGGGCAGAGCTCTTCCTCATGAACCAGTAGTTAAAAAAAAAAATACCTTACAGGCTTGCCTACAACTCGATCTGATGGAGATATTTTCTTAATTGAAGTTCCCTCCTCTCGGATGACTTTAGTTTGTGTTTAAGTTGACATAAAACTATCTAGCACAGTGACCAATCTTGCTTGTGGTTTGTGTCTTTTTAGAGTACTCTGGAAAGCAGCTTTTGAGGAGTCATCACATGATGAATGGGCTTGTGCTTGGTTGACTGGAGTCCCAGTCCCATCTCTGACTCTCACTAATATCGTAACGGAGTTAGCCTTCTTGGGATTTAGTTTACCTATCTGACTTAACTTTGGTGTGTGTGTGTGTGTGTGTGTGTGTGTGTGTGTGTGTGTGTGAATTCTGAGTTGGTGCCTTGTATCTGGCCCAAAAGATACATTCAATAAATGATGGCACTATGATTACATCATTTATTTAGACTAGGTGTTTTTTGAACATTGAAAAAGTAAGCCAAGCATGGCTGCTCACTTCTATAAACTCATTGTTTGGGACACTGAGGCAGGAGTTTTGCCATGAGTTTCATGTGCCTGGGGAAGATGGTGAGTGTGAGGTCCTGTCTCAAAACAAACAAATAAAACTCAATAAAAACCAAAACCAAAACCAAGTCAACAAAAACCAAACCAAAGCAAAAACCAACCCACCCAAAATAAAAGAAAATGTACGAATGATCATGTGTATTTGTAGTCTTTTTTTTTTGTGTGTGTGTATGTGTGTGTGTGTGAATGTTACAAAATTATAGTTGCATCAAAATACACTTTTAGATCCCACTAAAAAGTCGTGTTTGGGACTTCCTGGGAGAAAGTTGTTCACATTCAGCACTATCACAATGTGACATCTTTCAATAGACACATATACATAAACTGAATTAAATTACTTCTCCATTCCAGCAGTTTCAAAGCACATTGTAATTAAATCATTAATCTTTACAAGTTCCCTGAGAGGGCAGTAAAGCATATTTTGTTAATTTAATTTATAAATGAAAACTATCCAATTGACACACAAGGAGTCCTTTGGTGAATCCTGGAGACAATGAAGTAATCGAATTAGTAACAGAAATAATAGAATGGATTTTGTAGCCATTCTCAGCCGTTCTAGAGAACAGACTTGTTACTTTAAAAATCATTTATTTTGTGTGCATAAGTGTCACATTTGGTGGTCACACCACAGAGGTCGGAGGACAACTTGTGCAGTTGGTTCTCACCTTCCACCATGTGGTTTCCAGAGCTGGAAACTCAGCTCGCGAGGGTTGGCAGCAGGACCCTTTGCCCGCTGAGTCATCTTGCTGGCCAGAGAATAGGCTTTGAGGAAGGCATTTGATTCTGTTATATGAAGCATACCATCTTTAGGGTATATTTTCCTTTGAAATGTTTGTGTGGGCGCGCGCACGCGCGCGCGCACACACACACACACACACACACACACACACACACACACACACACACACACGAGTGACGAGTGCCCAAACTCACTGAGCCATCTTTCTAGCCCTGGCAGAAGTCTAACTGCATTAAGAATTAGGAGCATTTCTAAGTCAGTTTGTGGCTTTGGTTTGTACTGGTGGGAGGTCCGTCCCCTGGAAATGTTGAAGGAATGTCCCCGGTGAGCTGCGGTTGCATGATGGTGCCTTCCGATGCTGGCTTGTCTTCCTCAGCCCCCTTCTGACTTCAAGTGCCTACCCTGGGTGCCTCTGCAGAGTTCTTACTATGTAACTGGTTCCCTGTCTGTTTACCCAATTATTGCAGCTTCTTGTATACCTGTTATTTTATACATATATATGTATGCATGTATATATATATATATATATATATATATATATATATATATATATATATATATATATATATATAATTCAGTGCTGGCATACAGCAGGAACTAGATGAGTGCATTAGCTACATGATCCTGGGGAAGTCATGGCTATGGAAGTTTTTTTTTTTTTTTTTTTGGTTTTTCCAGACAGGGTTTCTCTGTGTAGCTTTGCGCCTTTCCTGGATCTTGCACTGTAGACCAGGCTGGCCTCGAACTCACAAAGATCCGCCTGGCTCTGCCTCCTGAGTGCTGGGATTAAAGGCATGCCCCACCACTGCCCACTGCCTGGCGGAACCTGGTCACATTGTAACCACCGCCCAGCTAGCCTTCTTTTCATGCAGTCCAGCACACAAGCTCAGGGGGTGGTGTCTTCTATTTCGAGGGTGGATCTTCTCACCTCAATTAGAGCCATCAAGATAATCCCTCATAGGTATACCTGGAAGCTTGTCTCCTAGGTAACTTCAGATCCTGTTGACAATGAACTTTAACCACAACGGTTACAACGTTCATGGGCCATGGTGTCAAAGTAGTTGGTTGTGATAGCTTTAAATAAGGCACTCAGTTACATCTCAGGTGGCAATGACATATTCGTAAGTATATCCTAGGCAACATTAGGCTTCACCCTGGTTTTTAAAGCTGTTGAATGTGTCGGTACTGTTTTAAATCTATGCTCTTCTAATCCTTTGCTGATTCTGCATTTAAATGACTGAACTTACCTTTTCATTATAGTAGGCACAATTTCCATTGTATCATACTATCCTATGAGAATGAATTAAAATGGAGATCATTTTAGTATGAGTTTTTAAAATTAACTGCCATTTAATTGAAAAAGTTAAATGTGTACGCAGTAAAATCCAGCCATTCTAAAAGAATATGCAATAAAAATTGCCCTTTGTCCACTGAGGCCCCTCAAGATGTTTCACTTGTCTTCATGTCTGCCAGATTACTTCTGGGCTTAGGTTTTTGTGTACTATTCACATGTGCATGTGTGTGCACATGTGAGAAGACTGAAGATCAATATCCAGTGTCTTCCTTCATTGCTTTCTATCTTAATTTTTGAATGAGGGTCTTTCCTAGAGCCTCGAGCTCCCTGGTTTGACTGGCTAGCCAATGAGCTCCAGGCATCCTCCGGCCTCCACCTCCCCAGCGCCATGTTTACAGACATCTACACTCAGTTCCTCATGCTTGTCTGGCAAGCACTTTCCTGGTGGAGCCACTTCCCCTGAGTTTATATTCTCATTATGTGAAGTTTGATTTTGGGGGCAGAGAGCGTTTAATAAACTTGTTCGTGGGTAGCTGATAAAAGCAGCTGAGAGTTCCGTTTGAAAACTGCTGGCAGATGGGTTTGTTTGTTGGCTGAGTCCCTTCTTTAAGAGTCCACCGTGTGCCAGAACTGCGGGAGGCTCTCTGAGTGCAGTCACCTCTTCAAAAATTTGCTACTCAGTAGAATCTGATATGTGTGGCACAGGTATTATAGCGGAAAACACGTGTAGTGGTAGTGGTAACCTTTATTATCCAGACTTGATAGGATTTAGAATCGCCTAAGAGACAAGCTTCTAGGTATGTTGAAGATATTGTTTTCAGAGATGCTTAACTGAGGAGGGAGCAGAGACACTGTTCTATGGACTAGGGTCCCAGACTGAATGCAGAAGAGGAGGTGAGGGGAAATATAAGCATCCATTCTCTAGGCTTCCTGGCTGTAGACACAGTGTGCCCAGCTGCCTCATGCGCTTGCCCCCACCACCTTCCTTGTTAAGATGGCCTGTAGTTCCAAACCATGAACCCAAATAAGTCTTTCTTTCCTCATTGTCTTTGTCAAGTGTTTTGTCATAGAATGAAGACTGTGACCAACACACTGACCTATCAACTCTCAGGAGGATTTGTACCGTGACCAACACACTGACCTATCAGCTCTCAGGAGGATTTGTACTGTTACCAAAACACCGACCTATCAGTTCTCAGGAGGAAGATTTGTACTGAGACCAACATACTGACCTATCAGCTCTCAGGAGGATTTGTCAATAAATAGTTGTTGTTGGCAGAATGTCTTAGTTTGATGCTGAATATCTGTAGTGGAACAAATGATTTAAAATTACAGGAAGAAAGATTTAAACTTCACAGAAGGATGACTGTTCACTCTCGCAGTTAAAGAAGTCTAGGCAGTGCTGTACCCACAGGGGACAGGAGATTGCAGAGTCACTGGCTGCTAGGCACGTGACAACTGGGAGGAGGACTGGGCCTAAAGCACTTTGATGATTATGTGACTGAGCTTAATGGGTTTCAGGGAGGACTCCAACTTAAAAAAATGTATGTGTGTGTATATACATTTATATACATACAGCTCTTAGGATTTGTACTGTCACCAACACATCAACTTATCATATTATATACATATATATATACATTATATATACATACATATAGTAGGCTTCATCTAGATAGATAACAGATACATAAAAATGTTAAGACCTCCCTGAGTCTATTCTTTTAGGTACTCAAAAAAAAAAAGTAACTCTTAGTGTATGGAAGAGAAAACAGAATTGTTTCTGGTACAATTCTTTGAAGGAAGCAGCTGTAGATAACACTGTCATAGAGGTGAACTTATTACTGAAAAAAAGAATTGCTGTTAACACATTTTCTTAAATTCTTATATATTTATGTGTGTGTGAGTGTGCATGTGCAAGTGTGTGTGTATGTGTGTGTGTGCATGTGTAGGTACATTAGAGAACAGATTGATTGAGTTGGTTCTGTCCCCCCACCATCCAAGTCCCAGGGATGGAACTCAGACCCTCAGGCTCAGTGGCAAGTTTATTTCCCCGCTGAGTCATCTCACTCCATCGGACTTGCTCTCTCAAGCATCCCACATCGTAACCTCTACTTCTTTTAGGGATGTCCCCTTGTAGAAACCTGATTTACTCTGTTTTCAGAGTCTTCTTCCTAAATCTCATATCTGATTTCTTCATTCAGAATACCCTCTGGGTTTAGGGATGTGTCTCAGTAGAGTGCTTGTCTGATGTGCATGAAGCCCCAAGTTCAATCCCCCAGCACAAAAACGGCACATGTGTGGTGGCACATGCCTGTCATCCCTGCCCTTGGGAGGTAGAGACAGGAGGACCAACAGTTCAAGGTCATCCTCTGCTACACAGTGAGTTTGAGGCCAGCCTGGGCTACATTGAAATGCTGTGTAAAAACCATATCCAAACACCCTTCAGTGCACCTCTTCTTCCTTACCCCCATCTCAACAGTTCTGGTGAAGGCTCTTCTCATCTCACACTTAGGTGACTGGCAGCATCCTGCTTCCTCTGGCCCCATCCATCTATTTCACCACACTGTTGCTGGTCTCAGGTAGAAACTTCCAAAGCACAGCTTTGGTGTTTCCTCTTCTCAGAACTGGAAGCTAATGCCCCCTCCCTGCATCCTCAACATCTCTACTTGAGTTTTCTTTGACTCCTCTGGCTTTTGCCTGCCACTTTTCCCACTCAGTCTTTCTCTCTCTTCTCCTCTGTTTTGTGCTCACACAAGTCATTTCTGACCACGGAGGTATAAACACGGCTTTAGGAGAACGTGATATTTCATAACCAGAAGGAATTCAGATCGTCAAGCTGAAGGTGACATCTACTTTATGAAATACGTTGTTTTGGGGATGGAAAGGCAGTTTTAAAATGTACATTTTCTTTCGTGGAGTTGGCATAGATTGTGTCTAAGATCTGAAGAGTGCTGAAGAGAAGAACATGTAGTTTGTGAAGCCATGCTGCCTGGGGATACATGTCACCTCTGCTTCTTTGTCACTTCATGGTCTTGGGAAGTCATTTAATTTCATCTGTCTCAGCACTTGACTCATGGACAGTTAAATCAGGTAATACATGTAAAGCACTTATGTAGTATCTGTCACATCGTGTTAAGGTTTGTCACTAACAAAACACCTGAGCAAATAAAGTTAAAGGAGGAGAGACTTTGTTCTGACTCAAGGCATCAAGGATTCAGTCCACAGTCAGCTAGCTCCATTGTGGTGGACCTTTGGTGAGGCAGAACCAACATGGCGGGTGTGTGTGGGGGAGCATGTAACATATGAGGCTGCTGACTTGTTAGCATCTAGGAAATGGGAAATGGAGGGCACTGGGGACAAGCAATACCCTTCAAAGGCATCTCCCCCAGCAGAGATATACTCCTTAGTTCCCACCTTTCTCAGTTTCTATCACCTCCCAATAGTCTATTCTATCATCAGTCCACCAATGGGTTAACTCATTGGTTAGACCAAGGCCCTATGACCCAAGCACTTCCCCCAGGTCTCCACCTTTGAACATTACACCAAGGTTATATCTACACTATAATGTACACAGCATTTAGGATTATTTTTGATGAGTCCTTTGGTGCCTTCAGACCTTCAGTACTGTAGATAATAAACAAGAACACATTTCTGTGTGGAATCTATGAAAGATTTCATGAAAAGGGCTGTGACTTAAGATGAATTTGATAAACCAAGATGGGGTCAAAGGTACTAGGTAAGAATGTTTTCATGGAACAGAAAACTTCTCATTTGGCTCAGATAGGGGATGATGGGAGGAGCAAACTGGCAGGATGAATCGGGTTCTATGTTGGGCTGCTAGGATGAGAAGCCAGTATTTAACCCAAAGGTGAGAACGCTGAGCATTGATGAGGGATGCTGTGGAGCAGGGTTTAAGGGAGGTTAAGATGACCACACACTGGCTGTAGTGTGCATGGACGAAGGAGATATCAGGGACATTGAGGAAAAATGACTGATAGAGTGGTGATGGAGATGTGAGCTTGCATTTTTTTTTTTTTACTAGAAACAGAAAAAAGATCATTTCAGAGACAGAGTCTGTGATTACCCATGTTAAATGAAGACAAATGGGAGAGAGGAATCCTAAATAATTTTAAACTTTGTCTGGGTCCCTGGAGGAATGTTAGTGTGATTTACACATGTAAGTACGTGTGCAGGAGGAAGAAATACATCCTCCTGCTACTTCCAACTAATCAAATCCTTCACTGTAGTTGGGCCCCATGGCATAGACCAACAATCCCAGCAATTTGGAAAACAATGGAAAGGGGAATTACATAGCCAAGGCCAGCCTGGGTTACGTAGTGAGTCAAAACTTTCCCTGTCTCAAAATATAAAGAAAGAAAGACCATGGCTGGGTGCTTGCCTAGTATACATGAGGCTGATCCCAGTAGTACAAGATAAATAAATATTTTTCTCTTATTACATGCTCAGGGGCATCCATGAAGCATCCCATCTAACCACCCTGGCTCTACTGATTATGGCCTCTAACATTCTTAAAATTTACAGCCCCCACCCCCACATTGCTCAGTAGTTGAATGTTTCCATCTGTTGGCTTAACATCATTCTGGGGCACTGAGGTGGATTGAAACCATTTATTAGCATTCTGCACAGTATCTTGTACCTTGGACAAAGTACTGTTATAGACTAGATGTTTGGATCCCCTAAAGCTCAGATGTTGGAAGTCAGAATCTCCAATGTGATTGTGTCAGAGACTGGTCCATAAGGAAGTAATTAAGAGGTCATATACATGGGGTCTTGTGCTAAAGGAATTAGTGACCTTAAAACAGTGGTTCTCAACCTTCTTAATGCTATAATCCCTAATACAGTCCCTCATGTCGTGGTGGCCCCCAACCATAAATTTATTTTTGTTGCTACTTCATAACTGTAATTTTGCTACTGTTACAAATTGTAATGTAAATATCTGATACACTGATGGTCCTAGGTGACCCTCGTGAAAGGGTTGTTCGACCCCTAACAGGGTCATGACCCACACATTGGGAACTGCTGCCTTAAAAGAAGAGGCACCGGAGACTTCTTTTACCTCAGTGGGCAGGAAAAGACAAGTTAGCTCCAGAAGGAAGCAGCCATCTACAAGCCAGGAAGCATGACAGCCTTGCTCTTGGATTTCTGGCCTCCTCAATAGTAGAAATAAATGAGTGTTGTTTAAGCCACTGTGCCTGTGGCATTTTGTTACGGAAGCCTGAGCAGACTAATGCAGCTGCTTAATTTTTATTGAGTTTTCCCTAGTTAAATTGGTGATGTGACTTAGATGGATTGGTACTGAGATGAGGATCTTTCCTGGCTTTCAGGAAGAACTTCAGTTTTTCACCTAGGAAAGAAAATTGCTCCATCAGCTCTTGCTTTTGACAAACTGAAGCTCTTATAATGTTCTATAGAGTCACCCCTTCTCTCACCTGTATTTCCCTCTCCTTTTTCCAGAGTGATACAGACATACCCATGAGTCTACCATTTTAGCCTCTGCCTGTTTCAGTTGACTAAGCTTTACCTCCCTTCATGGCCTTAACACTGAATTCAGGAACCACATAGATTTGAATGATAGGGGAAAAGTATTACTTAAAAGATGGTCCATCCCAGGTCCCTCTCCCCCAAAGCCAGTATTTGAATATATGTGTAAGATTTACCCAAAGAACTTACCAGTAAAAGGTTCCTGGGTTCCCCTCATAGAAGCTTGTACTGGCTCTGGAACTAAGCCTGTGAGCAAGTTGTATTTTTCCAAAGCTCTCTTTGGAAGACCTTCTGATCAACAGCCAGGTATGGGAGCTGCTAACCACCATTTCCACCACTCCATTATTTCTGTAGCCATGCAGAGGCAATGCAATGTGTTCTCTCCTGTTATTACATGGAAACTGCCCTTATTAGGGTCACTGATCATCCACACTTGATTTCCAACCATGTCTGTGCTTAATTATGAGTTCCTACAGTCACTGAGTTAAAGTGATCATCATTGACCTTCTGCACTACAGCTACAGACTCATAACACCTTCTCTATTTGTAATCATCCAATCTAGCCTCCACACAGTCATAATGAGATTGAAATGTGCCATAGTTTAGGTCTGGAGTATCCTGTAAGGGCCCATGTGTTGAAAGTCTTAGTGGTCAGCCTGTCCACTATTGGGAGATGGAAACTTTATGAGGTGAGGTCTCATAAAACTGAGTCATTGGTGGCAAACCTTGGATGGGGATATGTATTAGTTACTTTTCTATTGCTGTGTTAAAATGACATCAATGAGGCAACTTACAAAAGAAAACATTTAATTGGGCTCATGGTTCCAGAAGGTTAGATTCCACGATGGCAGAGTGAAGGCATGGTGGCAGGAGCAGCTGGGAGCTCACACCTTGCATTGCAAGCAGGAGACAGAGCACATGGCAATGGTGGGAGGCGTTTGAAGCCCCAAAACCCGATCCTGTGACATGACAAGGTCATATCTCCTAATCCTTCCCAAATGGTTCCACCTACTGGGGACCAAGTATTCAAACACATGAGCCTACGGGGGTGGGGCATCTTAGTTAGGGTTACTATTGCTGTAATGAAACACCATGACCAAAAGCAACTTCAGAAGGAAGGGGTTTATTTTGCTTGTATATCTTGAGTCACAGTCTATTGAGGGAAACCAAGATAGGAACTCAACTGGGCCGGAACCTGGAGAAAGGAGCTGGTGCAGAGGCCATGGAGGGTGCTGCTTACTGTCTTACTCCTCATAGCTTGCTCAGTCTGCTTAATTGTAGAACCCAGGACCACCAACCCAGGGTGGTACCACCCACAAGGGGCTGGACCCTCCCACATCAATCACTAATTAAGCAAATGCCGTACAGTCTTGCCTACAGTACAATCCTATGGAGGCATTTTCTTAATTGAGGTTTGTCTTAGTTAGTGTTTCTGTGGCCGTAAAGAGACACAATGACACAGCAACTCTTATAAAGGAAAACATTTAATTGGGGTAGCTTACATTTTCAGAGGTTTAGTCCATTATCATCATGGTGTGACATGGTGCTGTGCAGGCAGGCATGGTGCTGGAGAAGTAGCTGAGAGTCCTACGTTTTGACTTGAAGGCAACAGGAAGTAGTCTGAGTGTCACACCAAGTGAAGGTTGAGCAAAGGAGACCTTAAAGCCTGCCCCCACAATGACACACTTCCTCCAACAAGGCCACACCTACTCTAACAAAGCCACACCTCCTAATAGTGCCACTTCCTTTGGGGGTCATTTTTCTTTCAAACCATCACAAGATTCTCTTCTCTCAGATTACTGTAGCTTGGGCCAAATTGACACAGAAACTAGCTAGCACAGGGAGGCAATCACATTCAAACTACCACAGGGACCTCCTTTTGTCTGGTTCCTGATCATCATGAGATGAACAGGTTTATTTATTTATTTATTGTTTTTGCTAGGGCGTGTTGCCTTAGGTCCCAAAGCAATGGGGCCATGTGACATGGACAGAAACTCTGTAAGTGTGATCCAAGACAAACCTTTCCTTCATGACATTGATTTGTATCGGTATTTTTTATTCGTAGTTGTGAAAAGCTAAGTGACACAGTAAGCAATTCAAATTAAGTGATGTTGCCATCAGAAAACTTCAGCTCCCAATGTCAGTTTGGCTCCCAAGTTTCTTGGTGTGTACCACAAGACAGGGAATGGCCCCGCCTCTCAAGTTATCTGCTGTTAGTCTTGATTAGTCTCACCCTGCACGCACTCACCGGTTTCTCTGCTGTCATTCACGTGGACCTCTTTATAGCAATAGTAATATGGTCCTTGCCAATTTCTCCTTCCTCATCTTTAACTGGACTCTCTTTTCCTCTAGGAAGCCTCAGTTGCCTCCCACATGCTGTTCCCTAGGTTATTTGTCTCTCTTCTGGGCATCCAGAGTTCTCTCCATGTTCCCTTAATGTTGTACTTACTAGATTGCATCAAATTATCGTTATTGCTTTTACTACTGAAATTTAAATTCCCTAGGGGCAGAACCTCTTGTATTTGTTTATCTTCACGTCCAGCACCTGGCAACCTCTAAATAAATACTGAGTGAATTAACCAACAAACAGAATGGAGAGGTTTCAGACTTTATCACATTTGACTTCTTCACAGCACACGATATGGTCATTTGAGCATCCTCTGAGCTTTAGGCCCTGTCTTAAGTACCAGAAAGACACGAATAAGAAAACAGGAACACAATCTTTTTCATCACAGTATTTTCTGTCTAACCAGAGACCCAGAATTATCAAGTAAATGGACACGAAGAATTGGCCTAGATGCCATGACAACAATGACTGGGATAAAGTAAGAGCATGAGAGGAAGGAAAGCAGAGCTATGCCAGGAAAGCTGCGTCCAGGTGACACTTGAGCTGGAGGATGAGGACTCAGTCACGAGAATATTGAGGAGTAAGGATCGTTCCCCTCAGAAGGAACACTGAGGCAAGTTTCTGTGGTGTCTCAGAAGTGAGTGTTGGTGAAACTTAAGTCTCTGTCACCATAGCCAGAGAAGAGGGAGGAACATGACAGGGAAATGTGGCAGAAGGAAGCTAGGCTTTATTGGAGCCCAAAATAGGCTTAGAGTTTATCCAGAGCCCTGTGATAAGCACAGAAGGGAGGGTTTTAATCAGGGCAATGACATAATCTGATTTACATTTTCGAAAGGCCACACTGGGTAGGTGCTGTTGAAGACAGGAGCAGCTGTGTACCCCAAGGTGCCACTGTAATTAATATGCCGGAGAAACTGGAATTGCAATTGTATGGCATTTTAATTACTTCAAGCCTGCAGTTAAAAGCAGTGGATTTAGTTATTGCAAAACATGAAGCTGCTTTTCTAACTTCAGGCTTTAGAAACTTTCAATATCAATCAAGGATTTCTGATGAAATGCAAGCATGTTGATTGAGAAGTGCTATGCATTAAAAACACATACCAAATTATGAAAAAAATATATATGTGTATGTGTTGTTAAGTTTAATTTTACTTTCCTTTTTGTAATTATCAGACTGTTAGAATATTCAAAATTACTTACATGAGTCCTGTTAAGTTCTCCATATACCAGCAATGCAGTAGATGCTGTGAGGATAACAGGTTTCAGCAGAGTGATGGACTAGGAATTTTTCATAGTTGTCTAGGCAACTGTATAACCATATCTTTTATCATGGGGCAATGGTGGAAATGGAGAGAAATATAACGATACTATTCAA
Source organism: Peromyscus maniculatus bairdii (assembly GCF_049852395.1). Lineage (NCBI taxonomy): Eukaryota > Metazoa > Chordata > Mammalia > Rodentia > Cricetidae > Peromyscus > Peromyscus maniculatus. The sequence goes on along the minus strand of NC_134862.1, from coordinate 71,587,378 downwards.
GTTTTGGAAATAGAGGCATTATAACTGACTTATAAATTAGATAAAAAGAGAAGAATATGCTGGACGTGGTGGTATGGTATATGTCTCTAATCCCAGTACTCAGGAGGCAGAGGCAGTTGGAAATACATATCAAGTGCTAGGTCAGTCAGTGATACATAATGAGACTATGTCTCAAAACCCCCTCACTCCCAAAAACCCAAAACAAACAAACAAACAACCCCAAACCAAACCAAAGAAGAATAAAAGTTCTCAGGGTTTTAGATTGTGATTAGGAGACTGTTGCCATTTCCTAAGATGAAAAGAATGACGTTCATCCATCCAGAGTGTGAGCTTGGGCATGTCAGAACCTGGAATACATGTGGGTGACTATAAAAGGGAGTCTGGGACCCCCTTTAACTGAAGATATTTATTAGTTGTTGTAAATCTGTTATGACTATTTTTTTTACAATCTTCATACTCTATGCCCTACACATCACTGATAGAAATTACAGAACACATTAAATGGAAAGATATCATATATTTGGGAGACATAAACTTCACCTCAAGAGCACCCCAAATTGGCTTGCAGATTCAAGACAGTGTACTATAAGAAGTGCCAATTTCTGCAGAAATTGACATTCTACTCTTAAAATTCATATGGTATTGCCAGGATTCAAAATTTCCCAAACAATTTTGAAAACAAAAAACCAAAACAAGTTGGTGGACTCACACAGCCCAGTTAAAAAACCACTACAAAGCAGAGCACACCAGGCATAGAACAGACAGCCAAAGAATGAAATAGAAATATACTTCAGAGTTCAGAAATGAGCAATGGCATGTGTGGTCAATTGATTTTTGACAAGAACACAAGACAATTCAATGGGGGGAAAGAGTAGATAATTTAGCAAATGGAGCTGGATCAACAGGATATTAAAATGGAAAAGAGTGAATTTGCATCTCTTACACTACATATAGAAGTTAACTCAAAATGGATCAAAGACAAACATGAGCTAAAACTATGACACATTTAGAAGAAAGTACAATTCTGAATCATGGTGACATCTTTTTTTGTTAATAGTTTGTTAATTGTGACACCAAAAGCACAATGTGAAATGATAAGTGAAAACAGTAGTTAAATTAATATTTAATTTAATATTTAAATCAATATTTAAAAAAATGTGTCTCAGGAGATGACCAAAACAAAAACCCAACCAAAGAGAAAGGCCCTGCCAAAAACATGAAAAGAAGCAAGAGAATGGGGGAAAACCAAAAAAACCACATATTTGGTGAGAGGCTATATTCTGGATATACAAGGACCTTATAACTCAACCGATGAAAAGAGAAATAACACAACTAAAAAATGGCAAAAGACTTGAACACACAAATTCCCCAAATAATACATATGCTAATGTGTATATGAAAAGAAGGACCACTCATTAGGAAAATTCATATCAAACACATGATGGAATAATATTTTGTATCTACTGGAATAGCCATAACAAAGAAGATGAACAATGATACATGTTGGTAAGGATCAGTGAAAACTGAAATCCTTACAAATTGCTCTTAGGAGCATAAAAATTTGTGGAGGGTCCTTTATTTGGTGGGAGGTACTTTTTTTTTGCTTGTGAGAATGATCCAGAAAGGGAAGACATGCATGATGCAGGAAAGAAAGGTGGCAGAGAGAGCAGGATGTGTGGTGAAATGCAATCCAGGGGTTCCACGGAGGGATACCTCACCCACGGTACCTGAATGGCATAGGTTGTTGACGATCAAGTGTGTGTATCTTGTGTGTGTGTGTGTGTGGGGGCAGGGAAGTTCCAGTTTGAGCAGGTGACAGGGAAGGAGAAAATGGTAAAGACCAAAGTATGCAATGATGTCCAAGGAAATGGAAATGTGAATCATAGAGAAAACTGTTGAAAATACATGTGAAATTGTTCCTTTTATAAGTCGACAATCATTCAATAGGCTTTCTGGAATGTAGATCATATTAGGCAGGCTTCTATAGAGGAAGAGACCGTGTGTGTGTGTGTGTGTGTGTGTGTGTGTGTGTGTGTGTGTGTGTGTGTGTGTGTAATAGAGAGAGAGAGAAAGAGAGATTGATTGATTGATTGATTGATTGATTGATTGATTAGAGATCCACATGGGATACATACTCATATATGTGTGAGAGGATTTACTAGATTGGGTTCATTACATAATCACAGTCAGGTCTAGGCACTCCAACATGGGCTTTCTGAACATTGGAGAGACAAAAAACCCAGTAGCTGCTTAGTCCAAGGGGCTGGATGCCTCTGCAGTCTTGACCTAGTACCGAAGGCCTAGAACTCCTTGGAAAGCCACTGATTTTAGTCCATGTTGGGCAGCTGGGGAAGCTAAGTCTGATGTTAGCAAAGTCTGGCCACTACAGTGACAGACATACTTGCTTAGGAGAAAGCAAAGGCAAGCAGGCGCCACTGTTCTTCTCATGGACTCTTTCTATCTGGGATGCCTGGTGGAAGGTGCCAACCAGGCAGGGCTTCTCCCCTCCAGAAATATCACCGTAAACATGTTCAGAAATGTGTCTCTAGCTGGGTCTAAATTTCCTCAAGTTGTCAGTCAAGACCAACATCATACAGGTTTTATCAAGCTGTTCTACAGCCCCCATCCGCATCTTCTCAACATGACGTCCTGTTTCCTGCATGATCTGCCATCTGCCTCTTTGTCCACATTCCATTCCTGCCATTCTTCCTGTTCGCCGTGGTGTTCATTCTCCTTGACCTGGAGTTCAGAGAATGTATTCCCCTTTGTCTGGCTAACTCTACTTACCTTTCAAGAAACAGCTCTGGACGTTTCTGGGAAGCCTTCAGGAAGTCCACAGGTAAGACTAAATGTAGTCCACAAGACAGGAGGTTCGTAGAGCCCTGTCAAAGGGATGCACTGTTGGAATGCAGAATCATGTAGAGGGCTCAAGAAGTCACAGGCTCTTGCACTGTTGTAGCTTCTGGGGTCTGCAGAATAGAGAGAATATAAACTATCTTAATTCCCTATTCAGGCCCCCAAAGTGAGTGTATAGTATCTATAGTCCTTAATGAATGATAGGTTAAAAATAATGCTTACATAAAAATTTGCATGTCCCTCCCTGCAAGAATACCAATTCTACTTAAAACGTTGCATATTCTTCCTATAACGTTTAAGACAAATGATGAAAATCTGTAACCAAAGGCCTTTGACCTTTGATTTCCTGCTTTGGATCTGTGAGTGGCAAATGGAGGGCACATTTGATGTGGAGGGAAATGATTGAGATCTGCCCTGTGCCTTCCTCATTCGGGTCTCAATCATCCTGGGCACTGAGGACCAGGGCCAGTGAGGGGAAACAAGGCCCAGTAACTGGTTAAAACAAGTTGACGGAGCTCAGGATGAGGCTTGCCAAGCTGGCGGACAAACTCACATTTGTCTACCGAACAGTTGGGACTTGTGGAGGCATCGTGTGTTTAGTGGAAGCCCCTGCACTGAGAAAAGTCCCTCAGTATTAAGCTCGCACCCCGGGAAGCACAAAGAGGTCACAGTATATTCGTCTAACAGACACCTCTGTTAAAGGGGCTGCTAATCGCACGGCCATTGTGTTGTTTATTCGGTAGCTCCTCTGCTTAAGAACTGCGTGTAAATCGAATGTTTGCCAGGAATGTCTTCTTATTGTTTTGTCTAATTAGGTTAGAGAGACTTTAATTTCTGAAAATGTGTCTTTAAAAATCTAGGGGGTTTAATGAACTGGGGGAAAACATCTTGTACTTTTTTTGGTGTTGGGGATTGAACCCAGCTCCTTAGAGCTGCTAGTATGCTCTCTGTGAATGAGTTTGTCCCCTTTTCCCCTATTTTAAAATTAAAATGTATGGCCTTCTTTATGCAAAGGATTTGAGATGGCATCTCACATACCATTTTCACTGATGTGTTTTCAACAATTGCTTATGGGTGCCTGAAGTGAAGTGATAAAGGAAAATAGAAGTGAAGAAGTAGGACCAGGATAAATAAGTAACTAAAGAAAGACCAAGAGAAGGAGGATAGACAACCTCCCAGACATGGCAGGCGTCATAATAACAGCAGGGGTGAACACAATGCTCTGGTAGGCAGGTGAAAAGTGGAACATGGTCACCTCATTCTGTTCCCAGTCTCCTCTGTAGGTCAGTAAGGAAGAGCAAGGGTTTCTGTTCTCTGTGACCTCACCCCTCACCAGGGCTCAGGTGGGCCAGGTGACTGCGATCTTGAGTGTGGCTGTCCTTCGGGTGTTTTAGATGACTATTGAGATGTCAATGTAAATGCTCATAGTTTTATTAATATAATCACCATCTTTCCCAATAAGTAATTTCCTATTTCCTGTGCATGTGGCTGGATTCCACTTTTGTAATTTGCTCATCTCTCCCTTCTTCTTCTAAATGCTGTGGGTGCTGCTGGAGTGGGACCTCTGTCTCCGTGGGTGCCCTCCTATGTATGTTGCTATAGGTCCGTTCAGAGTGTCTCTCTGTCTTCTTCTATACACTCAGCCTCTTACTCAATAGGTCAGTTTTCCAGTGTCACCTACTGCCACACCACCCCGAATGCTCCCAGCGCAGGTCCCGTCAAGCACCACTCTGAGCATTTTCTTTCCCTGCATACGAAACCCTAACTTCTTAGCATGAGCTGTAAAGCTTGCTATGGTCTGGCCACCAGCTACTTTCTAGGGCATCCACTGCTCCTGTTCACACAGTGCTGGTAAGGGTCCTCGAAACATTCTTGGGTTTTCCTAATTTTGTGTGACATTCCTCACCAGATTTCTTCCCCACCTAGAATGCTTTTGCTTCTCCCATTCCTCCAATTTTCATCCATTCCACTGAACTTTTATCCAGTGTTTGCTGTGTGCTTAAGAAATACAGCAGCTATCATCGGTCCAAGGATGACAAAAAACAAAAAAACAAAACAAAACAAAACCTGTCCAAAGAGCTCACAGTGTATTTGGAGGAATTGGTTAGTTGAAATGAAATATTTCTTTCTCATCTGTTTTACCAGCTTGAAATGACTTTTTTCATTTTTAAAAAAAATCCCCCACCTGTACTTTTCAGCTAGCACTGTGGATATCCTAGATATGAACTGCATGGCTTGGATACATATCCCCCCAAAAGCTCAGGTGTTGGAGACTTACTGCTGAGAGGTAGTGGAACCCTTGGAATGTAGGGCCCATGGCAGGGAGCCAGGCCCCTGGAAACACGTCCTGGAAGGAGGGATTGTGAGTCCACTCTTTTCTGTCTTCCTCCTGGCTTCCTGGAGGGCACAAGGTGAGGCCTTCCCCTGCTGGGTGTTCCCTCCCTCACCACGGAACCTAAAGCGACAGGCTCACTTGACCATGGCTCCCCCCCCCCCCCCCCCCCCCCCCCCCGCCCTTCCTCCTGATAAGAGGTGTTCTCTAACACTGGCGGCAAAGCCAGCACACTGCTGCTTAACACACACTCTCTTTCCAGTGCTCTTAACAGTTTCAGTCATCTCTCTAGTCCCCGGACTTTTAAGTGATATGTGTACCTGTACAGGGAGTATAACCTTTAACTCACCCAGAACTCCACACACCAGGGACAGAAGAGCTAGGAGCGGGTGGGTGATGATGGGAGATGGATCTTGTGGTCAGGCCTCCCCAAGGAGCAGAGGGACGGATGGGGAAGGTGTGAGCAGCTTTAGACCAAACTTAGACCCACTTGGAAGGTGATTAATTAAAAATTTTAATATGTTTTTGGCTAGTCCATTGTACACAAATCTAATTTCACCTGGGCATAATGAATGTATCATATTTAGTATCTGATTTCAATGTTACCAGGAGGTTCAGGACCTACATACTTGGGCACCAGAGTATTTGCTACATGTGGGTTTGACTTTTTTATTTTTATTTTATTGGTGTGTTACCTGCATGTATGTATGTGTGAGGGTGTTGGATCTTGGAGTCATCGACAGTTGTGAGCTGCCGGGTGAGTGCTGGGAATTGAACCTGGGTCCTCTGGAAGAGCAGCCAGTGCTCTTAACTTCTGAGCCATCTCTCCAGCCCCGTGGGTTTGACTTCTACATGTAGTTCTTTTAGTTACATGTCACACATTTGATTAATATATTTATATTTGTCATAACCTGTCATATTTATCTATCAATGACACCACAATTTTAGGATACACATTGTTTAATACGCAGTTTAAAAAGAAAATCACTGTCGCTTAAACTAAGACATAATGCTTTTTTTAACATTGGAAATTTTAGTTTTATATCTATTGGGAGAGCGCTCAGATTTTATAGATTATGTAACTATAAGATAAAAATGAAATAGATTATTTCCAGGATTTTCTCACATCGACTAACTTTTATGCATTACCCTTCAGTTCAAATGTAATAATATCTGTTTTGTCACCCAGTTCCACCAGACTGTGAAGAATTTCATTGGTGAAGCACATCTCACAGGAGGATTTACTGCTTGAGCAAGAGGAGGGTCATTTCTTAAGTGATGGGATTTCTTAGGGTTGACTATTTAAGTTTTCCCCTGTACCCTGGGTCCCATCCACCCAGGAAGGGTGTCCTGGCAGCTTCGGGCATGCCAGCCATCTATTTTCTGTGTGCCTCCCTCAGGCCCATGGTGGAAACCCCCCCCCCCCCCCCCCCCCGCGACAGCACTTGGTATCAGGCCAAGTGATTTTTCCTGTTTTCATCCTCAGTACTTCAGTGTGCACATTGCATGAAAGAGTGGAAGTTTTTAAGCAAGAAATAGCTTCATGACAATTCTGTTTGGAATGCTAGACCCACTTCGGATGGCATCTCCTTAGCCATGTGTGACTGGGTTAGAGATGGCACAGGGTAGGCAACTCTTCCCGCACAGAGGAAGGACAGCTAGCTCTCTTCTAAGTGTTTCTTGGCAACTCAGGCTTGCTGCATCCAGCAAGGGTAGCTTCTCTCCATTGAAAAACTAAGATTTTGATTTTCTATCTCGTGGGAGAGAAGGAATGAAAGATAGCTTTGTACAATTTTGCAAACTACCATTTTGGGGCTGAATCCTCTCTAATGTGCTTTTTTTTTTGGGGGGGGGATGGTTTTTTAATATCATATAGTTTAGTGTTCTGGCAAAAAGTACTTTGTGAATATTTTGAAGTAGAAATCATTTCTTTCCTCCCTGACTGAAGGTGTGTGGACACCCTTGGCATGTAGCCTAAGCGCCATTTCCATTGCCCTTACCATCTGGTGCTGCCTTCTCAGTCCTCAGTTGTGGTATTGTATTCCCCCAAATATTGTGCATGATAATAAACTTATCTGGGGTCAGAGACAGAGCAGGCACAATATTAAACATAAAGGATAGGCAGTGGTAGCACACGCCTTTAATCCTAGCATTCCAGAGGCAGAAATCCATGTGTTCAAGGATACAAACAGGCATGGTGACTCATCACGCCTTTAATCCCAGAAAGCAAGCCTTTAATCCCAGGGAGTGGTGGTAGAAGGCAGAAAGATATATAAGGCGTGAGGACCAGGAACTAGAAGCATTTTGGCCTGGTTGAGCATTTGGCTAGTTTGGCATTCAGGCTTTCAAGCAGCAGTTCAGCTGAGAGCCATTGGGATGAGGACACAGAAGCATCCAGTCTGTGGAAACAAGACCAGCTGAGAAGTTGGCCAGACCCTTTAAGATTACTGCTACACTCAGGTCTTGTCTCCTGCTGCCTCCCAGCTTGGGCATGTAGAGCCTTAGCAGAGTTGAGCTGTCCTGAGATTTCCAGTGTGTGGGTTGCATTCATTCAGAGGCATGTCTTTATGACGGAACCAGGAAATGAAACCTGTCACTACCAGCTGTCAAAGGGTCCTGATTTTACTATGGAATTCTTCCTCTAAATCACATTGTATTTTGTTTGTTTTTGTTTTGTTTTGTTCCCATGAAGAATTCTTGACCCGAGTATTTCTGGCTATTCATGTTCTCTTTTCCCATTCATTTAATCACAAATATACCAAGTTGTGACTGATGATTGTTGGGTTTTTTTTTGAGATATGATGCTGGGTTATCGCTGCTAAAATAATTCTCAGCTCTGTCTTACTATTGTTTCAAAATTAAAAGTATACTTAAAGGCCATGGACATTTCCTGCTACCTTTAGACAGAAATCTACTGTTACCAATTCCTCTCATGTAACCTTCCTTGAGGCTAAAAGTGGAGACTAAGCTGTGGGCAGACTCAGAGTTAATTTTTAAATATAGAAAGTCCAAGCATACCCGCAGCTTTAATTACAGTTGATCAGGTTAGATACTTGCTCCATCCACTAGACCTTTGGGCTGTAGGGCTGCAGTTGGGCAGCGTTGTCAGGAACTCCTGGAAGTATAGCGCTAGTGCAGGGCGCACAGGTGCCCCTGGAGAGCAAGCTGCAGAACTAGCCATAACCATTTCTCATGGCTTCCTGTAGGAGTTACTTACATACCAGTTCCTCTGGTTTTACATTTGTCACTCTGAAAATATTATTAAATAATGATATCTGCTTGGCATAGATTGCTCTTTAGTTTCCTGACTAATTTAAAGTAAAAATGTAGGCTCTGTCTACATCTTAATTAAAAACACATTATTTGGGGTGGAGCGGGAGGGGGGGAGGAGGAGAAGGCAGGGCTGAAGAGATGGCTCAGTGGTTAGAAGCACTAGCTGCTTTTGCAGAGGATGTGGGTTCAATTCCTAGCACCCACATAATGATTTGCAACTGTCTGTAACTCCAGTTCTAGGGGATCCAATAACTCCTTATGGACTTTACGGACAACAGGCACACACATGGTACATATATGTACATGCAGGCCAAACGTATACACATGAAATAGAAATATCTATGGAAAAAAAAGAGGGCTGGAGAAATAGCCTTGAGGTTAAAAGCACTTGCTGCTCTTGAAGAGGACCTGGGTTCAGTTCCCAGCACCTACATAGTGGCTTACAAACACCTATAGCTTAGTTCCAGGGCACCCAATGCCTTTTTCTAAACTCCATGGCACCAGGCATGCATGTAGTGCACAGACATATATGTAGGCAATACTTGTACACATAAAATAAAATAATAAATCTAAATAAGAAGAACACTACTGAAAGTAGGTTATATGTGAAACCAGATATAAAACTAATATGTGTATGTTTTCATCGTGATCTGATAACGGGTGTGGTGATATTTTAGGATTCATGTTACAGTAGGGAATCTTGCTTTTTTGGGACCTCTGAAGTCTGCTGTATTATTGTCTTCTCTGGAAAGGGCTGACCCTTGTTCTTTGAAATTTAAAGTCAAGGAATGATCTTTAGTTGAGCACGTATCATAATCATATCTCCTTGCAAAATAGATTTATGTCAAAAGAAGTATAGAATGTCTAGAATGTCCCCTGCACCCGAAAGTTATATTCTTTAGGGGAAGATAAAGTCTGAAATAATGATGTGCTGCAAACAACCCAAAGCTATGGAAGTAAAACGCTAATCTGAACATAACCAGGCACCCAAAGAGCTTAATATGCTGCAGGCAGTCCAACAGGAAATCATCCACTTTGGGGGGAGGTGCCCAGGGGGAGTTCTTGAAACAAGGGGCATCTGAGGTGGCTCTAGAAGTGATGGGAGTTGGGCAGATAGAAAGGTGTAAGGTGTGTCTGGGAAAGGAATGGCTTAAATAAACACTCAGACACACGAGAAAGTCTGGACTTTATAGATGATTATGTGGTAAGCCGGATTCTAAATGTGCTTAAATGTGCTAAGTCAGAAAATTTCAGAGGACATTGTCAGAAGTACAGCAGCAGCAGAGAGAGGGTCAGGTGGGATGAGGGTGGGGTGGGCAGGGGTCAGGGGGTGGAGGAACCAACACCCCCCCACCCCCACCCCACACACAGAAGCAAGAGACACTGTGTACAGCTAAGTACTTGTTGCTTGCCTCCCAGAGCCTCAAGAGTAGGCATGTTATTTTGGCAATTCAAATCCCCAAAGGGCCATGTATGTCAGAAACCACATTTTCCAACATGTTTAACAGTTCTTCATAGTGTTCCAGACAAAAAAAAAAAGGTACAGTTTTCTCTCAATCAATATGATTGTTGCATTCCTAGGAAATTCAATATATTGCTGAACTCCTTGATATTTATTCATAAAACAGAGTTAGACTACAGCTCAGATCATTTGCCCTATATGAATATGCAACAAAACATCAGAAAACCCTGTAGGATATGGGTACCTGTTCAGTGCACAGGGCTGCAGGGTGGTTTGTTTGTTTGTTTGTTTGTTTTTAGCATTCCTGACCCAACAACTTCACCACGGATTCTGTTCCACTTCCTACAACCATTGCCCTACTGGTATTTCAGAGACTGTATAAATTATATACCCCAATCTCTCCCTTTGGTTAAAAACTTAGTGGTTGTCTGGTTTATTTTTCTCTGCCAAAGAGAGCAATTGAAGTTATTTTCTGCAGGGAGATAGATCTTAAGCAGTTAATAGTTGGTGAATTCTTTATTTCTTTAATTTATGTGACAATTGCTAACCCCCTACTGTCTGCCAGGCAACAGACAGGTCTAAGCTTTGGCCTCTGAGTCCCGTAGCCCACTGATAACTTATCTGCAAAGGTATGTGATAAGGTGTGCTGGGAAAATTTGAGAGGTATGACAAAGCATTGCAGAGGGGCGAGGGAAGGCCAGGAAAATGACAGAATATATCACAGTTGAGTTAGAGTCTGAAGAATACTTTTCATTTAACAGGAGTTCAGGAATGCATTACTTTGTGACAGAAAGTTAGTCTTCAAACCTAAACCACAGAACTTTGCTTTGCTTAAGGCCCTAAATCCAAAGAAATGAACGAAAATAACTAGAATTGTAGCCACTCTCCTCTCCCACAACACAGACAAGCTTTTATTTAGGTGGTAAGGAGGTTTGCATAGGAATGGCCCCCATCCTCCATAGACTCATGTGTGTGAATGCTTGACCCATAGGGTGTGGCGCTATTAGGAGGTGTGCCGTTGTTGGAGGAAGTGTGGCATTGTGAGTGTGGGCTTTGAGGTTTCATGTGCTCAGGTTAGGCCTAGTGTGGCAGCCTCCTGCAGCTGCCTGAGGATCAAGATGTAGAACTCTCAGCTCCTTCTCCAGCACATAGACTGCCTTCCTGCATGCTGCCATGCTTCTCATCATGATAATGGACTATGAAACTGTAAGCCAGCCTCAATGAAATGTTTTCCTTTCCAAGAGTTGCAGTGGTTATGTATCACAGCAATAGAACACCGATCAAGACAAGTGTGTTCTCAAAGTATTATATGTAAAACACATTTTGGCAAGTTAAATGAGGTGAAATTGGATGACCTTGAATTTTACCTGTAATCTCCTTCCCATTTTTATTCCTTAAAATTTTTTTTTTAGATTTATTTTATGTGTATGAGTATGTTGCCTGCATGCATGTATGTGTACCATGTGTACATCTGGTGCCCATAGAAGGCCCCCAAAATAGGTATCCAGATCCCCTGGAATTGGAGTTACAAATATTGTCAGCTGTCATATATGTGGGTGATAGGAATTGAACCTGAGGTCCTCTGGAGAACCAGCAAGTGACCCTAACTGCTGAACTTCTCCCCAGCCCCCATTTTTATTCTTGGAAGAGGTAGAGCTTACCAGTGAACTAGTTAAAAGATGTTGCTAAAAATAAAAGTGATGTAGGTATGAACTAGTTAAGAGATGATGCCACAATAAAAAAGCGATGTAGGTATGAACTGTGAACTAAATAATCAAGTTCCTGGAAATTACAAAAACAGGGTAATGAGGCCTGAAAGCACTGTTGCCATGACTCCTGTCTGCCATGGAGAGTGAAAATGTCTCTGCCTTTGATTTCTGGCCAGCCCCCCAGCCCTGCTCTGCTGTCACCCCAGTGGTATGCTCTTATTAACCCAATTCCTTGACCTTTAGCTACCGAACCAAAGAATTCAGATTAGAGAACTGTGAATCGCCTCATTCATATCAGCCTGGCTTGGATCGTGATTGAGTGTTATGATTATGAACAGGCTGCAAGGGAGAGTGGGCGTTGTTTTGAGAATATCTACATGTACTAAGCACCGTTGTCTTGATTACTCACCGAGACTCACAGCACTCAGGGCAGGGGTGCTCAGCCTGGTCGCTGTGACTCACCACACTGCCTTTGGCTGGCTAATACAGCTAGCTCTAAGAGAATTGGGAAGATAAAGTAACAATTTCATCTAAATATATGCCATGTGGAATTATGAAGAAGAACAAAGGAATGAGTACTAAAGGTAAGATATCCAACAAGCTCCCAAGATGAGAATCAGTGACAGTTTGTGAAGGTTTAATGAAATTCTTTTTAATACAAATTGGAAAAAAAAAGAGATTTTTTTCCTTTAAATCATATTCCTTAGGGACAGGAGCCTTATTGCCTATTTTTTTTATTTCTCCATGGTAATTAATGAAGGGCTATTCACAAATTGAATAATCCAGAAACATTAATTTCAAATTCTTTAATTTTTTTTAATGTTGAGGAAAAACTCAATCTGTTGAGACACTGACCTCTTATCCCTTGAGTAGACTGGGAATTTATTCATGAAAATATGTAACTAATCAATTTCTTCAAACACCTAACCCACTTCTGGTAGAAGGGTCTGCTGAACTGTTGTTTTCTCAAGAGGTAGAGAAGAGACATGCTGTGATAGAGTAGAGGCAAATCTTACCTGGTCCACTGCTTTTCTACATAGTGGTAAACCCAGATTTTTCCATTCATCATCGAAGAGCAAAATAGCCATGGCTTTCTTTGTCCCCTCCCGTTTTCTCCCCCTCCCCCTGTGTAGGCCAAAGGATAACTTGGCTTCTCATTTCTCAGGTTCTATCCACTTTGCTTTTTGAGACAGGATCCCTCATTAATCTGTAACTCTCCAAGTAGGCTAGGCTGGCTGGCCAGTGAGTCCTGGGGATCTTGCCTGTCTTTGATTCTCCAGTATAGGGATTACAAGCCCATGACACCATGCCTAACTTTTACTGTAGGTTTTGGGGTATCTAACTTAGGTCTTCATGCTTGCAAGGTCAACACTTTACAAACTGACACCCCAGCACCATTTTGTTTTTATATCACAATTTTATATGTCTGCAAAGATTTATTAGTTTAACCAGGGAGTCAGAGTCAGATTTGGTCCCAGAAATACTTTGATATTGTTGGGACCTTGCTCAAGCAGATCCTATAATCTTGATGAATATATTTCTTCTATTTAAGGTCAGGTTTTCTTTCTCTATATTTTAATAGGAAACACAAATACATGGAAAGAAATATTCAGAGGAAATTCTGCATCTGATTGGATCTCTGACATAATGAAAAGTTATTCCAGCATTCCAGCTCTTACAACACGTTTGTAAAATTCCAGCACTGAATCCCATATCTTCTGCTAATTGTATATAGTTCTGGAGTAAAGTGAATGGCTTTTGTGTTACTAGCTTTCATTTTCTGGAACATCTTCATAATTTAACTTCCTAGTCCTGGTTCAGACAAACATAGCTTTGGCTTACCTACTGACTTGAATTATCCATTCTCTTCCTGCTCTACCAAATGAAAGATACTGCTTTGGTTGCTTAAAGAAGTGAGGGAGGAGGCCAAATATTTTCTCCCTGCTTTAGTTCTCAAATTTTAAATCATCGCAGGTTTGAGTGAAAAATGATTTCAGTGTTGAGTATCTGTGTTCCATAATCTAGAATTCTTTCTGCTCAACCTTCTTAATGCTGTGACCCTTTAATATGGTTCCTTGTGTTGTGGTGACCCTCAACCATAAAATTTTTTTGTTATATTTTTTGGTTATTTTATAAATGTAAGTTTGTTATTGTTATGAATTGTAATATAAATACGTGATATGCAGAAAATCTGATATGTGCCTCCAAAGGGGTCATGATCCACAGTTTGGGAACTGCTGGTTTAGAGGAATGAGCTAAGAATTGACTACACAATGTACTTTCATCAGGACCACTTTGGATTGCTCTGAGTATTTGAAGGCACAGAAGTATTCAATTAGTTAAATGTTTCCAAGTAATTGTTTTCATAATGCATCACTCAAAGTTCATTTGCAGATAATAGGTGTACAGGCTAGTTTTGTATGTCAACTTGACACAGGTTAGAGTCATCAGAGAAGAAGGAGCCTCAATAAGAATATGATTCCAGCTGAAAGGCATTTTCTCAATTAGTGACCAACAGGGGAGGATCCAGCCCATGGTGGGTGGCACCATCCCTGGACTGGTCCTGGGTTCTATAAGAAAGCAGGCTAAGGAAGCCATGGAAAGCAAGCCAGTAAGCAGCACTCTTCCATGGCTCCTGCATCTGCTCCTGCCTCCAGCTTCCTGCCCCATTTGAGTTCCTGTCCTGACTTCCTTTAGTAATAAACAGCAATGTGGAAGTGTGAGCCAAATAAACCCTTTCCTCTCCAACTTGCTTTTTGGACATGGTGTTTCATCACAACAATAGAAACCAAATTTAGACAATAAGGAATGCTATAGCTATTCAAGAAAAAAAAATAGAATAAAAATAAAAATGTCCCACAAGGAATTAGGTGTTTACTAATCACTAATTACTACTATACCTACTAATCTAACTATTTAAAAAGAAGATCAGATTTTAGGCTGGGCCTCCAGATGTGGCTCTCAGAAAGACATTTTAGGGCTGGAGGAACTGATGCCTTTGTTATCTTCAAGAAACTGGGGATCCAGGAAACCTGTATGACAACTGCTAGCTTAAAGATGGCTCCACTTGAGCCACAACTAGGAGCTGAGAGACAACAGCGGTCTTCTGGTATGTTCTATGTTAGCTGTGATTGAGGGATCGCTGCTGTGAGCACTATGCACTTTAGAGCACTCTCACGGCTGCTGTGTCCACGTTGCTGATGCCTTGAGTGCCTCTTTCCTCTCACTTAATGTGTTTCTAAATCCAAATCTCCTGGAAATGCCTCTAGTAGTGAGGCCTAAATTGCATCAAGAATGCTAGTTACAAGGGAGTCTGGGAAAAGAACATTTTAGTGGTCTAGACTCTGTAATATAAGAAGGGAAGTAGAGAGATTGAAACAGAAGATGAGACACCGTTGTGGGATTTTTGTATACTGTGTGAAAATGTACTGCTGTGATTGGTGTAATAAAAAGCTGAACAGCCAATAACTAGGCAGGAGGTATGGACAGGATTTCTGGGCAGAGAGAGAGAAACTGGGAGGAGGAATCTAGGTGTGGAATTTTGCCAGCAGACTCAGAGCAAGCTGGATGTGCTGTGCTAAGAGGTAACCGAGCCATGTCATTGAACGTAGATTAGAAAAATATGGGCTAATTAAGTTATAAGAGCTGGTTGAGGAAAAAGCCCAAGCTAAGGCCAAGCTTTCATAATTAATGATAAGTCTCCCGGTCATTATTTGCGGGCTGGTGGTCCAAAGATAGTCTGATAAGAAAGTTTGCTTTAAGGCACTTTGCTCTTGTGTCCTTCCCTTTGATGGCCAGAAAATACACTTAGAATTTGGCTAAGTGAAGGGAACTACTTTCAGTTATAAAATTATATGTTACAAAGGTCTCCAATTAGAGTTTTTTAATGCTGAGCATTGAACCCGGAGCCTTATAAACTCTAGAGAGCTGCTTTACCATTGGGGTGTTTCTCCAGCCCTCCTAGTAAGTCTTAAGATAGATTTTGTTTTTGTTTATTACCTAAGTCTCCAGAAGAGCATCTAGCAACCAGTAATTACACAATCAGCTGTGCCAGCTGGAATAGCTCAGGTATTTTTATGTACTCATGGTCCAAATTCCATATGTCTTCTCTTTACACTTGGCTATCTTTGAAATTAAACTTTCCCCACTGATGATATGCTAGTGAACTTAATTGAGATTTTTTTTCTTGAACAGAGAACAGTAAGGAGAGTAAATGAAGCATAAGAGGTATTAGTTGAGTAGCTAAAGAATTCATAGAGTCTATGAAGTTTAGCTATTATATTCCCAAGTGTTTTATGAAATAAAATTTCCCCCTTCTGGTGCACATAGTCAAGACAATTAGGCTGCTCCAAAGTCAGAAAGGCAGAATAAACCAGAGAAAGCAAGGATGTGAGGTGTACATGCCTTCCTGTTAAACACCCTGATTTTAGAGGCCATGCATTGAATGTCTTCCCTATAGATGAAAAATTAATTCATTCCATTACCTGGGAGGAAGACTGAGAATTATTTTTGGCTAAAATTGTAGTTATCATTTCTCTGGGACTTCGTTCTGTGGACTAGCTTTAATATTCTCATAGTGCGCGTGTGTGCGTGTGTGTGTGTGTGTGTGTGTGTGTGTGTGTGTGCGCGCGCGCGCACGCGTGTACCTGTGTGCTTTATTACAACGTAAGCTCTATACTGGGCCTTTGTCATGGTCATTGTCTCAGCACCTAGACCAGGGCTTGGTACATAGAGAGTGCTCAGTTTTTGGATAAATGGATGAATAAGCAGGTAGTGACTAGCAATGGGATGGTACTTAGAATGCCAGTACTGTAATTCAGCAGGAAATCAGCTGCCTTCTGTACGAGTCCTGTGTGCTCCTTGACAGAGGTCACGCGGGTGCTTCATGGCAAGGCTGAGACCTGACGTCTATGTGATTTTCTGTAATCTGTTGAATAAATTGACTTACTGCGACTCTGGCCATCCCACCCATTTGCTTTTTAGGTTTAAGATGGGAAGAGGGAAAACTAGATACTTTTAAGCCTCTTTTCAGATCAATCAAAGCACTTGATTAGGTTGGTTTTGTTTAAGATTTATTATTTATAAATGTGTATGTGGGTCTGCATGTGAGTATGTGCACATGAGTGCATGTACCTATAGAATCCAGAGGAGGGAGTCAAATCCCCTGGAGATGCAGTTAAAAGTGTGTTGAGCTCCCTGACTCCCTGTACTGTATGGATGCTGGCACTTGAATCCACATTCTCTGAAAGAGTAGTACTCATGTGTAAATTTTTTATAGAGTTATTTATTTTTTATTTATGTGTATGAGTGTTTTGCCTGCATGTATGTGTGTGTGCCACACTCATGCCTGGTGCCCATGGAAATCAGAAAAGGGCATCAGATAACCTCAAACAGGAGTTATGGATGGTTATCTGTGTTAGTTAGGGTTTCTATTCCTGTGAAGAGACACCATGGTCATAGCAATTCTTACAAAGGAAAGCACTTAACTGAGACTGGCTTATAGTTCAGAGGTTTAGTCCATTGTCATCATGGTGAGAAACATGGCAGTATGCAGGCAGACATGGTGTTGAAGAGGTAGCTGAGAGTCTACACCTGAATTGGCAGACAGCAGGAAGAGAGTGAGACACTGGGCCTGGCTTGAGCATCTGAGACTGCAAAGCTAACCCCCAGTGACACACTTCCTCCAACAAAGCCACACCCACTCCAACAAGGCCACACATTCTAATTATGCCACTCCCCATGGGCCTATGGGGTCCATTTTCATTCAAACCACCACAGTTGTGAACAACCCCTTGGGTGCTGGATACTGAACCCTGGTCCTCTGAAAAAGCAATAAATATTATTAGCTGCTGAGGCTATCTCTCTAGCCCCTCTGGGTAGTTCCTAAGTACCCTAGAAGAGTTTTCTGTGGTCTGTTCTGTTGAGCAAGATAAGCATTTCATTACTCTATGCATATGTAAATTAGTTATGGACAAAACTCTCCTTTATTTAGGAAAGTTGATATCAACAATATGTACTTAATGTATACCAGTGGGACAATATTTTGTTTTTCTTTATGAACATAATTTTCTAAACAGAATAACATGAGCCCATTGTATATTTTATAGGATTTCCTATATAAAAAAATTACAGAGAAAAAATGATTCATTGTGCCATGTGTTATGGTCCTATTCCAGCTGCAATATAGCAGGTTGAGAATTGTTGCAAAAAGGCTAGAGGGAAGCTATTAGTGGGTGTCCAGATGTGCCTACTACGGGAAGCTCTCTGTGGGTATCAAAACAGCACTGGAAAGTCAGTTCTAGAAAACAACCACCAATATCTGTGTATTTATTAACAGAGTTGTGTATGTTAGAGGAAAACAGAAGCAAGCTAAATGTCAAACATTTGGAACATCTCAACAATAGTCTAATCTACAGCCTGTAAACCTGATGGTGAAGAGGTGTTGTTTATTGCCAAGGAACAGCATTAAACAGCTAAGTTAGCAACACAAGCTATAAAACCGTATGTGGAGTGTGGCAATATTTTTATGAAAACATGTGGGTAAACATGTCTGGAAAGGTCTAAGATAAAATATTCACATTGACACTTACTTAATGGGTAGTTTTTTTGCTTAGTTATATTAATTTTTTAAATCCAAGGAGCTCATAATACTTTTATTATAAGAAATGGCTAATGTGCATTTTCTCTGTAAGTTTTTCAACTAAGATATCTATTCAAAAATCTCTCCAAAATATATAGTAAAGCATGAACAGTAAAGCAAAAACAATAAAACAAATAAAACCCCAAAGAATGTTATGTGCTTTTTATTTTTCTTCTGAATTTCAATAGACTTATGATAAGCTTGTAATTTATTGTAAAGTAGTTTTGGTTGTGAATAAGATTAATTTTGTTGGTGCATACCCCAAATCTCAGACATAAGGATACTTACTTTAGCAAGGGCACTTGTGGTACTGTTCCATGACTCATCTCTTTTGTGTCATAATAAAGGTTAAATCTGCCCATCTGCCATTTTCATCAATTAGATGTGAAACAATTGCATACTTCACTGATTTCTTGCACAGAACCATGAATAACTACTTACAGAAAGATGAAATTTACAATGTGACTCTTTGGATATCATTAAAATTCTTTGTTATGATTGTGATTTTGAATATACATTAAATATAATGTAGACTAGACTTGAGATGCCCTCTGTCTTTTCAGTGGCTTGAATGGCAAAGAAACAGACAGTGAATGATGTTACTGAGAAGGATTGTTCTGCTTAGTTTTGTCTCTTCCTGTAAGACCAGGGTAGAAGGCCTGAAGGGTATGGCTGTCAGTCATAACTGGGTGAAGTTTTAGGACTGAAGTTCTCTGATTCTAGGCAGTAGGGCCAGGCCAAGGCACAAGTGACATTATACAGCCAGAGCTAGACAGCTGGAGAGGCTGGATGAGATCATTAGTGAAGTATGATTCTGGGTTCCCCGCCACATGTGTGGACAGGTCCATGCAGAATGAGCTGTGAATATCAGCACTCAAGATTACACCCCAGTGTGCCACAAGCACCTTTGACCTCCAGGGGCTGCTGATGGGGAGAGATCCCAGCCTCAGCCCGGAACCATAGTGGAGAAACAGGATTCGAGAAAGGATTTGTCTTACTTAAGTCTCCTCAAGAAGGTTTAGTTAACCAGTACAAAAACATTCTAGAACATTTCAGACCCAAATCTTCAACATGGTTCATTTACAATAATTCATGAATATTTCTTCTTAAAATGGATTCTTTTTTTTTTTTTTTTTTTTCTCTCAGAGCTGAGGACTGAACCCAGGGCCTTGTGCTTGCTAGGCAAGCGCTCTACCACTGAGCTAAATCCCCAACCCCTTAAAATGGATTCTTACCAAATTAAAACTATTTTCAGTTTTATTTTGAGATAATTTCAAACTGCCAGAAGTTCTTGAGGACAGCATTGAAACAAACCCTGTTTTTTTACAATATCTTTGTTAATCTATCTCTGTCCTCTTGAGCTCTGACCACTTGAGAGTCAGTGAACAGTACCACGCCCTTTCCTGGTAACCATGTCAGCATGCATTTCCTAAGAACAGCTATGTTGTCTTGTGTAACCACGTAGATGTGAAGTCTGTGTTCAAAACTTAATTTTTATCTCACTAATATTTTTTCAGATAATCCTTGCTCTTGCCTAAGGTAGTCATAGCCACACATTATTTTGGTGTCCTGTCGGTTAATACTTTAATATTAATTCCTTAGTCTTTTCTTTCCTGAAGTTGGTATATATTTAAATGCTTTAACTAGTTCTTTGAGAATGACTATTGGGCATATTCATTCCCTTCCCCAACCCCACCTAGACCTACTGTCCGTTCCCTACACTCAACTTTGTGTCAGACAGTTGGGTTTATTCTGTATGTATACTAATTAATCCAGCTTCTGACTCCAGTTTTTCTTTGAAAGCATATTTTTGCAGCAGGCTTTCTTTTGGGTTACCAACCACCTCCCAAATAAAGACATGGAGACTTAATGTTAGTTATGAATGCTTGGCCTTACCTTATGTATATCCTATTAGCTTTTATAAATTAACTTTACCTGTTTCTTTTTATCTACATTTTGCCTCAGGGCTTTTTTTTATCTTTCTTTAATTCTATAGGTCCTACTTTTCCTGCTTCTTCTGTGTCTGGTTGGCTGGTGGCTGCCTGGCTGGCTGGCCCAGGGCGTCTCCTCTTTCTCTTTTCCAGGAGCCTAGATTCCTCCTCCTACTTATTCTCTCTGCCCTCCAGCCCCACATATCCCTCTACTGCCTAGCTATTGGTCATTCAGTTTTCTATTAGACCAATCAGGTGCCTTAGTCAGGCAAGGTAAGATAGTAATATATCTTTATTATAATTAAACAAATGCAGGATAAACAAATGAAATACACCTTTACATAGTTAAAATAATATTCTACAACTTTTTTTTTTGTAGGTTTCCTTTATTTAGTTAGTTTGTTGTTTTATTTTTGAGTCAGGGTTTCTTTGTGTGGTCCTTGCTTTCCTAGAACTCACTCTGTAGACCAGGCTAGCCTTGAATTCAGAGATCTGCCTACCCCTGCCTCTCGAGTGCTGGGATTAGAGGTGTGCACCACCACTGCCAGGCTAGGTTTCCTTTTTTTTTTCTTACCCCCAAGACAGGGTTTCTCTGTGTAACAGTTCTGGAATTTGCTTTGTAGACCAAGCTGGCATCGAACTCACAGAGATCCACCTGCCTCTGCCTCCCAAATGCTGGAATTAAAGGTATGTACCACCACTGCTTGACTGACATTTCCATTTTTTAATCACAGTTAAACTGGTGTAAAATAAATATTCTTATCAGTGAACATCTATGGTCTATCAAAAAATAACATCCTTACGTGTAAGGATGAATATTTTTACTCGACAAACTGCCATTCAATACCTTCCTTAAAATTATACAAGCACATGTTTGAAACACATAAAGACTTGTAGTAAACTTGATGATAAACAGTAATTAAAGGTGTGTGTGTGTGTGTGTGTGTGTGTGTGTGTGTCTGTCTGTCTGTCTGTCTGTCTGTCTGTGTGAAGTGAAGGTTATTTCTCAGTTTGAGTTTTGGGGCTTCTGTCTAGGTACAGGTTTATTGTCCTCTAATGATGTCGCTGTCCTGCTCATTGTGCCTGTCACATTATCTGTACTGTCAGTGGACTGTCATTTTCTCAGCCTGCTGAGATCTGTGGGATCACAGGATCCCGAGGGTTGTTGAGTTAAGCAGTTCTCCGACTTGGCTGTGTCTTCAAGGTTTTGCCTGGTTCCAGTGCTGATAAACTTCTTGGACTCTGGGAGAGAGCGAGGGCTTCTGATGAAAGGAATAGCTCAGTTTCCCAGTGGGAAATAAACTTCTGCTTGGTCCCACTGTGCCCTTTGGAGAGTTGCAGCAAGGATGAGAGCAGAAGAGGTTGGTTAAGTTGGTTTCCTCTTGGAGTAGTTCTTCATCTCAGAACACAGCATCATCGTCTCTGTGATGCTCTGTTTATCCTTCCGTGAGTTTTCTCCTTAGGCTGTTTTTACTTCCCTCACACTAATTACTTGGTATTAATTACTCACCAAGTGGCTTCCCTGAAGGCTTTACATTTTCTGTCCATTAGAATTGTTTGCCTTGTGACAACCTACCCCAAATGTAGTGGCCATTAATTGACTCCTGATTCTGTGTGATCAGCAGTTGAGGCTGGGCTCAACAGAGTTCAGCTGAGTCCTGCTGAGAGTCACTCACACGCACAGCTGCTGGGTCAGCTGGGTGCCTGGCAGATGACTGGGACAGCTCACTTAAGCTCTCCCTTCCTCCTGTTTTAGCCTGCATATGTCATGTGATGCTAACAGGGCTCCAAAGACCACCAAGAGGGCAAAATCTCTACAGTACAACAGCTTTTCATGTTTCTGCTTCTGACACATTTGCTCCTTCCCGTTGCCCGGAGAAAGATCATGTGGCCAAGCCTAGAGTCAGCGTGGGAGGGCCCTAGGAAAGGATACAGGGAAGAGTGAACAAATAGTCATTCTGACAATATAACTGACGTCGGGGTCATATGTGACCCATCTCCTTGTCCTTCTCATAGTGTTTGACATAGGATTGATGCCATGGAAATGTTGACTGTTATCTGGATTTCTTTAGCACCACCCCCCTTCCCACCGGATTGGGCAATCTCTGGTGCACAGTGAAGGCACTAATGGAATGCTCTAGGTGTGCTCAGTTAGAAGATGCTTTACTCTTACCTGCAGATGAGAAAAGTCTGTAATGAGGACCTGGATATAACCCTCAGTTAAAAAACCAGGAGATTGCTTAGAATGCTATAACCATTTCCATGTCCTAGTCAGGAACATGCCTACTCTGACTAATACATTCTATCTTCATTTTCTTCTCCATGAGGCCCCTATTTATTTTAGCCTGTTTTTTTTTCTTTCTGGGATAAGTAGGGAGGGAGCACATAGTTGTGTTTGGCCTGGCCCCTATCCTTGTAGTCAAGACCTCTGAAGAAGTCGTTGTGAAATGTCACATGACCAGGAACAGTATAACATTTGAACTTCTGTCATGGTGTTTTAGAGTGCCTTACTCTGTCTTGTGCCTCCTCATGTGGCTAGGTACTGGGGGTAGGGGTCAAGTTTGTGCCGGGATAGGTGCCCATCTAGAGTTCAGGCTCCTCACAAACCGTAACTGTCCAGACCTCACAGTTATCTCTCTAAATGGCCTCAAGCTGCTTTCAGGACACGAGTGTGCCACGGTGGTGTTTCTCCTAAAGGTGTGCACTGTCAGTGTGAGGAGTAGCTGGTGCACAATGGGGCTGCTAGGAAAGGGATGGCACATGAGCTTTGGTGCAGAGTACTCTAACCTTGCCCTGATGTCCCCCAAAGAGCAGGGTAGAACTGGGATTCGGATGGAATAATGGCGTGTGTGAGTGGCCACTGTATCCTGAGCTGCAAAGGTTGGGGAGGGCCTGATCAAGGTTCCCATAAACTATGGAGAGTGCTGGCGTTTTTCCAGAGAATGATTTGTTTCAACTTGTATGTTGGATGTTTTGCTAAGGTGAGAATGAATATAATGAGCAAAAAACTACTGCATGTACATTTATCTCACCAGGTTTCAGGGTGAGTGCATTTGGCTTTACATGCTTTGTTTGATTATAAATGGAAATGCTGGTTGTCAATGTATGGGAAGAAAAAGTGGGCTCAAGGCCTTTTAAGAAATTACAGAGTTAAGATTTCCATAAATAGGTCCCAATATCAGTACCAGGTCGACATGAGTTTAATCATCAAGTCAGATGTTAATTTAATGTGCAGGGCACAGTATAGAGATGGATAACGCGGGGCTGGCACAGGGTACTGACTGGAGAAATATAACAAGGGGCTTACTTCGATGGGAAACTTGAAGGTGGAACCCATAAAAGAAAATGGACAGGTAGTGGTGGGATTGCAGTTAACACACACTTCACTCATTGTTTTCCTGTCCCTCTGCCACCCCTGTTTAAAGAATGTCTGGAATCATTATCTTGGTAAAGGACCTTTGCGTTTGTCATTTACATTACTCTTTTAGAGTGATAATGGAAGAGTTAGACTCACAGCTTATGATTGGTTGGCTGTGGTTTGACTTTGATGGAAGATGGAACAGAACTAGAAGACTGACTATAGCCCAAGTGTTAAGTCTCGAGGTCATTGGTAATGAATACATGCTTAGTGATTTTGTTTCCACGGCATTTGATTAATGAGTACCCTGTAGGCATTACTCCAGGTGCATGCAGATCTCTGAAAGTGAGTTTTTTTTTTTCACCTAGAATTGTCTTTGTTTTTCTTCTTCTTTTGTGTTTAATGTCTGAAAGAGTCCCTGCACATCTCTTTGTGGAACATTATTTCCCTTTGCTTATCACAGAACTGTATGTTAATGTGATATGTGATTGGGGACTACCATTACATTAAGTACAAGGACAGAAGAAGGCCAATTTATCAGGTGGTTTAATTATCAGAGATACCATTGCTCTGTGAAGGGAAAATCTAGTTTCTTGATAGATGTTTCAAACCTTCTGCAGAATTTGAAACAGCCCCAGTAGAGATTCGGGCCAGAATCTCTCAAGAAATGCTTGCTCTTATCCATAAAGTCATGGGTTATAAAGGTAGGAAAACTTCAGCAGTCATGAATCTGGTGTTTTATTTAAA
Organism: Peromyscus maniculatus bairdii; assembly: GCF_049852395.1. Taxonomy (NCBI): domain Eukaryota; kingdom Metazoa; phylum Chordata; class Mammalia; order Rodentia; family Cricetidae; genus Peromyscus; species Peromyscus maniculatus. Next base: position 71,563,070 of record NC_134862.1, on the reverse strand, counting down.
AAGGATGATGTGAAAGATCATGTCCAAGGTCACACAGTAGTCAGTGACTAGGACCAGAACCCAAGACTATACTTATGAACGAACGATTATTCCTTCTGAATACATAAGGTATCTGTGCTTTTTCTGTGGATTATGTATTCTGAGGATATTTTTAATTGTTTTGTATATAATATGTGATTTTGTTTTTATAGTTTTCATGGATGCATAAGCTATGAAATCCATTCTTAGCATCTTTTTACAGGTTATTTGTCTTGCTAGAGTATCAAAGTAGTGTAGTAGGATTTTTTTGGGGGGCTACCAACTGGCTCCCAAATAAACATACAGAGACTTATTATTAGTTATGAATGTTTAGCCTTATCTTAGGCTTGTTCTCTTTTAACTTAATTTAATTTGTTTCTATTCATCTACATTTTGTCTCAGAGCTTTTTATCTTTTTTTCATTCTGTATGTCCTACTTTTCTGCTTCCTCCATCTATCTGGCTGGCCCCTGGTGTCTCCCTGGAATCTCCTTTTCTTTTTTCCTTGAGCCTGAATTCCTCCTTCTACTTACTCTCTCTGCCCAAAAGTTCTGCCTATACCTCCTTCCTTGCTATTGGCCATTCAGCTTTTTATCAGACCAGTCAGATACCTTAGGCAGGCAAGGTAAAAGAGCAACACATCTTTACATAATTAAACAAATGCAACACATCTTTACATAGTTAAACAAATATTCCACAACATAAACAAATGCAACAGATCTTTACATAGTTAAACAAATGTAATACATCTTTGCATAGTTAAACAAATATTCTGCAACAAAGTAGGAGATAGTCCCTTTCTTTATGGATTCCTTCTGATGATTTGAGGTAGTCATATAAAGAGATAAACTGGGTTCATGAGATGGCTCAGTTGGCTATAAGGCCTGTTGATATAAATCTGATCCCTGGACCCATGTAAAGGTAGAAGGAGAGAACCAATTCAGTTTTTCTCTGATCTCCACATACTTGCTGAGGAATATGCACCCACCTTATAACAACAATAAATTAGACAAAAAATTTGAAAAGTCAAGAGAAAAAAATAACTAGTCCCTTTAAATAATAGTAACAAATTCTTCTGTAATATCTAGTAGCTTTGAAGCAAGATAAAATATTATCAAAGAAGATAAACCTTTCATTTATTTTTATTTTATTTACTTTGTTAAATAGGTAACCCTCGACATAGTTGGAGACAGTCTATTTTAACATTTCTTTAATAATTATCATTTGGGAAGCCTATATAGGTATAAATATGCATGCACATCATCCAGTTTTGGAAAACATTTGGGACTTATTTGATTCTTTGTTCATTTATTTAAACCTTAACTATTTTTCAGGTATCACCTGACATGTAGTTCTCTTCCCCATGGGCTTTTTCTCAGCAGAGATGGGTAGGCCCTTAGGGACATAGGTAAGGTGAGTTGGTTTTTAGAAAGTCAGGAAGGCCTGGGGTTCTGTTACTGTCTCTGCACCTGTCTTATATTTCCATACTCTTACAGTTATGCCATTTGCCTCCTACTTAAAAGTTTTCATTTCTCATCTTTGATATTTCTCTTAGTATGCTACCTATAGTTGGGAATCAATTTGTTTGTTACGATATAGTCAATGTCTAGGAAAAAGTAAGTAATAGTAAATTTTGTTTTACTGTATCACTAAAAAAAACTGCTTGTGAAGTATGGAGAAAAATAAGAAGGGCAACATTATATTTACAATAGAGTTTAGAAGCCAGATCTCAGGATTGTGCAATGGAAACAAAGTGGAAGTAGGCATGAAGCCAAGGTCAAGTGAAATTTATTCTGCCAGAGAGAGAAGAAATAATATCATTTCCCAGACAACAAGCTCTGCAGCTATTTGAAACACTTAAAAGGGTCCCCGCTGTCTACAGGGCTGGTGCAGGTACAAGAAATGATGGTGGTGGGATTGTCTAGCATCCTGACCTCAGCTGGACATCTAATTCTGCTAACAGAAGGAGGTGGTCTATTGGAAAGGTGGGAGAAGAGCCCCCGCTATCCTTTTACTTGACCTTCTGACCTGGAGTAGTTCATTTAGCTACTTTCAGCATTGGTTGTAATAACGCTGGTCTTTGCAAACTTGTCAGATACCGGGAGGACCAAATGCGATAACATAGGAGTGCTGTATGGATGGGAGTTAGCACAAAGCCAGAGCATCTGGCACTGACATTCTTCAAGCGTGGAGAGACTCACACTTCTTTATCTTTTAGGAGCTAACAAAAGTATCTTGGTGATGTTGTCTTAGGAGGAATTCTTGGGAGAAGTGGCCACGTCAGAGTCTGTCTTAATAAAGAAAATCAGTGTGAGCATGGTTACAGCACGGTGAACCTGTGGAGATCAGAGGGAACTTGCAGGAGCTGGTTCTCTCCATCATTTGGGTCCCAGGGCTCAAACTCAGGTCATTGGGCCTGGTGACAAGTACTCTTGCTGCAAAGTCATCTTGATGGCTCCTATGTGGACAAAATTCTAAACAGTCTTAGTAAAAAAGAAACACAGAGCCAAATACAGGGGTAATAGCTAAAGTGATCTGAGAAATAGTGAAGAGCCACTTACTACCCTTTAGCTTACCACCAAGCCGTAGTTTCCCACACGAGAGAGCTTCTTCCTTCCTAACCTGTGTTTTTATTGCCTTCCTGTTCTGCCTTCTCATTGGCTCTGAGCCCAGCCACATGACTTCCTCATCACTGCCTGTCTATATAGACCTCCAGGTCTCTATGGTTGGTACTGGGATTAAAGGCTCCTGTCACCACGCTTGGCTGTGTCCTTGACCACACTGAGACTCTGTCTGACATGTGATTGGATTAAGGGCATGGACTACCACCTCCTGACTTCTGTTCCTAGCTTGATATGACTTCTGATCTCCAGGCAAACTTTATTTATTAACATACATACAAATAAAATCACATTTTAGCACAATTAAAATATCACCACACTCCTGAGCATATTTTTTTAAAAAGCCATTTGAAGTTTAGGGGAAAAGTAGCTATTTTAGTATGCTGTGAATAGTGAGGATGGCTTATAATAAAAAAATGAAAGTCTAAGGTGAGTGTAATCAAAGTCCATTTTATATAAGTATGAAAATGTCACAAGAAATCACATTGTTTTGTATGACTAATGTACAGTAAACCCAGGAAATCTGTCTGATAATTTACTTATGGATGATCTAAATGGGAGAGAAAGTTTTATGACCAAGAAAGTTAACTTAAAAAAAGAAAACCAATGTATTTATTTAAATAATTTTCTGAGCACAAAATGTGTGAGAAATATACAAAATACCAAGGAGGGGGTGTCTAAGGGAAAATGCAAGAGTAACATTTATATAAAATGAAGAATAGGTAACTATTTCTCTGTGCTGACAGAAAAATAATTTAAACAGTATAGGGGTCTGCACCAGAATTAGTGAAGTTGGTGAGAAGGTTAAGATAGACAATTATAAACAAGTTAAAAAAGGGAGAAAGGAGAGCTCTAGGTTTTCTTTTCAAAGCTTTGGACTAAGTTTCTTCACAGAAGACAGAAGGAGATAAGGCCATTGGCTAAGGAAGATGGAAAGGTCTTTAAAAAATGATTCTTTATTAGAAATAGATTAGTAGAGATTGGCTGACCATTCATCAGGACTAACTAAAAAGGCTGAAAGATAGGCCATTGTCTGTAGAGGTGTTAATAGATTCCATATTTAATGTAGCTGATGTGCTTCATGGATGTGAGGGTGTCCTGTGTCACAGTTAGCTTCAGCTGTCAACTTGATACAGGTCAGAGTCACCTGGGAAAAGGGATCCTCAACTGAAGCATTGTCTAGCTTGAGGAGGCCTGGGTTGTCTAAGAAAGCTAACTGAGCAAGCCAGTAAGCTACCCTCTGGCTTCTGTGTCAAGCTCCTGCCTTGACTTCTGTCTTGGCTTCTTTCTCTGATGGACTATCCTATAAACTGAAGTAAACCCTTTCCTCCCTGTGTTGATCTTGGTCATGGCGTTTATTGTAGTAACAGAAAGCCTACTAGCGTAATGCAAACTCATTTTGAGTTGCTCTGGTTTGGACTTTGAAGTTAGACCTTCAGATCTGTGGTGACACCCAGAATGCTAAGAATTGGGGTGTAGGGAAGTTGGGGAAGAGAGTATACATGCTCCAGCCTCTAGAGGAATTCCCTTTATTTACCACAGGATTAGTAGTCAAAGGACGATCTTGGGGTCTGCCACTCAGAGGTCAAGGAGACCAGTGGGCAGATGAACACTGACATTCCTGGGGAGCCTGCCTGAGAGCCACTCTCTACACTTTAAACCTCAGCTTGTTCACTGTACAGTGGGAAGGGACCAAGAATAACTTTCATAGTGAATCTGTTTTCTGGTTGTATTTTAAGACCTAGCTTTTTCAAGCTTTCTCCGTTCTTGCGAGACATGCTTATTCTGTAAATCTATGTAGAAGCAGCATTTCCGGCCAACAGGAAAAAAAAAACCAAACCAAACCCAAACAAAAAAGCCAATTAGTTCATTTTCCTAGAAAACAACCAGATGCTTTCCTAGAGCTAAAACATGATCAAATTTATGGGAACTTGAATTGAAACTTCCCAAGCAAAGTTAATTTCAAATTGTGAGTTTAACAGAAGGTATTTACAAGAAGGTAGTTGACACCTAATCCCCGACTCTCTGAATGGAAAAGGAATTCATAGGAAGTCTTGAATGTCAGTGTAATTAGCTTGAAAGCAACTTACATTGGGGAAAGATATCCTTAAGTTGGTCATTTGAGTACTGCCCCTATGGCTGTGGTTGGGAATTATGAAAATAATATAGTCCATGACAATAGAATGACAATAATGCTCAGTTTTGTACATGTGACCTTTATTACTAAAGATCAATGTCAGCAGCAACACTGTAAGCAATTCTACACCAGGACCCCAGGGAAGACAGCACAGGCCACGCAGCCCTTCTTGGCTGTTGAGAAAGTTGTTTTTTTCTAGGAGATGCAATCTTCCAGCAGACATCCTGGTCCTCTGGCTCTTATGGCCTTTCCACCCTGTTTTCAGAGATATTCCTGGAGCCTTAAGTGCGGGAGTTGTGCTGGATGTAACACTAGCAGGCAGCTCAGTGTGGAAGGAGGAAATCTCTCAGGGCCCCACCCAGAGACAAAGAACTACAGGCAGCTAAGGAATGCCAAGAGCAGGAGAATTAGGCATCCCCAGGGATGAGACCTTTAATTGGCTATCTAATACCAACCAAGTGGTTAGCCTTGAAATCGCATACATACAAGCACCATTAAATGGATTCATCAGGCTGTATTTATGCAAATTATGTATTTATACAAATATACATAATATATGTAACAATAATAATGGGAGAAAAAGAAGCCAGGAATTTAAGAGTGAGTAGGAGGGGCGAGAAGCATTGGAGGGAGAAAAGAAAAGGAGGACAGACAATGTTATTATATTTTAATTTAAAAAAAGAAGAAAGCCTGGCTTTTGAAAATTTTCCCACATAGTTGCCTTCTAATTATTAAACTAATTGTTGAGATGTGGTCTCATGTTGCTGAGGCCGGCTGTGAATTCAGAATACTGCCCGGGTCCTCAAATGCTGGGCTTGCAGACATGCTGACATCATCCCTGGTTACAACCGGGCCTTCCATGTTTTTTGCTACAAAGCTGTTCTTGGGTGGGTACAGCCTACTGAAGACAGGGAGGCCATCAGGGCGAAAAGGCCACAATGACCCCCACACCGGGTCCGAGTCTCCCACCTAAGGACACGGTATCAGAAGCAAACTTGGCAGCCATTGTGGTAGCTTCATCCTTATCTCTTCCGGGGTCATCTTTTCAATAAATTTCTTTTCAGAATAGTTTTAGATTAATAGAAAAAGGGCAAAGAGCAAGCTGAGTCCTAGTCCTCACACCTGGCTCACTGATTCTTAGTATTTTGCACTGGAGTAGGAATGGACCACTCAATGCATTTTCATGAGTCCAAGTGCATATTTATAGAGATTACCATAGATTTAGCCTCCTGCTTTTCTCTATTCCAGCATCATATCCAGGAGACCACATTGCATTTTTTTCATCGCGTCCCTTTCAGCTGCTCTTAGATGTGACAGTTTCTCAGACATACCTTGTCTGGGGAGATCTTTTGGCAGTTTGGGGAGCCTCTTTTAGACACCTTGGAAAATGTCTCTTAACTGAGGTTTTTATTTATGTGTGTGTGTGTGTGTGTGTGTGTGTGTCTCATGAGGACAATATTTCGGGGGGAGAAGGACGGCAGAGGGAAATGGCCACACTAATCACATCTTATCCAAGGTTCACACTGTTGGCATGGCCTGCCACTGAGGACGCCTGGCATCACTGCCTGGCTGAGAAAGTGATTGTTGAGTTTCTCCCTCTCAACACTGGGTGCTGTGGAGGAGGCCACTCATTATGTTCAACACAATCTTCAGGAGGAGGGAGTTATTTCTACTCCACTTCCTTGGAGGTGATTTTATCTATGTATATTAAATCTTCAGGGGAGATCTATTTGTTCTCCCTACTCATCTATCCAGTGATTTATATCAACACAGACTCACTGATATTCACTGCGTGCTTCAGGTCATAGTCTGGTGCTCTTTAATTTTGGTGTTCAATGTGGTCTTTGGGAGCCCTTGCCCCGCCCCCTTTGATATATTCCCATCAATTTGTGTGCACATGTGTGTATGTTTTGAGCACTCCCTAACTTTCTGTCTCTCCGAGATGTTCCCGAAGCATCTTTTATGTCTTCTTTGCTGGTTCTGGAATTAGCTGTCTTGTTATGAAGCCTCAATTTGTTTTTAGGCCTGGGTGATAGTGTACTCATTACAGTAGACAATAGTGTACTCATTGCTACTGTCATGCAGCTGCTCCTGGGTCCTCTCAGCTGACTTCAAGGAAGTGTGTGTGTGTGTGTGTGTGTGTGTGTGTGTGTGTGTGTGTGTGTGTGACCATCTGTATCTATGTTAATTAAGCTAATCATCACTTGATACCCTTGCCTCCAAATCTAATCTATTAGAACATCAGTAATTCTAGCCATCTCTTCTTCCTTACCTGAAACTCCCCATTCCAGCAGTGACAAGCTTGGCTTCTACAGGTCATTATTTTATTTAGTTCCTTAATTTATTTATCCTCACATAGACACACGAAGCTCAGAAATGTTAACTTGTACCTTCAGATATGATGGCTTTATCAACTGGCATACAGCAGCTCTGTCTTGGGACTCAGATTTTAGTCCTTTCCATTTACTTTACCAGAATTCTTTTGCCCTCAGGTCCCTTTAGTGAAGTTGTTTCATGCGTTTGTAATAAATTTAGATTGTTTTAGTTTTTTTTTTTATATTTTACATTCTATTCTAGGATCCTGTGATATCCTTAAGGACTTTATAAAAATTGTCTATATTAAAGTACTCTAAAGCTTTGTAGATTTTGATAATACATTGCCATGTATTTGTGATTACAGAGTAACTACCCCTATTACTGAATACTTCTGACCTAGAAATTTCATAGAGCATAACTTGAGGACTAAGCCAATGATTTATTTACATATAGCAGCAGTTCTCTACCTACGGGCCCTGATCTCTTTGGGGGGTTGCATATCAGGTATCCTGTATATAAAATATTTGCATTATGCTTTCTAACAATAGCAAAATTACAGCTATAAAGTAGCAACAAAATAACTTTATGGTTGTGGGTCATCACAACATGAGGAACTGTATTAAAGGGTCACAACATTAGGAAAGGTTGAGAACCACTGACATATAGGAACAAATAACTAAAACTTTTACATTTATAAACATCTCAAAATCTCAATTGTATAGTTACATTTTACATACTTAATGACCGCTCTGTCAAAAATTCCTGCAATTTTTCTTTTCTGATAAAACACTTACTTTAAAAGTCACATTCCTTCATGCTCTTCAGATTATTTGCATTTTTAAAGTAGAGTACATGTTATTTCAAATATATCTGACCTGTGGTGGACTGTGGCACTCTGAACTGTGAATTAAAAACTTGTAGTTAACAGAGTGAAACTTTGTTTTCTAGGGTGGCCTCTCTCCTTTGTGCCTTAATGAATCCCTTCTTCTACTTCAGTTTTGAGCCTCTGAAGACCTTAAATCTCTCGAGTCCTTTTAAAGTGAACTTCTAGCTAGCCATATCTACACAAAATAGGGTTATGTTACTTCATCCAACAAGCATTATTTTTTGTGTCATCCTTTGCATATGTGACTTGTATTATGATCTAGAACCTCAAATTTACTACCTTGGGCTTTGATCCCAATGTCAGCCAGCTTTTGGATGACTAATATGCTCTCAGGATTCATGGCTCCTAACTTGCTGAATTTTATGGGTCGGTTTACATATCTTTTTTTGAATCCACTTTTACTTGAAGCCTTTTTTCCTAACTGACTTCAGCTATTCTAGGCTAGACCTTTAATAAGCATTATAAATGTCAGGGGTATGACAGTGATGGATAATCATGTCTATCCCTTATCAGCTTTTTTTTTTTTTTTTATTTGAGATCAGGAAAATGCTATGGAGAATTACTTCTTTGGTTGAAAACCAAGATTAGTATATGTTATGCCTTAGTGAATGGATGTTGACTGTGCAGAGTAGTTTTATGTCAACTTGAAACAGGCTAGTGTTGCAGAATATTACTTTAACTATGTAAAGATGTATTACATGTGTTTATGTTGCATTTGTTTAATTATGTAAAGATGTGTTGCTGTTTTATCTTGTCTGCCTAAAGCACCTGAGTGGTCTAATAAAAGATGAATGGCCAATAGCTAGACAATAGAGGGATAGGTGGGGCTGGTGGGCAGAGAGAATAAGTAGGAGGGGAGAGAGAAGAGAAAGAGAGGAGAGAATGAGGAAGAAAAAGAAGGAGATGCTCAGGGCCAGGCAAGCCACCAGCCAGACATGGAGTAGGACATACATAACAAAAGAAGGGTTAAAAAGCCTTGAGGCAAAACATAGATGAAAAGAAATACGTTAAAATAAGTTTTAAGAGCTAGCAAGAAATAAGCCTAAGCTAAGGTTGGGCATTCATACTAATAAGTCTCTGTGTCATGATTTGGGAACTGGTTGGCCCAAATGGCCCAAGCTAGAGTCATTTTAGAAGAAGGAACCTCAATTAAGAAAATGTCCTTACCAGAGTAGCCTGTGGGCAAGCCTGTGGTACATCTTCTTGATAGATGATTGATGTGGGAGGGCCCAGCTTACTGTTCATGGTACCACCCTATGGACTGGTGGTCTTGAATGCTATAAGAAAGCAGGCTGAAAAAAACAATGAAGAGCAACACTCCTCCACGGCCTCTGTATCAGCTCCTGTCTCCAGGTTCCTGCCCTGTTGAGTTCCTGCCTTGATTCCCTTCAGTGATGGACTGTGATGTAGAACTGTAAGCTGAAATAAAACCTTTTCTCTCTAAGTTGCTTTTGGTCATGGTGTTTTACCATATCACAGCAACAAAAACTCTGACTTAGATACTTGCTAAATGAGCTAAAAACAAACAAACCAACATAAATCTTTCCAACTCATCCCATTCATTCATGAGAAGACATAAAAGTAGCATATCTCAGTAACACTGAGCTTTCTGAGGACATTTAGTAGCGAGTTCTACCCCTCTCAGTTCCTTTCCTGATCTGTCTCCATCCGTCTCCATCCGTACTGTACCTGGAATACTGTTTCTGTTCCTGTTGGCTTGTGAAACCAACTAGACTAATCAGAAAAGTACAATTAAATGTTCAATTTGTAATTGTTATTTTTTTTTTTTGTTCACCAAATACTGTCATAAAGGACTAATTGAGCTTGTAGGTTCATTTTCCTTTGGATAAATACTTCCATTTCTATGGAATCTTTTCTACTGAAGTTATCATTTATTGTCTAACATTTTCAGGACTTGGGTAGAAGAGGGATCACCCCTCCAGCATCTGCTTAGGTCAGGTCATGGGTCCATGGTATATGATAAATATCTGGAAATTATGTTATTTCTGCTAAGAATTTCATTTAATGTTAACAATCTGACTTTTCTACATTTTATAGACAAAGAGAATAAAAATGTGATCTTCGCCCTGATTGGCTGGTATTAACATTTCTTCTTGTTTATCTGACTTTGCCTTAGACGGTTGCTTGATAGGAAAAAACTTCAAATAATCCTCATTCTCATTTTCATCCTGAACCTAGTTTCTGGAGCCTTAAATTCAATATCTGAAATATATCAATATCAAAGTCCCACTGCTGATCTTCTGTTCTAGAACTCTTATAGACCCTCTCCTAAGTATAAGTGAGACTCACATACAAATTATTGTGAGCCATCAGTATATAAACAAAAATGAAATATACTGATGAAGACCTACAGACTGATGATCTCTTCAGGAGACTACTGATTTACTTAAAAATATTATTCTTAAAAATATGTGGCTGTAAAAGAACATTTGGAAAACAATGTATAAAATACAAGCAAAAGCAAGTCAGCTATAATCCAATCACCTGAAATTTAACCACCTGTAACATTTTGATGTTCTGTTGTGTAAGACCATAATGGCATATGGTTTAAAGGCGTGTGTGCATGTATGTGCTTGTGTGTTTGTATATGGCTGTGTGTATATTTATGTCCTCTATCCATCTATCATCTACCTGTCTACTGCAATATCACATTGTACATTTGGATTTGTCAACTTGCATTTTCACTAACATTTCCTTGAGAATCATTCATTTTCCTCTTTCTTAATGATTACTTAATCTTGGTTTGAGTGACAGAATTCTCCTTTTGGATGTCTGTTTTGCTTCCAATAGCAATTTCATTTTAGTGCTAATTGGGTGGGAGGCTATGCTTTTGTCTCTTGAAGAGAAAGGGCCATGAGTGGTATTTGAAGCTAATGGGAGCTGGCAGAGCATGGCCACCTTTGGAGGACTGTACTTCCCTGCTGGGGTCCCAGCCCTTTCCAGGGGTGCATGACTAGCTATCCAGCGGGCTGACTTCTCACCCAGCTGAGAGCAGTGGCTTTGCCTGAGTAGAGTCAGCAGGAACACAGCAGGCGGGCTTCATCTCTGTTTTGTCCTGCCTGGTGCAGGGGCGTTTCCTTCAGCGCTGCCATGTGATGGCTCATGAGCAATATCACACAGGGATCTGGGAGGCCTTTTGAAAGCTCTATTGTGGGATGCTGCCCTGTTAGAATGGAAGGGAGATTTATGCTGTGTGCTGCTTTTCTTTTCTTCCAAATGTGAATGCACCTTCCTAAAGAGTCTTAGGTGAGGAAAGCGCTGGTTCCCCGGGGAGTGAAAGATGCATTTCCCCTTTCTTCATGTGCCCCTAGTACAATAGTAGTAGGAAAGTAAGCACTTGCATTTCCTTGACTACTTTGCGATCAGGTTAATTGTGACAGGAGAGATTAGAAAAAATGAGAGTGGGGATGGAATCAGGGCAGCTTTCCTAAGTGAAACAATATTTGAATGAAGCGATAAGTAGTGTGCCAGATGGCAGGGAGCACCACAGTGTGGACAATGGATGCTACCGAGGCTTGGTTTGCTCATTCATCAAAACAAAACAAACAACAACAAGAATAACAAACATCAATTTACGTTGCAGCAGGAAGTTTATTAGGATTTGGAAAAACCTAAGAATGAAGTACATGTGGCTTCTGTTCCCTGAGAGTTGATAGTGGACTTGGAAAATTAAACAAGAAATGTATAGTAAAGATTGATATAACATTGTGGGTGGGCAGCATTAGGACATTGCAGACCATCTTAGGTGGATAAGAAATGTCTTTGTGGGGACTGAGGCTGAGGCTGTCACAAAACAAAAGCGAGCTGGCGGGGAGGTAATTGATACAGTGGTGGCTGTGGGTACAAAGGCAGGGACACAGGAAATGGCAGATGCAGTAGCTGTGAGAAGTCCAGCAGATAGCAAAGAGAGGAGGGTGCAAATGGAGAAGTGGCAATAGATACATTAGGAGCCCACAGTAAGCATTAGGAGGAAGCTCAAGGCTGAGTCTCAGGCTCTTGATATATTGAGTGGTCGGGGTGTCATTCATAATCACAGCAAGCAAATGAGGAGGAATAGATTCAGAGAGAGAAGAATGTGTTGAGATATGCACAGTGTGGATGCCCATGATATGGTGTGTGCTGGACAGTTTTTGTTGACCTGACACAAGATAGTTACCAAGGAAGAGGGAACCACAGTTGAGTAATTGCCTCCATCAGATTAGCCTATGGACAAGTCTGTGGAATATTTTCTTTGATTAATGATTGACACTGGAGGGGCCAGCCCAAGGTGGGTGGTGCCATCCCCAAGCCAGTTTTTCAAGCATCCCAAAGTCAGCCAGGAAGCAGCACTCCTCCATGCTCTCCCCTTCAGTTCCTGCCTCTAGGTTTCTGTCTCAAGCTCATGCACTGACTTCCCTCATCAATGGACTGTAAACTGTAAGCTGAACGAAATCCTCACTCCCCCTAAGTTGCTTTTGGGTAGTATGTCTCATCACTGCATCAGAAAGTGAAGCAATACATGGTTATATAATATGTAGAAGTCTGGGAGGTTGGGGCTGCAGATTCATGAATAGTAACCATGGTCAGGGAGTGGATAAGGGAGACAATGCAGATGGTTGACAGAAAGTGCTAGAAGGAAGGAAGGAAGGGACAATTGAGGACACTGAGGAGGAGAAAAAAGACTGGAGGAAAAATGCCAGTGACTTCACATATTGCTTAAGGAAGTGAGATAAATCCTAATTCTTCTAAATTAAAAAATGTAATCGGGTCATTAGTGATTTTGGCGATGGCAGCTTGTGGGTTTGGAGGGTTAGAGCTCAGGGAGGTGGATCGGTAGCTGGTGCAGGAGTGTCTGAAGCAAGGAGGGAGAGATGGTGCTGCCTTTGTTAAGTTGATGAGTCTCCAAAGTTGGAAAGCTGGAACATTAAAAAATAATACTAAAATAAAAATCGCTGAAGAGAAAAGGTTGGAAGTGGGGAAGAGAGTCGGAGTTTGCAACTGGCTGGCTGGAGGACGCTCCCGGAGAATTGGTGTTGGGGACTGAGATTTTGAGCACAGATGAATAACTGAACTGAGATCTCTCAAAGGCCTCTGAGGGAGGCACTACCTCTAAATCTAGCAGTTCATAGGCGATGCTTGAATGGGGCTACATCTCTGTGAATGCTACAGTGTGAGCCAAGGGCTTGGTTCTGAGCCCTGACATTTTTTTTCCCAAGTGAATGTGTAAGGTGCCTCCCAACTCAGCTTTCTTCTCTCTAGTGTAACTAATGATCCACATCAATACTTTTTCCTAATGGAAAAGATCACCCTCAGTGTAATAGAGGGGGAAAGCCCCGACATATCTCCCTTAAGGCAACGAGGGCATACTCTTTGCTAGGAGTGGGGATCCCTAGGGAAGAAGCTGCAATGGGAGGCACTTCTTTGAAAGGCGTTCTTTCTTAGAAAAAGTGAGGGATTGGAAATCTGGATGTCAGGCTCCGGCCTGAACTCTGTACTAATGAGCTGTTGTGTAGAATGAGTCCCTTGACTCTTTCCAATCTTTTCCGGCTTTTGACAGGGAAGTAGTAAGAACCATTATCCCTAACTCCTTTAGAGCCCAGAGAACTAATATTGATAATATGTGTGCATCATTAAATGCTTTGGAATGTCTAGAGTCCACAGGAAGTTGGCATTATTACAGTCATATTTTACCTAGCTACAACCGAGAAAGCCAAACTTTCTGTAATTTAAATAGAACATTATGCATTATGTCACAGAAATTGTTTTTACATATGCAATATTTCTTATAACCCAAGAAGACAGCCCTGAGAGGCAGAAAGGGAATGATGTATTTATTATGTATGATGTATGCATGCAGAGTCTTTGTGATTGATGCTTGTCAAGAGAGAAATTCAGGCTACTTGCCAGAGTCCGGTCACTTCTAAATAATTCTTAGAGGCCATACTCATCACCAGAGAGCAGCTGATGACCAGGAGTGAGGAAGAAAAGTGTGGTTAAAGACAGATATGCTGATGCCTGGGAGAAGTGATACCCAAAATAAAGACAACATAAAAAGAGGCAGACAGATTGTGAAATGCCTCCAAAGGGAATACAATGATAGTATTACCCATAATAAGGTAATATCCCATAATTTGCACAGGATTATCAGGCCCCCTTTTAATAGCCACAGAAGATATCCCTATGTTTTATCATCATTCAGTAATTGGCATTTCAAGTGAAGATTCTATCAAGGAATGCTTAACACTTGGCATACCACATTTAAATAATGTAAACAAGGAAGTACTGGCTGCAAGTTCCCCTTTCCCCAAAGGTCTCCCTTTGATTTGTGTGCAGGACGCCTGAGTCTTGGTGCTCCTTATATAAATTGTTGGCAGATAGAGAACTATGATGAATGACAGGTGTTGTAAACCCATTTACAGATGAAGAGGATGCCAAAACTGTCTAGACATCACTTGAAGCCCATATTTCCATAGTGCATCTTTAATCAGTACTGTCCTATGGGATGATAAGAAGCTTTGTAAGTAGTCAGAGTTTTAATAATAAAGCCACTAATAAATTAATAGATAATAAATATACTATAAATAAGTAATAAATTAATGAAACCATACATTTAAAATAATAAACCCTATTCCAGACTATATTCTGATGCTGTCAAACAAAACAATGTTAACTTTGGAGTAGCAAATATTCATCATTTTTTATTCTAAAGCATAATGTTGTTTCCCTTCAGTGTCTACTATTTAACAGGTAATCTGTAGCAGAAGTTGTTTAAAATCAAATATGAGAGCCCCATGGAGCTTCTTTCGCCATTGAAAAGGAATGAGTATTTTAGTTGTTCTGTGAAATGAAAGTAGAGGTGCTCCCTCCCGAGTGAGCGATGGTAGCTCTGCTGATTCTCAGGAAGGACTAGCCTTGAAACCTTCCAAGACCCTGAATTCCTGCCTTGAGAAAGGCTTTTGTCCTTTATAAAGCAGAGTCTGAACTCCAGACAATGGCTTCAAATCAAAGTAATCGCTTGCACTGTTGTTGATGCTGTAGAAATGTGTTCAGGAGTGATAATCTTTGTTGAAAAGAAGAGGATATTTTTTTTTTTAATTGATCAAAGACTTCAGTTATTGTTTTACTCCCAGTTTGGACAGTGAATGCTTGAGTGTTATTCTTTCTGTGCCTGGCTTATTTCATCTGACATGATGTCCTCTTGTTCTGGCACAGCCTTGTGTGTGTGGGGGGGTGGTAGCTCTCTTGAAGAGGTGCCTGGAGGGTTCTGAAGTGGTAATGGCTATGAGGATATTAAGGGGAATTGCTTGCCTGGGGAAGATCCTCATAGCCAAGAGAGGATAAGCAGAGGATATCATAAATGGAACTAAGTCACCTCTAACCAAGCCCTAGGATACAGACAAGGAGCATCCTCAGTGGGGGCCACCATACTTCCACAAACAAGATGTACTTCTTCTTCATTCTAACACCTTCAAGGTTCTAATACAACTGTAGAGGTCAAAGAATCTAATCCTAGACTTCTTACTCACAAGACTGAATCTTGGCCTTAAGTATAAATTGAATTAAAATCGCAAAACAAAACGATGTGGTATTTCTTATATCTTAACTCTAGTGGGGCAGTTTATTACCTCATATACATACATACATTCTTACAATATGCATATGTACATGATAAAGCACATATATGTCTCTTTCATAGCTCCCCAGTCTTTGAACACTCATTCCAGAATGTTCTCAGCCTTGCCTGACAACCTGGAAAATGCTTACTTATCATTCAAAATTCATGTCTCTCTTTTGTATAAGCAGTGACTAGAGAGTCTAAAAATAATTCTCACTTCTTAATTGGCCAAGTGCAGAAAGGCCTGCCCTGATTAAATCAGGCTGGCTGTGTGGACTGCATTAAATCCCTTCCATTAAAGAGAAGGAACTTAAGGTTTTAGGGCTTCATTGGGAATCATCATAGAGCAGAGGAATTTGGTATATAGGAGAAGTGTTTGAGAGAGCTGAGGCTATTTGTGGTGTGGAAGAAAACAATCAATTTATTTATCATTTCCTCAGTGTGGTCTTGGATTTAGGGGAAGGTTCTTAAAAATTAGGAGGAAGACTTTATCTAATGCAACGACTATCAGACAATTGTCATCCTCCCATTCCCAGTGGCAAGGGAGGTATTGAGTAGATTCAACTTGGAGAGAGAAACAACTACATCTTTTTAAATCATAGGGCAAAAAGCCTAGATAGATAGGACTGAACCCGAAGATAAGAGGATGGTGATTGGGGTGGGCACCCGGAGTACTTCGGTCTCATGGCTGAAAATCCAGCAGACTGTTGGGAGGGCAGAGTTTTAAGTTCTAAGAAGCCCATGACTGATGGAGGTGGAATAAGATCTCAGGATGGGAAGGACTGATGCACATGACTCTGTTTTTTAAGGGAAGGAACTGTCAGAGTGGTTAACTTCTCTCTATCTCTGGTGTTCAGACATGCTGAAGAAATGCTCATTAAATGTTAGTAAGCTATTTATAATTGTAGTTCAGTCACACTTTGTTTCAAAACACATTTAAAGCTCTTCCTTATTAAATAACTCTTTAAATAACTTGGGCCCATCACAAAGGCCCTCAGTCTCTTTCTTGTGCCTGAGACCTGTTCCTTGTGTCCCACTACAAATTACTATTATGACCAGGATGAACCAGATTGTTAAATAACTTTAGCAAAAAATTCTCACTAGTAATTTACTTTAACTTGAAGAATCTAATATAGTTCTCAGTTTACTTTTTTAAAAGAAGTTGAAATGCATTAAAATCTTTCACATTTTGCAATAATGCAATGAGCAAGTGGAAGACTCTGCTGTTGCTGGAGGGCTTTTCTCCAGGTTCCCCAAGCCCCGCAGTCCCACAATCCACTTATAAAATAATCACTCAGATGCTTATATCACTTATAAACTGTATGGCCATGGCAGGCTTCTTGCTAACTGTTCTTTTATCTTAAATTAACCCATTTTTATAATTCTATACCTTGCCACGTGGCTGGTGGCTTACCAGAGTCTTTACATGCTGCTGGTCATGGCAGTGGCTGCAGTGTCTCTCCCCTCAGCCTTCTGCTTCCCAGAATTCTCCTCTCTCCTTGTCCCACCTACTTCCTGCCTGGCAACCTACTTCCTGTCTGGTCACTGGCCATCAGTGTTTTATTTATATAGAGCAATATCCACAGCACTCTGCAGTTTCTTTTCATCCTTTCCAACATGCCAGGGACATCCCCACCCCCCCCAGGATCTGCATGCTAATCTGTCAGTCCTCCTTTTCATCACTCAAATCTTGTGTTTTCATCAATGCTTACCTTGAATCACTATTGAAACTCTCAAATTCTCTGCCTCTTTCTTCAGGCGTAACTTTTTTATGTTGAAACACAAAATTGGGATTGATGTAAAATGCCACAATGTATATTTATTCACAAGTGGAAGGAATGAAGTTTGTCAGAGTTGTTGTTGTTGTTGTTGTTGTTGTTATTATTACTATGAATAATACATGTGGGATCATAGGTTTCTACAGGACTTTTTCAAAAGTTCTTAAGTGGCAGTTACCCCTCCTTATATTCCTGTCTCTACCTGCCCTCCCACCCCCACCCCATTTAGCTCTTTCTGTCTCCATAACATCCCCTTTATATCCATTGTGACCTGCCCCCCACCCCATGGGTTGGGATATAAAATGGAGACCAAAGTTCTACAAAATACATAGCGTGTCTATGTGTGATGTGCTTATGTATTTCTGGTTGCATTCTGCTCCTTTCCTTTACATTATAAAAATATGTTGGTCATGATCCATAAAAATTGGTTTCATAATTTACCTACTGCTTACAACCACAAACTTAAAATGTATGGGAGATTGCTTTTCAAATTCTATGAACTCAGAGAATAAGATATGAATCTTATGTGCTAACTTCTTGAAAATGAGTCATGGAGAGTGGTGAGTGGGAATTCATTTATGCTTTCTGAGGTATTGGCATGTGACTTCTGATGAGAATCGCATATTTGCAGTCATCATAACAAAGGCAATTAAACTGCATAGATAGTAGCTACTTTAACACTCTTCCATTTTGTTGATCCTATTTGTTAATGTTAGAATTCTTGAATGAGGAATATTTCATCCCGTATACTGGGTCAGAAGGTTTCTTTTTGTCTTCTCTACCAAATTTCAGGAGTTTTCATTTTTAGTCAATTGGTGTTTGTTTTCCTCCAGAGATACTGAATACTAACAGTGGAGAAAAGCACTCTGAGGTTAAAAAAATAATTTGTGCTTCATGATTTTGAAGTAACACAATGCGAATTCATTACCATATATAAATACACAGTAAACTTAAAAAAATTTTATTTATTTATTTATTTTTTTGAGCACAGAAAATACAAAGTCAGTAGGAGGAAGCCACAAGTTTGCTTAAAAAGTACATTTAGCCCCTGAGCATCTTGACTGATGGCTAGCCTTAGAGGCTGAAAGAGTGTTAGAATTGACAGGAGCATCAGAAGACAGCTCTCCAGCCCTTACATTTTAGAGATGTAGAAACTGGGTCCCTTACAGATTAAAGGGTGTGGTGAGCTCACAGCTGGCACCCACGCTGACTTCTTGCCCAGTGCCTTTCCCACACCACCTCCTTCCTCTCTGTTGTGATATTGCCTGTCCAGATCTGTGCTGTCCTGCACTTGTGTATGTGGTTTATGCTGTTGCAGACCTCATCACAATGCACACATTGATCTACACACTTTTACCATTACGGATTTTATTTGACTTGAAATTATAATTGGAACAATTAGAGATGCGTCAGTGGAAAGGCAATGAAAGGAGGCCATTAAAGGGCTAATAAATGGCTCTCCTCATGGGAATGGGGATCTTTTCTTTTCTAAGAATTCGAGCTCTTTGCAATGGTGCTTTTAAGTGGCTAGAAATAACACTTGCTGCATGCGTGTGGAATACTCTGGATACCAGGGGGTTCTGTTCATTCTGTATTTGAATTGAGCACACTGTGGTTGGAATGTGTGCTGAGTCTTTTGCTGGTTTTCGAGATCATTTCATATTTGAATTAACCCTTTTATTGTGGACAGTAATAGAACAATCTAGAGAGTTCTCAGGAACTGAAGTCTTTATATAGCTAGTGACTCGCATGGATGCAAGGTGAAAATGTGAAAGGCCTAGGTATTATTTTGATTGATTTTCCTTTCACACAACCCACAATTTACACACAGTGCAACTAATTGGATGCAACCTACCCTTAACCCAAATGCCTATGGCTAACAAGAGATTATCACCATTTGTTGATTTTGAGAGATATCCATTTTAAGAATATGACCAAAGAATTAATTACTAAACAGATATCAAGATAATTTACTATGCTTCTGAAAACAATGATGACTGTGATGATAAGAGTTAACATTTTCTTTTTTTAATTAAAAATTTTTTTTATTCATTTTACATACCAGTCAAAGATCCCCCTCTTGTCTCCTCCCGCCCATCTAGCCTCCCCCTCCCAGTCCACCCCCCTTCCCTTCTACAAGAAGACAAGGCCTCTCCCATAGCGAGGTACATTTAGTAGAGGCAGTGTGAGGTGTCCCATCATAGGTAGTGGGTTCCAAAAGACCTGCTCATGCACCAGGGATGAATTCTGATCCTACTGTCTGGTGGCCCCGTAAGCAGATCAAGGTACACAACTGTCTCGCTATGCAGAGGGCCTAGTCTAGTCTCATGCAGGTTGTTGATCTAAATTTCATGAATTCCCAATAGTTTGGTTTGGTTGTCTCTGTAGGTTTCCCTATCATGATCTTGATGCCCTTGCTCATAGAATCCCTCTTCTTTCTCTTCTACTGGATTCCTGGAGAGATCCACAGCCAAAGTGTTAATATTTTCAATGGGTGGTGGTGGCCCATGCCTTTAATTCCAGTACTCGGGATACAGATCTTTGTGAGTTCAAGGACAGTCTGGTCTACAGAGCAAGTTACAGGACAGCCAGGGCTACACAGAGAAACTCTTTCTTGTGAAACCAAAAAAAAAAAAAAAAAAAAAAAAAGGAGGTAACATTTTCTGACCTCTTGTTGTTAAGTGTTACTATAAGTACGTCAATATCTTCTACAATTTCAAATATGCAGAGTGCTGGGAAAACCAAATATTATTTTTGTAACTCATTTAGTAAAACTTATGTTAGCCAGAACTCATTTATTGGCAAACATCACCTCAGTATTACGGGGCTGTTTGGTTTGTGCCTACCTCTTAGTGAGCAGCCTTGTTTAGCTACAGAAATACTGACGTGTTCAATACCAGGTGTTGATGTATTTCAGATGTATTCAGCACAAGCTTTTATTCTTTCTTCTTCTTGTTTTTCTTCTTCTTATTTTTCTTGTTCTTGTTTTCTTCTCTCTTCTTCTTGTGTGTGTGTGTGTGTGTGTGTGTGCGCATATGTGCACCTGCGTCATATATGTATGAGTACTCACATAAGTTTGTGCGCATGTACATATTGTTATATCTAGCCCATTATGCACCACAAGGAAAAAGAGAGACAACACTTAAGGGTTCCAAAGATTTTATTAATCACCACATAAGCAGGTCACTGATCGATCAGGGCTGCAGGACAAGGACTTGGAGCCCTGTTTCTCCCGACAGCCCCAAGCAGGGGCAGAAGTGGGATTTATAAACACAAAAATACCAAATTTTGTTGCCAAGCTACAGTTACAATTTTCACCAGTCAGAAGTTAAAGATTAGGGACTTTCCTTGTGTTCTCCATTATTGCCACTGACATACAGTGCAAGCCTTTCAGTTCTCCCAATCACATTCATTTGTTCCTTCTGTTGTTAGGAACAGACATAATGTTTCTAGATAACTAATAAAGATGCATAATGACTTTTCCTATGGTTTAGGGAGGAGATCGGTCAGCCATTGGAAAGTTCTCAGCTCCCCCAGGGCTTGGGAACCTGAACTTTATTTCACCCTACAGGTAAAATGGAGTCTGAAGTCAAAATGGCAGCACTTAGGCCAAGGTACCTTTGCCTGCTCCCTTTAATATACATATGTTTGTTTGTGAATTTGGGGGCCTGAGATTGGTATAAAAAAATCTTCCTCAGTCATTCTTTGACCTAATTCACTGAGGCAGGTTCTCTTAGTCAAAACTGGAGCTCACCAGTTCGGCTAGTCTATCCAGCCAGCTTGCTCCAGAGAGTTTCTCTCTGCCTTCCAAGGCTGCAATTATGGGTGAGCTACCATGCCCACTTGGAATCTGCATGAGTAGGGACTTGAACTTCAGTCCTTACACTTATTAGATAGCCAGAAAGAATTTATTGACCTCTTCTTATTCTGGTATGTTCTATGAGCTACCATTAATACACTTTAGAATTTGAAGATATTAGTAATGGTTCCCATAAACTTTCATTTGGAAGTTTCATTTCACAGTTTCATGAATAATTTAGAATGAAAAATATATAGCAAAATGCTTATAATTATCACACACACACACACACACACACACACCACTACCACCACCACCACCACCACGACCATCATCATCATCTATTAGATATTGAGTGTTTTTTCCCCTCTTTTACTCTTTCCTTCCTTAAAATACCAGTAAATAATAGAAGATAACGAAGGAAAAGCAAATATATAAGATAACTACTTTTAAGGAAAGAAAATAATTAAAAAAAAATAAATAAATAGAGCATATAAGTGATTATTATCGTCAACTTCATTGGATTAAGGGATACCTGGGAGACTGTTAAAGTGCTCCTCTGGGAGAGTCTAAGAGAGTTCATACTGTGATTAACCACCAAGGAATGAAGACCTGCCCTGTGTGGGTTTGGCATCAGTACACGTGTGGTCCAGAGAGAAGAAAGAGGAAGCCCATGGTCACGACACACTCTTCTGCTATAAGGAGCAGCTCTGCTTCATCACAGCCTTTCTACCCTGATACCCTGCTTTACCTGAGGCCCAAAGCAGTGGATCCAATTATCTATGTACCAAAACCATGAACGAAAATAATCCTTTCTCTCTTAGAGTCCCTTCTCCCAGACATCTGTCATGGTCAGGAAATGCCTGACTAATATAATATACATGAAGCAGATATGTATTCTTCTCTCATATATTACATCCTGACTGTAGTTTCCTCTCCTTCTTCTCCTCCCATCCCTCCATCTCCTTTCTCTCCCAGATCACCGCCCCCCCCACCTCCTCTCAGAAAAGAGCAGGTCTCCCAGGGACATCCACCAAACACTGCCTAATAACCCATAATAAGACTACCCGGCACTACTATCACATCAAGGCTGGACTAGGCAAGCCAGTAAGAGGAAAAGTGTCCCACAAGTAGACAAAAGAGTCAGCAACAGCCCCCATCCCCACTGCCAGGAATCCCACAAGAACACCAGGATACCCTACATCTATGCAGAGGACCTAGATAAGACCCTCACAGGCTCCCTGTTCTCTGCAAGACCCTATAAGTCCCATTCAGTTGATTCAAAACAGCTCTTTTTAATTATATTTATTTACCAACTTATCCCATAAAGGTTTTCTCTCTAGTGAATTCACGAGTTTTAATTTCTGAAGCATGGAATTTATTGGTTTGTCAAGTCTATGGCAGGTGCTATGACAAATACAGATAGTCCTGTCCTAGCTTGTCTAGGGAGGGAGGTGATAGGAGGTCTTGGAACCTTGAGAACAAAGAGGAAGAACATCTGGTTATACTGGCACATCTGGAAATATTCCTTGTGAGAGAGAGAACCTGCTGAAGAAAGGGGCATTGGAGAAGGGCTTCTGTGGCAGGTGCCAACACTGAGGCATCAAAGCAGCCTGAAATTACTTGAGAGACAGATGTTCTTGAAAAAGTTTGAGGAGATAATGAAGGAGCTTCCAGAGGGGTGGGGCTGCATCTGAGGACTCCCAGGTAAATTGGAGAGTCATTTTTATTCTTTTTGAATAAACAGGGTGTGCGTTCCATCCTGTGATGCTCTGTTCTGGGTTTTAACGGTGAAACTGACCTGTACTATCTTGGCTTTTCTTTTGTATATGTCATTTTTCCTTTAACGTCTTAGAGAAGTAAGAGACAAAACTGCACACCATTGGCACCCCTCCTCTTCTAGTCTTGTGACAAGAAACCAGTGATAGACCTCCAGGACCAAGGGCAGATACTGGGGCGTGAAGCCTTTGCAGGAAGGGAAAAGTCGTGGACTATCTTCACCAGCCTTGCCCTAGTCACTATGTCAATGTCCTTGTGTGACAAGCTGCCCTGCCCTGCTCGGCCAGGGCAAGTGGAAGACACCTATAGGCTCATCTGGTGCCATTATGGTGAACAATTATATGGTGGAGAAATGGGAGAGAAAAGTGGAGTGGTTCATGTGCTGTGGAGAGAGACAGACCGAGAAGAAGTGAAGACGGTTGAGGAAGAGGTTGATGTCAGTGGCCTGTGCTGTCACCTGTGGCCATGGTGATGTTTGGGTCTGGGCTGCTGCCAAGGGCCATGTCTGGGTCTGTAGGTCAGCACAATAAGGGTCTGTATGGATGTCCATGGCTCCTGTTACCACTGAAGGCCAAGCAGATGCCTGGGGTCTGCGCTGCCACGTGGGGCCATGTTGGATCTAAGAGCCATGCTTCTACTGTGCCATGCTGATCTGAGTGGCCCATGCTGCTACCCTGGGCCATGGTGATGTCTGGCCTGGGCTGCTGCTGAGGACCATGTCTGGGTCCATGGTCCTACCACAGCCAGAGGCTGTGTGGATGTCTGTAGCCTGTGTTGCCACAAAAGACCACATGGATCCTGGGTTCTCGGCTGCCTACCTGTGGCCATGTTGGTGTCTGAGAGCCATGTAGCAACTGGGGCCATACAGATCTGGGTGACCTGCACTGCCACCTAGGGCCATGGTATCATTAGGCCTAAGCTGCCAAGGGCCATGTCTGGGTCACAGCCTAACCATAGCCAAGGTCTGTGTAGATGTCCATGGCTCTTGTTACCACTGAAGGACATGCAAATGCCCAGGGAATGGGCTGTCATCTGAAGCCATGTTGGTGTCTGAGGGTCATGATGTGGCAGGGCCATACTGATCTGAGTGGCATGCACTGCCACCTAGGACCTTGGTGACATTGGGACCCGAGCTGCCCAGGGTTATGTCTGGGTCAGTGGTCCTACAGCAGCTGGGGTTTGTTTTGATACCCATGGCCTATGTTACCACTGGGGCCCATGTAAACCAGGCATGTTGAAATCTGTGGGCCATGCTGAGCCAACCCGGGGGCCTTTCACTTGCCCTGGGAGATCTGGTCCTGCCCCTTGCTGGCTGCTATAGCAGGAAAGCTGATCCTGCCCAACCTGAGAGCACTGGCTCCACCCCTCAACATGAGTGCAGGAGAGCTGAACCTGATGCCATGGGCACAGGAGAGCTTGCTTGGCCACTCGTCTGAGGAGAGTGGTCCCAGTGGAGGCCCTGACTGACCAACTCAGCTACCACTCAGGCCCACATCCGTGCTTTGAGTTGGCCCACCCCAACATCTACCCTATCTATGACTTGCTGGAGCACGTGAAGGGACTGGTTCTGTGCAACCAGAGCTGCAGGATCTCCATGCCTTGGGTCAATAGTAGGACACTCCAGAGTAGGTTTAATGAGGCTCCTGTATTGATGGTGTACCAAAAGCCAGAGGCCTTGAACCAGATCAACACCTCACTGCAGTGGACAGTTGCAAGTAAAGCTGTTTGGACAAAATGGTGTATACTCTGTGACACACTGCAGCTCCCAGTGCCAACCGGACAAATGAAGAGGTGATGGAGAGGCAGGAAAGACGGAGGAGCAAAGGTTTTTGTTTTTGTTTTTGTTTTTAATTAATATATATATTTAAAATTTTTTTCTGGGGGTGCTACAAAGGAGAAATGTAGATATGGAGGGACTGGGAAATGAATGGGATTGGGGTACATGATGTCAAATTTCCAAAGAATAAAAACTTATCAATTAAAAACTTAAAAAAAATGTCCTTATGCCAGTATCTTCTCATTGTCTGGTTTGGTCTGCTCCAGACAGGCCTTTTCTAGCCATTGCTGTGTGGAAATACAGAGGCTTGAGACCTGGTGTGCCTTCATGGGAATGGCAATAGAGGCCTGTTCCCTGCCTATAGTATAGGCTGGTGAGGGTTTCACTTGGCCCCAACCATCTTTTCAGTCTTGGGAAGGAAATGCATCGGGTTTGAGGCCTAAGTCACGGACTTTGTTCTCTCTGTGTTCATCTCTTTTGGAAAGTCTGTAGAAAAACATGGCTGAAAGACATGCATGCTGAGTATTCTGAGTTCTCTTATTTGCTAGCCTATAAAATATTATTAATAGGCCTGGTATGTCCCTCCTCCAAGGAGATAGAATTGGTTTCTGGAGGAATCTTCCATTTAAGTTTAAGTAACAAATGTGTACACCAAATCTGCTGATACACCTAAATCTATGACATCCAATTTTAAAAGGGAATTTTTTTGATGGGGGAAAATCAAATAATGTTTTCATAGGGAGGCCACAATGCAAAGTTAATTACAAACACTGGCCTAAAGCAAAGCATCTCTCACTCCCTCTCCTGCCCGGGAAGTGTCAGGTTGGTCCCCCTGACTTGTAATGTTATCACCATCCCAGGTTCTTTCTGATGCATTTTTCTCTGCCTTTGGGGCACGTGGCTTCTATCTACAGCATCGTCCTGCCTCGCCTCACAGATATGATTACTGTCGCACTGCAATCACAGATAACCGACAGGAAGAAGAAAGAAGAGGAAGGGCAAAGAGCACGTCCGAGTGACTCAGACTCCGTTACAGGGACCACCTGATGTCACTTAGCAGTCTCCAAAGACTTCTTACTGTGCAGACCACAGTGAGGGCACCGGGTTTGCAAGGCAGTCTGGGGGATCCTGGCCGACTGATTTATCAAAGTTAGGCATGCTGCCATCCCCAGGGAAATATGGGTTGTGTTAATAAGAAAGGAAAAATGGGCATTGGCTAGGCAACTAGCAGCCTACTTAGTGGTCTCTCCTGCCTTTCATTTTCACATTAGCTAAACAGAGTAAGGTACCATGTGAGGTTTGGGGAAAATGTGGTGCATCTATTTTGTACTAAGACTTGCTAGTCTGGTGCTAAAAATTGGTAACTTAAGTCATTTTTCTGAATGACAGTACTCTGGTGGGTAAAGCATAGTATTTGTAAGATGAGGACTGTCTTCATTTGGTTCCTAGATCTTGGATACGGAAACTTGACATTTTACATGCTTCAGTGGGAACTATCGACTCATGATTAATTGGGTTGATGAAAATGTATTGCTTAGAAATTTTGAGTTTTGTGGATCAATATTGTTTTTTGGATATAGAAAAGCAGCATTCTTTCTGTAGTTGTTTTCTTGTGTTTTCCAAGTGAAGCGATGTTGATAATTGGCACTTCATACAGTAACTAGCATCGGCAACATGTGATCTTTTACAAATAAAAAAGTGCTAACGTCCTTAACGTGGCCGATAATGCATGTGGGGGATGGAAACTGCAGTGGAAATTTTCCAAAAATATCTGTGGCTCTTGGCGTTATTACTTCCTACAGTCGAAGTGGCATTGTAGTGGTTGGCAGGGCTCCTGGATTCAGGCACGCCAGCACAGAAGCATTTACCAGCACATTGTGTTCAGTGGTGGAATTAGGTTCAGGACCTCAGTGCTTCTTGGACAGGGTAGGTAGTGTTTAGTACTAATCTGCTTGTGTTTGCTTCTGTCTCTGCCTCTTTCTGCTCTGTGTTCCTCCATCCCTGTTTCTTCCCCTCTTCACCTTTGTGAAGTGTTTGGAGATGTTAGCCTCACAGGGATTGTTCCAGAGAACAGAAAATTATACTTGAAGGAATAATTTTAAGAGAATGTTTTTTATTTAGAAACTAATTTTCAGAAGTATGATGTTTCTTGGATTAGTAAAACCTGCTTTCTTCAAATCCATTCCATGTACAGGGAGTGATATGGGTCAATGCTGTGTTCCATACTTTGTACTTTGGTGAATACTTTTTAATTTTAAATGTGCATATTAAAATAACAAATTAAATTATTTCAGGCAATTTTGGGTAAATTGCAAGATCTCCTGCTGTTCTTTCGTCTGTATAATGCCACTTAGGTGTTTTCCAGTTGAAGAAGTAAATTCAAGATTGCTTCTTCCCCTGTGTGCTAAGACTCCAACAAGCAGCCAATAGTCTTCCTGAAAAGGAAGATAGGACGTGTTAAGTACATTTAGTGAAATACCTGGGCATCGAATTGAGCCCTGGAAGAACACATGGGGCTGATGGGACAAATCTATGAACAGACCAGTGTGTGTTGACAGAGAGCATTGACAGAGGCTTGGCTTTGGGGAGCTAAGGAAGGACCCACGGAAAGGCAACACAACACAGGGCCAAGGGCTGATGTTCTTGTAGGAACTGGCTAGATGAAGCTGCTGGGGCGGGGATCCCAAGGAGAGGTCATAAGTACATATGCCAAAGCACCAAGGCCGAGGGGACAAGTGCACAGGAGTTTCTGAGAGAAGGCAGGGATTTTTTTTCCCTGCATGATTTCCTTCTATAGCTCCGCTGCTTTTTAGATCAGTCAGCATGTGTTGCATATTTGTTGAAATAGAAGGTTAAATGAAAGGCAAGGAGCCCTCTACCTGTGATGCTTTTAAGGAAGTGTTAAGAGAGAAAATATTTCGTATGTGATGCGAAGATTTGGTTTTCATTCCGAAGACAATGCAATGACTGAAAACCTGGAAATGATGGTATGGGATTTATGCTGAATTCAAGGCTGGCTTGGACAATGCTCAACTGGGTTCAGAGAAATTACTTGTGAGATTATTGTAGTCTACTTGTAGGTTACCTGTAGTGATTAAAAGAAAGAAGAAAGGATGATTGAAGAGATGCCGAAAAGGCATAGCAGCAAGACTTAGTGACTGATTTGGAGCAGGTGACAGAGGCCTATGGAGGGAGTCTGGCTTCCAAGTACTGCTTTTCCAGATGGATTCAGATGATGCTGGGGTATAGCCAGGAATGAAGAAGGAAAAACATGTTGGGTGATAATGAGTTGAATTGTTGTGATATTGATTCAAGACATAAAGTAGAGAAATTTGAGAAGTTAGTGTGATTATTATTATTATCTGTTAATTTGAGTCAAGGTCTCACTGCAAACTACATATCCCAAGCTGACCTTGAACCCATGATTCTCCATCCTTGGCCTCCCAAGTGCTAGAGTTACAGATGTATGCATTGTGTCTCATATGGTGTGATTTAAAAAATATAGTTAAATATAATAATATATTATAATAATATATATATGATACTGAGCAAGAGCATGAAAGGAAGAGAGGTGGTAGATGGTAATATTATCTATAACCAAACCTTTCTCTTCCTGAATCTTGTGTCTTGATTGGTAGACCACTGTGAGATTTATCGTAACTTTTCCACAACCCTATATTCCACATTAAAGCAGCCATTAAATCCTGCCATTTAGTTTTTCTTCCTATCATTACTGTCTTGGACCTAACTCCCATTATCATCTTGAAGATTGGCCAATGTCTGTTTTCCTAATATTACATCTCTCCCTTTTTCAGTGCTCTCTGTTTTCTTTTCTATAATGCATATCTGATAACTTAACCCCTCACCCCAGTCTCTGTTACTTTCATGGAAACAAGCACACACAGCCCTAAGGAACATTCTGTGGTCCATTTCTTTTTCTGTCTCCTGACCATCAATATTTATAGTTACGTACTGTTCTATTCTATACTCTTTTCCCAGGCCTTTGAATTAAACTGTGGAATGCCTCCTATTTCATGTTTCTTCTCTGAAATTATGTCATGCAAACAGAATAGATATTAGTTGCTCTGTGTTGATCCTATACTCTGTGCAGAGCTTATCTATAGCACTTGCCATGCTTAGTCTCATCATTTCTATGTAGTTCTCCTTCAAGACCAAGCTTACACATCATGGAACCAGCTACAGGAATTAGGAGAGTATAAGTTATGACTCCATGTTTAGTGCTAAAAAGGTGCTAGACGTTTACTTATTAAACAGACAATCTGGTTAGTGGTTGCTTACCTCTCTGTTGAAGGAACCCATCTCTATACTTATTTGATGTCAAGAAGGAAAACTTGTGTAAGTTTCCTGCAGACAGCAGCTGTGCTCTCCTTTTGGGGCTTCCCAGTCCAACGATTGCCCATTGGAAAAAAAGTAATTCTTGGCAACTAAATTTCTGAAAAGGCTGGTAAGAAATGCTATAATTCTGTTCTTTATATAGGATGATGGATTTTTTTTTTTTTTACTTTTTTTCTTAGGAATAATGAAAGTAAGAAAAGCATGGACTTACTGTGAAAAAACATATACAAATACTGGATAGACTGGTGCTTGATTGATGTGTGTATGTGTGGTTTATATGGGGTCTCTGGCACCTCTTATCTCTCCATATGTGTATATTAGACTATAATAAAGAAAATACTTGCATTAAATTAAAAGTACTACTAAAGGTACAGCCATTAGCTCCACTACTTTAATGTAGTAAACTCGTCTCCCCATAAGACATGCTTATGAGACACAAAAAGCCAACTGTCTATTGCACAGAAAAAAAGGAAAATCAAGCGGATGATTGCACTCAGTGGCTAATGAATTATTCAAGATTGTTTGTGTCAGTGCCTGGCTTGGTTTGGATGGAGGCAGGGATAACAAACGGAGTGTTCCAAACCACTGCAGCTGGTCTGCACCAAGAGTGTAGTTCAAATGGGGGTCCATGGTGCCTTATCTCATATTCAATTCATAAAGTGATAACATTTTATAAATAGGGACTTAGGGCATTTTGCAAGAGAATGCTACAATATTAGGGGGAACACATCATGACCATAATGCAGCAATAATTACGGCAATATGGATGTGCGTTTTTATGGTACTTGGGTTTTTAATGGGCTGTCATATGCTTCATTTCATTTAAGCCATATGATCTGGTTTGTAGTTAGAATTACTTAAACACATTTAGAGAGAACTTTGCCTGTGCATTGGTGGAGCTGGTATTGAAATAAGTATTCTCTGTCTCTCTTTTGAGATCCTCAGCTTACACAACAGGAAGGTTCTGGGCATATGGTTTTAATTTTGCTGGATCATCAGAATGAGATGTATTTTCAGGGTGCTGGATTGACCACCCCCTTCTTGATTAGAGAGAGATTTTTCTCTAGTAGTTTATTACATATCAGAGGCTCCTGTGAAACAGGTGAGGATTCCAGTTAGACAGATTTGGTTACCCAATGTCTTCATGGTTGGTGAGAGTATAGATTAGAGGCAGGGTTGTGAGTAAGAAGCAGGCTGGATGTCTGAATCCACTTATTCCTCATAATGTAATATCAGGCTTGATTGATTAAAAAGAAGAGAAAAGCATTAGTGTATCAGTGAGTTTACTTTCATCCAGATGCCTGAAAACTGTTAGTTGTTGAAAGTGTTATATACACTCTATTTTACGTCAATTGTTTCCAGTAGAGTTGCTTCGAAGTCTAATCCTGTAAAAGTCCAGCCACAAACATGAGGAGAAATAGGCTCCTGTGTGAGGGTATCAAGTCAACATCTCATCCATCCTCCTTCTTTCCCTCTATTCCTCTTTTATTGAAGAAAATTTCAGTTTTTAAATAGCAGTATTCAGACATTTCTCTTTGGCATCTGTAAAGCTTAAAACTTCATTCACAGAAACACGGATTTTTTTTTCCAGCTTTCTACTCTGGTGTCTTGTTTTCCCTTCATTCATTTTGACTTTCAAATGAACTTCTTCCCTTCTGGTTGTAGGCATAGAACACAGATGCTCTCTGTTCTGTGCTTTTGTTTCTTTGTTTGGGCCAGAGTCTCCCTGTGCAGCTCAGCTGGCCTTGAATTCAAGATTCTCCTGCCTCACCTTTCTTGGATATAGATGTGTACCACTATGCGTAGTCAATGTATTTTTTATTAATAAAAATACTATTTATTTCAAGTGGCATTTTTTTTTAGTTCAAACACAAACATCTTTTTCATTTTCCTGTATTTCAACAGCATATAGTAACTTCAACATGGTTCTCATCCCTTGGGCCTAAGGAATATGTCATTAGCTTAGTTTAGGGACTTGTTCATTATGATGAGCTCTTTCAGAATATATTTTAGTACTTACAAAACAACAGTTATAAAGGAAAATCTGCTTAATTCTATGTTTGTGACTCTCCACTGAGAGTATCAGTGTCTTTGACGGCTTGTGCTTTGGAACACTTCCTCTGACCTTTGTCCCTTTCATAAGTCATTGTGCATGGAAACTCATTGTGCTGAAGCTTTTTCTGAAGACTCTGTGTCTTCCACATACCAGTGTGCCCGTGGAGTTGTTGAGCAAACCCTGGCCAACGTTAGCGTCTTCTGGAAGTTACATTTCTTCGCCTGAGTACTAGGAGTACACACCATTGAGGCTGGGTCATGGGTGTCTGGAGTTCTAACTTTTAGATTGTCCTTAAACTTCATTTTTGAGAAAGACTGAGTCACTGAGTCAGTTTATTTTGAATAGAATTCTGTAACATTCTTTCTTCAGGTATGGGGCATTCTAAAGCTGCATAAAAACTGTAGGCAAGGCCTGAGGCCAGAGGATGGCAATTTCAAGGCCTGTCTGGGCTATAGAGTGAGTTCAAGTTCAGTTTGAGGACTTAATGAAACCCTATCTCAAAATAAAAAATGAAAAGAAGAATGCAGATATATATAGCTCAGTGGGAGAGTGCTTACACGATATATCTGAAGCTCTGAGTTCAATCCTCAGTACATAACAGCTATCAAACAAAACATCAACACAGACAAAAGGCTGTGATGCAGGTGTTTATGAATTATTTGACATTGTAGAATCAATAACGATGCATGTGATGTTGCCTATATAATTTAATGCAATGCTTTCTTTGCTGTAGGTTTATTAGTATGATGTATTCTATGTTAACATGTCATTTTCAACATGATCTTTCTCAAGAATCTCATATTTAATAGGAACAATAAGAAAAACTCAAATTGCAATACTTTTCCTAGTGTTAATTTCTAATTTATTTATTTATTTTTATTTTATATGCACTGATGTTTTTCCATGGGTGTTAGATCCCCTGGAACTGGAGTGACAAACAGTTGCAAGCTGCCATGTAGGTGCTGGGAATTGAACCCCAGTCCTCTAGAAGAACAGCCAGTGCTCTTTTTTTTTTTTTTTTTTTTTTTTTTTTTTTTAAAGATTTATTTATTTATCATGTATACAGCATGTATGACTGCAGGCCAGAAGAGGGCACCAGATCTTGTTACAGGTGGTTGTGAGCCACCATGTGGTTGCTGGGAATGGAACTCAGGACCTCTGGAAGAGCAGTCGGTGCTCTTAACCTCTGAGCCATCTCTTCAGCCCCAGCCAGTTCTCTTAACCATTGGGCCATCTCTCCAGCTCCCACTAGTGTTAATTTCTATGATATAATAGTTGCTTCCATTTGAGACCACAGTTTGTTGATCTTTTTATTGATGAAAAATTTCAGGATACTTAGAAAATACAGTTTAATTCACCCTCTTCATAATGGCCAGCATTTGATGGTGCTAATATTGATGTTGAAGCCAATAATGATTTTGAGTTTTCAGAAGTTCTGGGATTAATTTCAGCATCAGACCATTTTTAAAATTATTGTGTTTCTCTGAAAGTGGAAATGAATGGGCAACACACAGAAACTTAGGCAAGCCTTTATTAACCCTGCCTGGATAAAAGAGTGGTACACTTCAGTGAGGATATTATGCAATAACAAATCACTTGCTGACATAAGCTTTCTCTCTGAACTTTGTAAATACCTCTTTCATAGATGGGTCTAGTTTTCTTCAGACAGGGAAAACATTGCAAGACTGGAGATTAGAAGAATTACCATGGAGCCCAGCTTAAAATCCCACAATGCCTTCATCTATTATTTCTTTTTTGCTTTCAGGGACTTTCTTCCTCGAGGCTCAGGCATCGTAACCAGACGACCCCTTGTACTGCAGCTTGTCACCTCTAAAGCAGGTAATTAGTGAAGATATTTACTGTGGGGATGTGCGCACCCCATGGCAATTGTCATTTTCATTCCTGGGCACTAGATATAGCAACAAAACCACTTCTACGTCCACTCTGGTATGAGCAACTGCCTGCATTTCTCTCTAGAATGCTCTCCTGTCCATTATTCTTTGATCCCTTCGATTACATTGGAAGGAAGTCTTGCATGCATATAAATTTTTAATACTATTTTCTTAGGCCAAAAAGATATTTGCTTATTGTAATCCATCTATATAAGTTCATTGTATCATATTATCATGAATGCTCCTTTTGTGTGTACTCTTTCCGCACATATGTATATTATATGTGTGACTATTTTGTCATAAAAGTAACCATTTAGGGAACTGGAGAGGTAGCTCAGTGGTTAAGAGCACTTCCTCCTTTTTAGAGGGCCTGAGTTTAGTTCCTGGCACCCACATCAGGTGGCTCCAACCACCTGTACCTTCAAGTCCAGGGGCTCCAATACCCTCTTCTAGCCTTCAGGGACACTGTACTCACATGCACACACACACACACACACACACACACACACACACACACACACACACACACACACATACGTGTGCGCGCGCGCACGCATGCATATAATTAAAATGAAAATATTATATAATGATCCAATTTCAGTTTTTACTCATAGACAACCAACTGTTGTGCCTCATTTGTCTAAAAGACTATTCTTTGTGCCTCATGTGTTCTTAGAATCCTTATCAAAACTTTATTGGCTGTATCTATGTGGGTTTATATTTGGATTCTCAGTTCTGATTAATTGATTGCTATTTCTACTTTTGTACCGATACCATGTTGTCTTAAATATCTTTGCTCTGTGCTAGTATTATTTTTGTGAATTTAGAAAGTGGCATTTCTCGTTTGTTTTTTGTTTCAAGTCCATTTTAGCTACCCTGAATTCTAAATTCCGTATGAATCTAGAATCATCTTGTTTTATCCTAGAAATGTGAAATTTTTTTTAACTCCTGAAAATCAATTAATGTAATGCATTGTGTCAGTAGATTTAAAAACAAAACAAAACAAAACAAAACAAAACAAAACAAAACAAAACAAAACAAAACAAAACAAAACAAAAAAACCCCCAGCAAACTCCACAGGATCATTTCAATAGGTTCAGCTAAGGCATTGCACATTCATGCAGAAAATTTGTAGTAAAGTTGGAATTAAGGGGTGCTTCCTCAGCCTAACAGAGATATGCAAACCCCTCTGTTAACAAACCTACACAAAAGGAATGCTTTCTCTGTAAGGCAATGCTTCTCAACCTTCCTAATGCTGTGACCCTTTAATATAGTTCTTCATATTGTGGTGACCCCCAATCATAAAATTGTTTTCATTGCTACTTCATAACTATAATTTTGCTACTGCTATTAATTGTAATTTAAATATTGTTGGAAATAGAGGCTTGCCTGAAGGGTTGTAACCCACAGGTTGAGAACCATTGATCTAACATGACTAAGGTAAGTATGTTTGCTCTTATCAATTCTATTTGACTTTGTCTTGGAAGTTTTAGTCAAGGAAATTTACCAAGACAAAGAAAAAAAAAGACTTCTAGATTGGAAAGGATGAAGTAAAATGTCTATTTGCAGATGGTTGATGATACACATGGAAAACATGAAGGAATCCATTAATAGGCAATTAGAACTAGTAAATCAGTTCCAGAGGTTGCAAGGTTCAAGATCAATATGTCAGACTAAATTATAATTATGTCCACTTGCAATGAACAATCTAAAAATGAAATTTAAAAAACAGTTCCATCTACATTAGCATCAAAAAGAGTACACCACTCAGAAATAATTTTCACAAAAGAAATTGGAAACAGGGGTTGGGGAAATGGCTCAGTGAGTAGGAGTGTTTGGTCTGAAGGAGGAGGACCTGAGTTCAAATCCATAGCACCCACATAACACTAAGCATGGCTTCATGTGATTGTAATCAGACCTGGGTGACAGAAGCAGGAAGATCTCACGAGATTGCTGAGCATCTAGCTTCTTGTTCTGTGAAAAACCCTGTCTCTCAAGCTGAGTAGGATTATGTTGTGTATATGAAGCACATTTTTATCATCACTGATGGGTGTCTAGGCTGATTCTAACTCCCATTATCATACCAAAATGGGTAGTAGTTGCATGACTATTCTGGGGGTAACCAGCCATCACTCTCTTCCTCTGATTGGGTTTAAGGCTAACTCAATAGGAGGGAATTCATACTTGATACTGTAGACCCAGTCTAAACCCATGGCTGAGGGGGCCTTAGTCCTGAGTCGGGAGCTTAATACTGTCTAGATTGATACGGTGCCAGTCTGCTCTCTAAACATCTATATTTGTACCCATAGACAAATGCTGCTCTCGGCCTTAATCAGAAAAGCTTCACTTACCAATGAATGGTGGTGAATGCAGAGACTTCTGGATGCTCAAAGTGCTGAGAACAAGTAGAGTTTAACTGCTCAGTCCTAAACAGAACATTTGCATCACCCTCTCTAAGGTTGAGGGACCATCTCTAAAAGGGAGCAGACAGAGTGCAGAAGCTAGAACACAGAGGAAAGGGATGGAAAAATGCTTCGTTTGGGGGCATGACACAGCCACCACAATCATGATATTACAGCAACTATGGCTGCCAGTACTGAGCTTGCACAAGACTGAGGCTGTCAATAGTCAATCATGGATTTGAGAGGGGTGCATGGAGTTCTAGATCATTGGTTACTGATGGCTCCTGGGTGAGTGATTTTCTGAAATTGTACACACTGGTGAGTCCACCAGGCTCCAATGGCTAGTTCTCAACCTATGGCCATACAGATAGATGGTCCTAGTTGAATTCAGTGCGAAACAAAGCAATATGAATGTGGGAGAGGGACTCACAGAGAAAAGGGGAGAATAACAGGATGGGAAGGATGTGAAAGGATCAGAAGGCAAGAGTAATCCTAACACACTGTATGTATGTATGAAATCATCAAAGAAGAACTTTAATAAAAATTAAAACAAACAAACAAAAAGCTGGGAGGAAGCAAATTTGGGTGTGTGCTCACTGTTGATTTGCTTGTGACTTCATGTTGTAACCAAGACCAGTTATTTAAATACAGGTTCCTCTTGAATGGTCCATTCAACAAATAATTAAAAAAAATATACAACATAAAACAAGACTAGAAAATAGAAAGCATAGATCAATATAACAGATATTTTTATTATACTTTATTTTGAAGATTTATTTTTATTATATTTTTAATTTAATATTTTGATAACTTCACATGAGTAGCATATTTAAATCATTTCCATCCCTTCCTCTCTCCCTTCCAAGTTCTCTTATGTCCATTTTCAGATGCATGATCTCTCTTCTTTAATTATTTCATCCTAACCAAAATAGTTAAATCAAGAGGAGACCTCTAACAAATGTGGAGATTGGAAAGCCAACTAAAAACAGCTCATATTCAGATGGAATCACAACAGAGTTGTACCACACTTATTTTTCTTTTCTATCTCTCTCTTCTTCCTCTTTCTCTTCTCCTCCTTCTCCTCTTTCTTCTTCTCCCTCTTCTTTTTTTTTTTCCTTTTTACAAATACTTCTTAAAGAATTCTGTGTGCCACCAAGCAAACTTCACTCTTACTGTGGAGCTTACCACTGAGTGAAAAGAAACAAAAATAAATAAAAATAAGTTCACAGAATGAACAAGAAATGGGACCAACTAGCACTCAGGAGGCAGAGGCAGGAGGAGGGCTGCAAGTTTGAGGCCAGCTTAATCTATATAGTGACCTCTAGTTCAGTCACGGCTACATATTGAGAGTCTAGCTTAATAAACAGAAGAAGAAACAAAACAAAACAATAAATAAGTCAAAGGGGAGTGGGAGGAAGAGGAGGAGGAGAAGGAGAAGGAGCAGCAGGAGAATAGAAAGCGAAGGGAAAGAGAGCAGGCACTCAAGTCATGTGGACCATTGTGTGAGAAGTAGAAGTCAGGTGGCTACAAGGTGGTTACATGTGCTTCATGTTTAACATGGGGACCAATAGGTGTGGGAGTGCAGTGAAGGAGAGGGGTAGCAGGAAATGGAGAGAAGACTTCAGTGCTGCTGCCATAGTTAAGCAGAAGAAAGCCAATGGGGACAGCTACATTACAGGCCAGAGGCATTTAACGAGAACACGCCAGGAGGATCAGAACTCTAGAGGCCACTGATAGCATGGCTGAGGGTTAGCGAGGGAGTGGGCTAAGAAAACTCCTCTACCTGTGGGCAATACGGAAAAACTGCTTCTGCAGTGGGGGGCGTGGGGGCAGGGAGAGGGGCAGACAAGCCTGTGCTTGGGATATGAGTTCAGAGACTCCTTCTGTGATCCTCTTGTATGCCTTTATTTTCTTCAGGAAGAGGCTGGGCATTTGTTGACAATCAAAATCCTTTCTTCCTATTCCCTTAGTTACGACTTCCTTCTTCTCAACCACAAATCACTCTTACTTGTGACAAAAACACCTCTGATGTCTAACTGTGTATATATTATTTATTGCTTGTCCTGGCAGGGAATATCTTATTCCTAGTTTTAAAAGCCATTTTAAACACGATGAGTAGAGATATGGTTTGCTGGGTCCCAATTAATCACTCACTGAGACAATCATTTAATGACACATATGATCATCCCGTCATATTTTACCATCTTTTCATTCCTACCTTACACTCAATTATGGCTCTTTGCCCATTGAATGAATTCCACAGATTTATTTACATTTCCTTCCCTATTCATCTATTGCTGCCAAGTCACCAAACGAACAGTAGGCTGACCAGCATCAAATGACTCCTTTGTCTCTTCCGACTTTCTTCCAT
This sequence comes from Peromyscus maniculatus bairdii, assembly GCF_049852395.1. Taxonomy (NCBI): domain Eukaryota; kingdom Metazoa; phylum Chordata; class Mammalia; order Rodentia; family Cricetidae; genus Peromyscus; species Peromyscus maniculatus. The sequence goes on along the minus strand of NC_134862.1, from coordinate 71,525,268 downwards.
TGAGTTTTGACATTCTTAAAACTCCATTGATAGATTTTAGTGTTTCTAAGTAAGGAAGGATGCTGACCTTGCTTTTCACAGCTTTCGAGTTTGGTGCCGAGACAGCAGGCACAGGTGGGAAAAGCAAGGTTGGCAAGGTTGTTGCTCAGACTGTCGCGGCCCCTCTGGCCAATGGTATGGGATGCCAGAGCATATTGGGAATATCCTGAATCATCTGTGCTTATCATCCTAATGCAGCAATATAAAAAAAAATACTGCTGTGGAAACTCTTAGAAAGAACTGGCATGCTCAGGACACGTGCTATGTAGAAAACTGTATTAATATTAGGTGGAGCTCTGTAAATCCTGCAGAAGAAGGGGGAGAAAGGATTGTAGGAGCCAGAGGGGTCAAGGACATCACAAGAAAACTCACAGAATCAACTAACCTGGACTCATAGGGGCTCACAGAGTCTGCATGGACAACAGGGAGCCTGCATGGGACTGACGTAGACAACTCTGTATATATGTTACAGTTGTGTAGCTTGGTCTTCTTGTGGGACTCCTAACAGTGGGAACAGGGGCTGTCTCTGACTTTTTTTACTGCTTTTGGGAGCCTACTCCTCATACTGGGTCTCCTTGCCCAGCCTTAATAAATGAGGAGGTGTTTAGTCTTACTGTAAATTGATGTGCCATGTTTTGTTGATACCATAAGAGACCTGTCATTTCCTAAACAGAAATGGAGGAGTGGATTTGAGGGTGGGAACAAAGGGGGTGGGGGAAGGAATGGGAGGAGAGGAGGGAAGGGAAACTGTGGCTGAGATGTAAGATAAATAAATGAATGAATAAATAAATAAGAGAAAACTGCATTAATGACTAGCTCTTCATTTTCCAAGCCTTTTCAGCACTGAACATTTTGATATTTTTCCCTTAATCTTTGCAAGAGTTTTCTGAGGTAGAACTTTGATTCCCACTTTGGAAAAAGAGACTCAGTAAAGTTCAGCAGTTTCTTTATGACCATAGTGTGGGCTGGTATTCCGATTGTGAGTATCGATATGATGCTGTTAACACAGATTTAACAAATGCCATGATAAAAATGCTCCTCATGTACAATTCATGTATATAATAAATGTAAAACATTATATACAATGCAAAAGTAAAAGCGCAGGGATTTTATTGCTTGCTTTTATATTCTAGAACATGCTGGATATTTAATAGGGTGATTTATGTGAAAAATATAAATATGCAAATGTGGAGATCTTTTAGCTAATTTCTAAGTCCCATCTAGTTTCCAACATGCTATACATTTAGTAACATTTAACTTCCTGTCTCCACCCCTGCTATACTAGTCATAACCCAAACAACTAGTAAGAGCCGGAAACCTTACTATACATCATTTGTTTCAGGACACATAATTCTTAGCACAGAAGAGCATTCCAAGAATTCATATAATATGTGAAGAAAGGGAGAAAGGGGCAGCCCGTCTTTTATTAATAAAGGTAAGATGAAGTGACAGGTCACTGTAGAATGCTGTAGGAGTATTTCTGAAAGTGTGGCTTGGGAGGCTGAGAACCTGATAGGACATTGGTCAGTGTCAGGTAAGGACTTCCATGTCAAGGGCAAGAGAGACAATTGGCCACTTTTCAGTGCCCTGCAAAATTGGATAGAAATTGCCCAATGCTACACACCAGGCCTTTTCCTCGGGAGCTAGCTAGTGAGCATTGGCCAGAGTCCTGCTGCTTTACCTCATCTCAATCCTGATCTCACCATTTGCTGGCACACTCACATGTCAGACCCTAAGAACAACTGAGAACATGGAACATAGTCCAGTGTCTTTGCTTTCAGAGTGAGTCATTTGGAAAGAAAATTCCCTGCCTCAACCTGAAGCAGAAAGTGGCCTTTAAAGATATCAGAATCTAAGTCATTCTGTGTTAAAGGCTCTGTGAAGGCCTTGAAAAAGTAAATGAACTATCCCTAGTTCATAGGGATAAATGACTGCCTGAGGACCTTTCTATGGAAAATATCTCTCAAAATGCTGTTAAATTGTTTTTTTTTTCTGCTTTAGTTCAACATTAGTATAAGAAAGATGAAAAGTTTACAACATAGAAATATTCTTTCCTTTATGAAAGGCCTTCTGGATGCTTTCAGTTTTTATATACTTGAAATATGAATCCATCAAAAGTTGACCCACCGTCTTCAAACCACAGGTGCTGTACAAAATAAAATATGTTCGTGACAGCTGGTTTTAATGCCATTTTGCCACGAACTAGAATCACCGAGTCGGGAGCTATACCCGAGGAATTGTCTTGGTCACCTTAACTAATGTAGGGAGCCCAGCCCACTACAGGCGGTGCCATCCCTAGGCGTGTGGATCTGGGCTGTATAAGAAAGCTGGCTGAGCAAGGCAGATGGAGCAAGCCAGTTAATGTGCGCTTCTGAGAACATTTTTTTTTTTTCTTAACTGCAGCTCTGACCTCTTGGTCTCTGCTTTGAGTTCCTGTGGTGGCTTTCCTGGATGATAGACATAAACCAAAGCCAAATAAACCCTTTCTTCTCCCAAGGTAGTTTTGATTAGTGTTTTATCCTGTCAACAGAAAACAAACCAGAGCTGCATCCTTGTTAGAATAAGTTCTACATGGCTTGTAATTTATCAGAGAATGGGTACCAGTCAGTATTTTGGATTGTTGTTTGGAGCTGCTGTACACCATCATTTAAATAAGGGCAGATAGCTGGTAAGAGGGGCAGTGGTGATGCAGAGGCAGAGGCAGGCAAATCTCTGTGAGTTCAAGGCCAGCCTGGTCTACAGAGCTAGTTCCAGGGTAGCCAAGGCTACACAAAGAAACCTCATTTTGAAGAAAAAAAAGGAAGGAAGGAAGAAAAAGAAAGGGAAGGAAGGAAGAGAAGAAGGAAGCAAGCAAGCAAGCGAGCAAGCTATATCAGAGGCACCAGCTAACTGACAAGATTCAGGCAGGGTGTCTAGGAGCAGCAGGCAGCCATGGGAAGGTAAGTCACCCCCTTTTGCTCTCAGGCATGAGTCCCTCTTCGAGCCAGAGAGTACTGTGAGTCAGGGAGGTCCTGAGTAAGATGGGTTTGTGGGGATTGCCAAGGGAATCATTATGTCTAGAGTCAAAGCTCAGCCTCTCATAGGTTGCTTAAAGATGTCATTAGACCAGCCAGACTTTCAGCCTTGATTTGTAGCAGTGATCATGAGTTTTTCTAGTTTCATAAATTAAACACGCATAGTAGAAATAGTGGGATGGGGGCTGGAGAGATGGATCAGAGGTTAAGAGCACTGACTGCTCTTCCAGAGGTCCTGCGTTCAATTCCCAGCACCCACATGGTGGCTCACAACCATCTGTAATGAGATCTGGCACCCTCTTGTATATACATAATAAATAAATAAATCTTAAAAAAAAAGCAATAGTGGGATGATAACACTGAAAGCATTTTAGAACTTAATTTCTCACTTTATGTTCAGTTATCTGAGTTAGATCAAAGCTGGCATTTCAGAACAAGACAGTCTGCTTCTGCAGTGGACAGCTTATTTTCTTGGTAACAAATTAACCTCATGGTAAAATCCATGGTGCCTTTAGAGAGCATTCTTTCTTAACTGCTGGGCTGCCCGCTGGCTCTGCTGAACTTCGTGTGAAGTACAGGTCACAGACGCATAGTTTAAATTCCCCCAACTGTTGTCATTTTTAAAATTCAGTGTGCACAGATGTCCTGGGGAGTGTCTTCAAGATGCTCAGAGCTTTGGTCACTAGGCCTGTGATGGGAAGGGGCTGTTCTGTCCCTTTCTGGGTGTGGCCTGTGGGAAGCAAGGCCTTAGTACCTCTGACTGGACACAGATACAGGGGGAGAATGGACTGGTGGGAACCAGCCTCAGGAGTTAGTACATAGTGATGAAATGGAGGATGTCATCTCTAAGGCACTGCCCTTTGGGTACAGGCACAATCATTGGGATTTCTTGACACATGGTAAAATGCAAATAACTAGGTGTGAAAGCTCCTAGGCTTTGTATCCAGCTGCACTGAGGCCTGAGACTGCTGGCAATTGACATGGGGCCGTTAGTGCTAACTGTAATCCAGGACAAGCTGGGGGGAGGGGAAAGACCAGTACTGAGTGCCTGCAGCATATGCTACTACATCTTTACCATTCAGAACTCGTAACTAAGGTATTTAAAGAGACTGATTTTGAATGAAAATTCAAGGGCATGTATTTTAAACAGCCATCATAGGGTGTTTAGAAGCACATTGCAAGACTCCTGGCAGTTTCGCCCAACCTCTTAGTGTTGTTGCCTTTTCTTTTCTTAGGTGTCTTTTCCTGTACCTTTTAATAGGATCATTTGGTTGGGACATGCCATAGCATTCTCTTAAAAAAAAGTCTCCATGTTTGGTCCTGGACTCCGCATGGTAATTTATGCCCATGCAGTAGTGTGGCAGGCACTCATTCTGTGCTGAAGTGGGAACTCTCCTGCTCCCTGAACATACGGTTTAGGCACCAGCACCCTGGCCCAGCATTTCAGGAGATGAAGGGTTTCATAGACTATCAGAGATTGAGATCCTGAAAGTCCCAAGTTGAGCTGCTGTGGAGCTGATTGAGCTTGTAGGAATAAATGCAGAGCTGAAAACCATGGTGGAACTCACAGCTAGTTCTCATCCACTCACCCCTCTGAGCTGGGATCTGCCTGTTTTCTTCTTAAAAGTCCAGACTCTCCCAGTAGCTCCTTGGAGTGTCACATGGACATCAAGTATGAAATTTTAATTCCAGGAAATGTAACTAGGAAAAATAAACCAGAAAATATCTGCTGGGGGAATTAAACACTGTGAATAATAGTTGGATTTTCAAAAAGAAATTGAAGCCCACTGGCATAGAGGGAGTCAAAGGTGTTCATCTTTTGGTGAGTGCTTTGGGGTATTTTCTTTGAATATTGAATACAGTGAAAAGAATAAATTTCCAAAGGTTTCTAATGGGAAAACATGCTCACTAAGTGGACAGGAATGTTCATACTTACTATACTTATGCTTGTCAGAATATTCTCATATTTATAACCTATTTCACTACAGTCAAAATAATTCTCTTTCATGGAATCTTTTATTTTTATTTGTTTTATTTACATTTATTTATTTATCTATATTTTAAACCTTTATTTTCACTTATGATTATGTGAGTGTATGCTATATGTATGCAGGTACCCTCAGAGGCCGGAAGAGGGTGTTGGATCCCCTAGATCTGGAGTTATAGGTGGCTGTGCTGTGGACTTAACTCTAGTCTTCTGAAAGAACAGCACATACTCTTGACTACTGGGCCATCTCTCTGTGCTCTTTTGTAGAATCTTATATCCTTGTTTATGAGAGTTGGTGCTATATAGGACTCTTACCCAGATACACTTTAAATCTGGTTTGACTGCATCTTTCCTGCAATTACCCTTAATATTTGCATCAACTCAAGAAATTCAAGTAGACTTTATTCTGTGCTTGAGATATTCCTGTGAATTAACACTATACTCCTCCCTCTCTCTTCCTCCTCCCTTCTTCCCATCATCCCTTCTTAGTGTTCCAAAACTGTTATTCTTACACACTTTATTTTGTTCCCCATTTTCTGGGCATTAGCATTGCTTTGCTTATACATTAGTAGTCTTAGAATTTCTAGAAGCCACGTGCCTTCTAATATAAAGTCTGTAGTAGCATTTGCAAAGATTTTCAGAAAAGCCAAGGAGCTGTTGTGAAGAAACAGACCCAGATCTCATTCTTTGTAGCAAGAAGACTGCCCTTTAGCACCTAATGCATTTCCTTTTGGGAGGATAATCATTTAGGTATTCTTCTCTAAAGAAAAGAAAGGGATTGTACACTTTGGTAGGCTACTGCTCATCATTGTGAAGTGGAAGATGCCTTGAATTGGTGATAATTTGTTTTTCCCTCCGCTTCCCCTGTTCTCTTTTAGGAGAAAGTATTGAAGTTTCCAGCTGTCTAGTTTCCCCTCAGAAGTTATGTTTTTATGAAGCCCTCTTTGGTCCATGTATTGTTTACTCCCGAATTCCATCAGCTTAAAGGGGAGAAGGTATAAGCAGCTTCATTTTAGAAATTTCTTTTTCTTTTCATCCTCTTTTTTTTGTCTGCTTTTTATTAAAAACTGGGTTGTCTTGGAACAATCAGCATCACAGAGGTCTAAAAGATGAGCTGTCAAGGTGTTGATATGTACGAGAGAAGTATGGAAGAAGAGCATGATATGTACTCTTATAGAGAGCAAGTGCATAGACTTTTTTCCATCACAGCTGCATCTACACTTGCTACCCCTCCCCTCCCCCGCTGCCCTTCTTCATTATTTTTCCTTGTGTCTCAAATCACAGAGATCACAGCCCACAGGGCCTCTGGGTTTGCATTTGCTGGATAGGTTGGGAAGCCAGAAATGTGTTTTCCTGGCCTTTCGTTCCTCAAGGTGTTGGCTTCATCACAGCTTGCATCCTGTTCCCTAGGAAGCACTGATTAGTGGTCAGGGGACCAGCAGGGCAGGATGGGTAATTTCACCTCCATTGAATGGTATTCTCTCTTGGTTTTAGACTGTCTGAATGTCATAGAGATAGACCAGAGTTAAGTTACCCTATAGATTTACCAGATGGCTCGGCACTAAGTGCAGGTGCTTAATTTTTCAAAATGAACTAAATTCACTTTAAGTAGTTTTAAAGTAAATAACTAACATAAGTTAGTTTAACATCAGCAGTCTCATGCACACCTGGTAGAAGTTTTCACTCATCACTTTCTCAATTTGCTTTATAAAAATTTTTTTTAGACAAGGTCTCTTGTAGTCTAGGTTGGCCTTGAACTCACTATGTAGCCAAGGGTGACTTTGAACTTCTGATCCTTCTGTCTCCATCAGCAAGCCTGGTATGTGTCAGTGCTGGAGATCAAAACCAGGTTTTCCTACATGCTAGACAAGCACTCTACCAATGGAGCTACATTCCCAACCCTGTTTGAGATTTTTTTATCTTTATGTCTTTCCACCCACCCATCCACCCATCCATCCATCCATCATCCGTCCATCCATCCATCCATCCATCCATCCATCCATCCATCCATCCATCCATCCATCCATCCATCCACAAAACAGTCTTTTAATGGCTGCAGTATGCCACAGAGCAGAGAAGTTTCCAGATTATGTCCTCCTTATCTTTTCCAGTTGTTTCCCTGTGGCTATCATCTTGGCTGATATTCAAAGGAAATGTGATCTTTCTTTTAGTACTCTGCTAAAGTTACACATTAGATGGAATTGTGTCTTTCACTTAGATTCCTGTTCTGCAAGAACTTGGGCTTCTATAGCACTTTATAGGTAATTTTTTAAAGGACTTAGGAAGAAGCCATTTCTTTGTTAGGTGTGTCAAAAGCAATCTGAGACTCAGGCCTGGGGTGGCTCTTCAACCTAATGATGCCAACTGCAATTTCCATTTACTCTATCTCCTTCTTCTTCTTTTTTTTTTTTTTTTTTTTTTTTTTGTTTTTTTGAGACAGGGGTTCTCTGTGTAGTTTTGTGCCTTTCCTGGATCTCGCTCTGTAGACCAGGCTGGCCTCGAACTCACAAAGATCCGCCTGCCTCTGCCTCCCGAGTGCTGGGATTAATACAGTATATTTAACTCCTCATAAAAACATATATCTCATTATTATACTATTTTAATGTTTTGATTTTGCTCTGTGTATGTCTATCGATATCCATGTTAGACTTTAAGGGGACTCTCTTATCAGGTGTTAGTACAGACTCCTAAATAAGCATAAATATAGTTAAATAGAACACAGGTCTGTTTTGATTTACAAGAGTGTACTGTTGGGTTGGAAAGATGGCTCAGTGGTTAAGAGCACTTGCTGCACTTGCAGAAAAGCCTGGTTTGGATCTGAGCATCCACCCAGTGGGTCATAACTGTCTGTAATACCAGTTCCAGGGGATCCCTTGTCCCCTTCTGACCACCACAGGTACCAGGCCTGGGGTACACACACACACACACACACACACACACACACACACACACACACACACACAGAGAGAGAGAGAGAGAGAGAGAGAGAGAGAGAAAGAGAGAGAGAGATGACACATATACATAAAATAAAAAAGTAAAAAGCAAGGGTACAATCTTGAAAATTTGCCTAAATTGCTTAGTATTATTTTAAGGATTTATTTGAAATTGTGTGTATATATCTATATCCCTGGGTGGGTGTGTATACTTGTGTGGGTACCTGCAGAGTTCAGAGGTGTTGGATGCCTTGAGCTCGAGTTAAAGGCAGTTGTTAGCTAACTGATGTGGATGCTGGGAACTGAACTCAGGTCCTCTGCATGACCTGCAAGAAAGCCCGACATTCATAGTGGCAAATGAATTAACAAGCTAGGCAAATGTTTATGGATTTCCTTTACTCATCTGGAAGATATTTCCTGGGTGGTGCAGAGCTGTGCATAAGACAAAGTCCTTATACCAACGACTATAGTGTTCAATAGGGGAGAAGATGTTTGAATTGAGGGTGGTTAAGTATTCACAAATGGATATCGAATGAGTTTAGCACGGGTGGCTTGGATGTTCATTTTTATCTTTGGGACGCTAAGGTTGACCCCTTCAGTGGTTAGCACATCCCTGAATACTTTCTGGATAATAGATGACAGAAGGTAAAAGCTATGGGGGTAACATCAAGATGTTATCTGCCCAAGGAAGACAGGTGTGTGGAGACAGTAAAGTGAGCAAGAACAAGGGAGGTGACTATTTAGTGATGTGGCCTGGAGCATAGTCCTTGGAAAGCCAGCCCCTCTCTCTGTGTGCTGTCCTGACCTTGGACTTGGCTGTCAGTCACAGGGTTGATCTTGGCCTGTTGTAAACTGCTGTATCTGCGTCTCATTCTGCGAGGGTGTCTGCTCTTCAATAGCAGAGACCACGACCATGACACCGATGTCCTTGTTCACAGAAGCTGCACGTGACGCAGCCTTTGTTTTGCTATCATACTAATTAGGAAGGAAAATGATTCTGTTGAATGAATCCCTCGCTAATCCACACACATTTCCTATTTCCATGCCAGTGTTGTGTGTTTTTCTAATCATCTCCAGGAATAGTGACTAGTAAGTATGCATATAATAAAGCCGAGTTTCTGTGGCTCGAGAAAAGCCTGAATATATAAACACACACATTTTTTTATAGCTTGTATTTTGTTTTTCTTTATATTTGAGGAGGTGAGTTATTCACATGTTCCTTTTAAGAGATATTCATATTATTAATATGCTTGAACTGAGGCAGGATAAGAATTTGCATGTACATGCAGAGGGCATCTATCAAAGGTGGCATGGCTGTTTATTATTTATTATTATGATGTTTGGTTCCCTCGGGACAAGATGTCTGAAATGCTGTTCCAACATCCAAAGTCTAGAAAGACATACTACACATTTAAAATAGAGTAAAATCAAACAAGCAGCATCTGAAGTCACCACCCTAAGGTAGGGAGTAGAGTTAAGCCTCATCTGTACTAAATTCTGTTTGTTCAGGTGGTAGTGTTGGAGATATACAGCAAACCTTTGGCAAAGAAATGAGCAAAACGAAAAGTTTATACAAACAATACAACTTTAATTATAAAATAATGGGGCCAATCTAAGGAGAAATATTAGCATTAGATGTTGACTGAAAGTTTCTTTCATTCATTTGCAAATATTACTGGTGGCTTATATGTATGGTGCCTAACAATCAAAATAAGCAAACTTGACTCTAAGATAGACAGACATAAAGAGGATTGAGTAATTCATGTGGTATGCTATAGAATGTTAAGTGATGTGGAATAGTAAAAGGTGGGATTAAGGGGCTGGGTTGCATTTTAATACAATATTTCAATGTCACAAAAGTCTTTGAGAAACTGAGGATGATTCCGGTGGCTCCCTTGATGAATGAAATTCACAAAGAGCCATTGCATAGTGCCAAGATGGGCATATACCTGGGCCACTGAGGAAATGCAGAGAGACCAGTGTGGCCTATATGATGTACAATTTCTATCTCTTATGTCATTAGTACAAGATTAAAGTGTTTGGGTTGATTGCTATTTTTTGGCTAATAGGGAGAAATAGTTGTCCCATAGATATACTATTGATTTTTTTTTTTAAAGAAAAATGTGTTGAAAACAAGTGTTGCCAGATCTTTCCAATAAGCACTCAGATTTTAGGTTTTGTAGCTCATGACCTCCAATGCAACCACACAACTAGTCTGTAGACTGTATGCAAACTGAAGGGAGTGGTTACGTCCCAGGGAGCTTGATAATCTGTGAAATCTGAATTTCTTTCCACTCTCCCATGCTAAGAAGTGTTCTCAAAGTGTGTCTAGTCATTCTGCTGTAATTTATTTTAAACTTACAGAAAATTATATATATATATATATATATATATATATATATATATATATATATATATTAGTGGGTCTCATGTGGGGTTTTGACAAGTATATAGTGTAGTGTTTAAATCAGGTTAAACATAATCCATTTCATCAATCATCTACCATCTGTCCATGGTGAAATATTCAGTATCCTTCATTTCCCTTTTTGAGACAGTGTGTGCATACATATTTGTAGTCATACTACCCTGTCTCATTGTAACTTAGCCCCACTGATGTGTATTTCTCTGTCCACTTCTCTCCTCTCCCCAGCCTCTGATAATAACCATTCCACATTCAAGCTCTATGCTGCCACTGCCTTTATATTCCACTTATGAGTGAGTTCAAGTTGTACTTGTCTATCAGTGCCTATGTGCTAGAGATAATTGACCCACCAGATGTTTTGATCTCAGCATAGGAATGCAAGAAATACAAGGAAACAAGATAACATGACATTTCCTAAAGAGCACAAGCTTCTAGCAACAGGTTTTAAAGAAAGCCTTATTGATGAGAGGTTCACATATATGCAGTTTATTATTGAACAAAATGTCTTTATATCCTGTAATACCTCTGTGTATGTGAGTGAGTGAGTAAGTGTGTGTGTGTGTGTGTGTGTGTGTGTGTGTGTGTGTGTGTGCATGTGTGCATAGATGGCTGATAATTCCTTCCTCTGTGATTTCTGTATTTCCTACTGATTGGATTTTATTCTGTTTATAGGTCATATTTTCCTTCTTTGCATGCCTGGTAATTTTGATTGGCTACTTGACATTGTACATTTTATATAGTTTTGGAGTTTGTTTTAATAATTTGGGATTTTGTTATTACATTTTTGAAGCTTTTTTGTGTGGGGCAAGTTTGACTTGATTGACCTTGGTGGACACCCCAGTTAGCAGCGATGCTTCCCTTTGGTTCATTGTGTCATGGACCACCTCGAGCCTGATCTGAACCCTGGGCTTCATTCTCCCACTCTCTCCATGGCATCAGCAGCATTCTCACATGCTAGTACTCAGGGGCTCTTCTAGGTGCCAGTCTCTAGAGCTTTCTTTTGGAGTAGCTCCTTTCTCCTCAGCACTTTGCTTCGCAAAATGTCTGATGTCCTGGTTTCTTTGAAGTCAGAGTTCTGTTTCTTCCACTTTGCAGGATCACTGAGACCTGGTTGGTAAACCCTCCATTTGCTGGGAGATTGCTGACATTCTCTCTGGAATACGCTGGAGCAGCCGAAGCTGCGAAATTGCTTGTTTCTCCCAGAAATTACTCTCTGGCTTAGCTGCTGTCTGCTGTTTGAACATAAGTCTTCCATAACTCTGTTTTTTTTTCTATTGTTGTCTAGATGAGAGGATGCATCTGATTTCTGATATTCTGTCATGGCTGGAAGTAGAGACGAGGCTGTGTTAACCTTTAACCCTATCTGTTAATGTCCACATTGAAGATCACTTGTCTTCACTCCGGCTCATGAAAATGTTGCCAGGATCACTTGGGTGCATTGCTCTGCAGCTGTGATGGTGAAGATAACCACAGAGTTAACTTGAGTGAAGGTCTTGAGTTGTTTCTGTCTCTTCTTTGCCTTTCTTTCTCCATCTCTCTGCTCTCATAGATTGTACTAAAAAAAAAATCATAGAATACCAAAGGTGTGAGGCATTTTATTCAAGTTAAAAGCATCAGAATTGCTAAAACAAAAACTAAAAACAAACCCCAAACTAAAAAAAAAAACAACAGTGTGTGTGTGTGTGTTTGTATGTATGTATGTGAGACCAGGTGGATGCTGCGTGTCTTCCTCTACCATTCTCTGTCTCCTTGTTTTTTGTTTTGTGTGTGTGTGTGTGTGTGTGTGTGTGTGTGTGTGTGTGTGTATCCATATATGTGATGGGCTCTCCTTCTCTCTGTGGTGAGGTAGAAGGGCCTTTGAACTGAGAATGGACTTGGGTTTATAGTTGGTGAGCTTGGGCAATCTAAAAACCTACTCTTGCTAGTTCATGGATGGGGATGGCTGCCTCCAAGTGGTAACGTGTGTCAGATGGACAGTCAGTCTGGAGAACTCATCAGAATCGTTGATTTTTGCTTACTTTACCAGAGTTTGGCTGTTGGAAAGGCCAATATTGGTCTTCAAGAGTAATAACAGAGGCAGTTGAAAAGGGTAAATGGTCACCAGTACAGCTTCTTAGGCTGTTTTAGTCCTAAAATACATGCTTTACTCTCAATTTTTCTAATTGGAGCTGGATTTTTAGAGGAAACTGAAGCTGAGAACACCTCGAGAGTGTGTGTTTAAAAGTATAAACACATTACATAAATATGTGGTTTAGATCCATAATTTTAAATTAAAAATTAAATTATCTTAAGTACCTTTAAATAACCCAGGAAGCAGTTATGTGGTAGTTGAGGAAGCAAGTGAAGGTCCCTGTAGACCTCATAAGAGCCATCTGTGGTCTGGAAGCTGTGCTAAACTAGTGCTGATTGATAATCCTCTCTCCCTGTGCTTTTGGGAGGGTGAGAACGTCATTATGAGCTTGTAAGAAGTGTGTGTAAAAATGTGCTCCATGTTAGGAAGTTTGGTGGACGGTTATTACATATCTCTTTCAGTTGGTGGACAGCTGAGGTGACATGCAATGGCAGCTTTTAGAAATAAGACAAGAAGCCAGGTATGGTGGCTTATGCCTATAATGACAGTTCTTGGGAGGATGAGGCAGGAGGATTGCTGTGAGTTTGGGCTGTATAGTGAGACTGTCTCAACACACACACACACACACACACACACACACACACACACACACACATACCACACACACACACACACACACACACACATTCCTAAATTTATACATGCAACCTGCTTAGTTCATATGCTGTTAACTGTATGCATATGATTTCAGGGCTGACCACTTGGTAGTGGCTAACCTATCTTTTCTGAGGAAGACTATTTCTCACACTCCCTGCATTCCTTCTATGCCTTTGGGTCTTTGTGTTGGGTTTGGGCCCTGGGAGATGTCCCCTTTCCATGTTAGCATGTCTGTTTGTGTTGGGTCGGGGCCCTGGAAGATGTCCCCCTTCCGTGTTAGCATGTCTGTTTGTGTTGAGTCAGGACCCTGGGAGATGTCCCCTTTCCATGTTAGCGTGTCTGTTTGTGTTGAATCAGGACCCTGGAAGATGTCCCCCTTCCATGTTAGCGTGTCTATTTGTGTTGAATCAGGACCCTGGGAGATGTCCCCCTTCCATGTTAGCGTGTCTGTTTGTGTTGGGTGGAGGCTTTAAGTCCTCCTGTTGCGTCTCTGCTCTTCTCCTTGGTTTCTGTTGATGATAACTCAAACTCTTGGATTTTGAAGTTGAGTTTGAGTTTTAAACAATAGGACTGTCCTTCTGTCTGTGTGTATGTATGTCACTATGTTTATCTCTTTCTCTCTGTATGTGTCTATATCTCTCTCTGTATGTGTCTCTTGGGAAGTTCTACTTTCCTTATCCATTATAAATTAGTTTAACATTTTTTAACATCTCACGACAGGCTGAGAAAATTCAGTACTGCACAGCATACTTTATTTGACTTTAGACTCAAAACTTATCAGTAATAATGTTAAGACTATGAATAACAATAGATTCCCTTAGTACTTATAAAGAACGTCAAGGTCTCTGTAAAAGAAGACCATGAATTAATTGAGCAAATAGATTTGTTTCCTCTGACCCTGACCAGCCATTTCTGCTACTGTTTTTTTTTACTCAGTCTCTTCCTGTCTCTCAGGTGCCTGGTTTTATATTTTCTACCTTGAAAGCCTTCCTAAGGGCATCTGATAAGTGTATCTACACTCAGAAGCAGGTAACTGAGATGTTTTAAAGGCCTTTGCATTTTTGGTAGAACAAGACGAGAGGCCTTCCTTACTGGCACAGAGGTTAATCTCTTCCAGCGGAGTGAGCTCCTCATCAGGAAGGAGGCAGTTCCACGTTTGTGTTGCCTTTGACTGTTGCTGGTTCTTAATTTGTAGAGGCTTTTCCATGCTCTTTAAATCATACCTCCCAGGTGACTACAGTTCTGCTTCTAGCCGAGGTTGGCACCTCAAGGTAACTCCATCTCTTCTCTCTTCAGTGTGCTCTATGAATTATTTCTGAGCTTTGGAGTACTCGCCCTGCTGTGAACAGGGAAAGATTCGGTCTGTTTGACAGGTGATGAGACAAACTCGAATTTTAGAGAAGTGAAACAACACGTTTGAAAACACTTTGAAAAGTATTAGTTCGTGATACAAATACAAAAGAGTCTTTGCCAAATTGTGTAAGATCTGACAGAGCAAGCCATTCCACTAAATTTTTAATCGAGGAACTAATTTATAATGGATAAGGAAAGTAGACGTTAACACTAAGGTGTTGGAGGAGTGATCTGGGGTAAGAATGCCAAAATGTAACCATCACACACACACATACACACACACACACACACACACACACACACACACACACATGTACCCACGCACACGCACACATGCACGCACACACGCGGGCGCACACACACGCACACATACACATACACACACATGCACCCATCACACACACATGCACACAATGCACCCATTACATACGCATGCAAACACACACTTGTTTAGCATTCTGGGTGTGGAAGGATGGAAAGATGAGATGACAGAACCACGGGCCGTGCTGAGGTGAAAATGCCCACACAGTGTAGATCAGCTCCTAGATGAACAAGCTTCTGACGGGTTCGATCATGTCAGAGACAGAAAGGAAAGCAGCTCTTCACTGATAAGACAGTAATCGAAAGAAGCGTTGCCAAGGAAAACAGCTCCGGCCTGCCACGAGGGCCCTGTTGACATAGCTCCCCAAACAGGCATTTCCTGAAGGAGCCAGATTCCAAAATGGCAGTCCGTCCAAAGCCCCGAACGACGCTTGTTGGTTGAAACAGAATCCAGGTCGAGGAAGCCCTAAGGTCAAGATTTGTAAGCTACAAGTGAATTACAAAAACCATTCTACTTCCCAGTATTCAGACATCCAGGAGTTCTGAGAAAAACGCCGTTATGTGACTTCCTTAATTGTGTAATTTATTTAGGTGTATGGGTCAGGAAGCAAGAATGGAGCTGCCATAGTGGGAAAAAGCACATCACTGGTTTGGGGGAGTGTGGGGAGCCATTCTGAAGGAAGAGAGGACTGCTAGGGAGGACGGGGAAGCTGTGGGGGTGCTGAGCGTGTTTTTCCATCTTGATTGTGGTGAGAGGGTGTGTACATGCATGCACATGTGTAGTTGTGCACTTGAAATATGTGCATTTTGTTCCGTATCAATCATATCCCCGTAAAGCCATTAAAATGCCACACGTCCTTCTGTCTAACCATGTGGGTTTGTAGCTCAGTCACACGCAGCTGCCGCTCTGTTTTCTCTATTTCTCCTAGGAGCTGAATGGGGGAAGGGGGATGGGCTGTGCCACTCGACATGCTTTGATTTCTCTGCTCTGGGTTCCACAGAGACATGGGGAAATCTGTCTATCCTTCTGTCTCTCTCTGTGTGTCTCTTCTCATACATAATTTGCTAAGGTTACATTTCTTTCTTCCTTCCCTCCCTCCCTCCCTCCCTCCCTCCTTTCTTTCTTTCTTTTTTTTTTTTTTTGAGACAGGATTTCTTTGTAGACCAGGCTGGCCTCGAACTCACAGAGATTCGCCTGCCTCTGCCTCCCGAGTGCTGGGATTAGAGGCATGCGCCACCACCGTCCGGTTAAGGTTACACTTCTTTCTGATGTTGTGAACCAGCCAGCTTTATATTCCTTAGTGGAATTGGTGTTGAGTTCTGAGTTCTAAATGGTGCTACTGACTGATATTACACCCTTCATGTAAGACATGAGGATTATGTAGTTAGAGCTCACGCTTTTTTTATCTGAAGGCAGGAAAATATTGACACTCTCCTGTCCCTAGCACTGTGCATGAATGTGACTTGGCACTTATTGGGCTATCAAGTAGCAGAAGTATTGAAATAAAAGTCAGACTTTGCAATAGTTTACTGCAATGCTTTGCATAATAAAGACCGTATTTATCATGTACTTGCCTTTCTGTTCCTGACTATGCTAAAGTTTGGCAAAAGCATCACAAGTCTCTAAGAGATTTATTTGTAAGAAACTATGCTCCTGCATAAGCGTGTTTCTGAAAAGGCAGTGTTTTTTTGTTTTTGTTTTTGCTTAGCTAGCAAATGAATATAAGAACATGGTTTTGCTGATTTATTGTGTGACCTTGGCCAGGACATAGCATAGTTGGTGTTTACTTATCTCTTCTTTGAAGTGGTGCCAGGGATTCAACCTGGAGCCTTGTGTATGCATGGCCAGTACTGTACCAACTGAGGTGCATTGCCGACCCAGCCCAAACTTGCTTTTAGAATATAGCATTTATCAGCTTAGCTTTTGGTCCAGAATTCTTTTATCACCCTTCCTTGCAGATGTTTTCTTGTGAAGGCGGCTGCAGGTCAGGTGCATTTCTCCTGTCAATCTTGTGGGACAGCTTTCTACCCTTGGACCTGCATATGATTCCACCCTTGGCACAGGCTTCTGCCCTTGGCACACCGGCTGCACTGCGCCCCAGCTTGGTGCTGAGGGGTTGATCTGATTATTTCATTGCTGTGAGTTTCTTGAATTTAAGAGCCATGCCTTGTTTATACTTGTGTTTCAAGCCCCAGAGTATGGCTCCTGGGAAGAGACAAACAAACCCTGGTGTACATGTGTCTTCAGTGAATGAATGGGCCCGTTCCCATCTCCACTGAAGTCTGAATTTGAGCTCTTGTGCAGAAATTCCCAGGTTAAGCTTTCATGAGTGCAAATAGAGTTGAAATTTGTATCCCACAAAATTTAATGCCATGAAAATTATTCACGAAATTTAATAAACTTTTTGGCCGTTGTGAGGACTGTTGCCTTTTGGTGTGAATCCCTGGACGACTTCCATGGCTGCCTCTGCTGCTGTGAGAATCAAGGGGCTCTCTATGAGTGGATTAAGAAGTGCATTTATGTGTTTAAAGAAGGATTCTTTTCTTAGTGAGCTGGTAATTTATATTTCTCATCATTAACAGCACTGATTTTATTGCCAACATCTGAATAAAGCCCTCTCCTTCTTATATTGTTTCAATATCTCCATTCAGAGAGGTAGTTATTATATCATGACTTTGGTAAGAAGTGGATGATAATTCTAGACATTTACATAATAGTCTATTCTGGGGCGAGAAGGACTTCAAAGCTTTAAAATGCTTAAATTCTAACTACTTAAAAATTGCCATGTGAGGGGAGGGAGTACAGAGGAAGGACAGAAAATGGGCAGCAAAATAGAGTTACATCAGAGGAATATAAGTTCTAATGCTTTACCTCATGGCGAGTGTAGTTTACAACAATTTATTGTATGCTTCATAAAACAAGTAGAAGAGGGCCTGGAGAGAGAGCTCTGTGGTTAAGAGCACTGGTTGCTCTTCCAGAGGACCCAAGTTCAATTCCCAGTACCTACATGGCAGTTCACAACTGTCTGTAACTCCAACTCCAGGGGATTGACACCTTTACACCAATGCACATAAAATAAAGTTAAATAAATTAAAAAGTAGAAAAATTTTAGAATTCTTATGAAAAATTAATTAATGCTTAAGAAAATGGAATGCTAAATACCCTTATTATATATTATATACATGTATCAATCATACTCTATCCCATAAATACATATAATAATTATTATGTCAACTAAAATATTAATAGAAAATAGTTTTTTTGGAGGCCAGTGAGTGAAATGGCTTAGTGAGTAAATTCATTTGCCGTGCAAGTCTGGTGGCCTGAGTTTGATCCCTGGAACCTATGTAAAGGTGGAAGGAAAGAGTTGGCCCCACGGTGGTGTTCTCTGACCTCCACTCCTGCACACATACACACACATGCATGCACACGTACACATAGACATGTGTAAACACACACACACACACACACACACACACACACACACACACACACACATACACTATATTACTTTTCTATTGCTGTGATAAAATACCATGGCCAAAAACAAATTACAGAAAAAAGAGTTTAGAGTGTAGTTTGTCTTACAGTTTCAGACCAAGGGTCGGTGATGGTAAAAAGGCATGGCAGTGGGCAGCAGAGCAGGTAGCTGACCAATCACATTTTATCAGCACACTGAAACTAGAACAGGAAGTGGGGGTGAGACTATAAACCCTCCAAGCTCATCCCCAGGGTCTACTGCCTCCAGAAAAAACTGCTTCTCTTAAAGGTTCTATAATCTCCCTTCCCACAGTGCCACCAACTGGGGACCAAGTTTTCGAATCCAGAGCCTACATGGGGCATCTTTGGTTTTAGTTGACTCTCCTCCACCCTCAGTTTCTCAAATGTCCTACTCCCATCCCCCTTTAAATGTTTCTTCACTAGTACACTCCTCTACCATCACATCACATGTGTTTCCCTATGCCACTCCCTCCAGAGCCCTCCCCCCACTCCTCTCATGGATACTTGTTTGCTACCTGGCCTCTATTGACATCTTGTTCCAACTTGAGCATCTGTTTTACTGAACCTTTTGTAATTTCATTTTTCTATAGAGCTGAATAGAATTCCTTGGTGTAAATACACATTTTTTTTTTATTATCCATTCATCAGCTGGCAGATAGCTAGGCTGATTCCATTTTCTGACTATTGTGAAGCGGGTAAGAATGAATATGGAGTCAGTATTGAGTGACCCTAAGACTAAATTTCAACCATCAATTGGATGACCTCTGTAGGCAGAATATTCTGTCCTGCCAGCCAGCTCCCAAATAACCACACAGAGACTTATTATTAATTATAATTGCTCAGCTGATGCTTGTTACTAACTAGCTCTTACAATTTCAATTAACCCATAATTCTTATCTACATTCTACCACATGGCTTGGTATCTTTCCTTAGTGTGGCATGTTCACCTTGCTTCTCCCCACATCTTCTGGCTACTCTGCCCTTCTTCATCTCAGTACTGTGTCCCTGTCTGCAAGTCCTGCCTAATTTCTTCCTGCCTAGCTATTGGCCAATTAGCTCTTTATTAAACCATTGAGAGCAACACATCTTCACAGTGTACAAAAAGATTATTTTACTATAGACTTCAAAACAGCCAAGCTGGATTAATGGCAAGCATAGTCCACACAACATAGATGGGTCTGAAATTTATATCAGAAGGGTGCAGCCAATGAAAGACACAGAAGTGTCATTGCAAAAGTACAGGCACCATGAAAAACCAAGTCACAGTATCTTCCAAAGATCACCAATCTCATATCACATAGTAATGGAATTCAATGAGAACAGCTTAAACAAAATACCAGACAAAGAATTCAAAACAAAAATTATAAATATGCTCAAAAGCTTTAAGAAAAGATACAGATAAACATTCATTATGTTTTTGTTTTAATTTGTGGTAGGAATGTGTGGGATGTAGACTTAGTTTCCCATTATTGTTGTCATTGACAATTTTCAATAGAGTTGATTGCCATTTTGCTATCTTAACAGGATTTCATTTCCATTTTGACATCAAGGAACAATACTCTAGGCACTCACAAACTTTGCAAGGAAGCAATTGAATTGGAACATTCAGCACCACAGCAAGTGTGTAGTCTCTACCCAGCACAGCCCAGCAGACTATTGAACCTGGGGTCTGGACACGAACCTGTCATTAGTGCGGTCTTAGATCATGTGAATTTTTGGATAGTGATACTTTATTATTGAATAATAATAAGTTTGTAGTCAACCATACTTGAAATTTTTTTTTCTCTTTTGGACTTTGCCTGGTTCCTTTATTGATCTTATTTATTGACGAGAAGGATGATCATAGTAAATGTCTTTCATTAGGGTTAACTGCAGATCTCAACCCACTTCGATGACTTTAGGTCCTGATTTTCTTTTCCAACCTGGTTGCGGCACCTTCCTTACGGTTTTAACATCTTTGTCCAAATTATTGGGGTCAGAATAGGGCCATGGTTTTTTGGAGTAGCAGGGAGGCCTTGTCCATTCTCACAGGCTTGTTCTTTGATTTCTGGGCAACCTAGTATATCCTGCGATGTTGAAATGAAAATAAAGTCACATTCAGATGGGGAAGTGCCAACCTTAATGCTCTTAATTGACTCTGCTGCTTAAGGCCCATGCGCAGTCCCCTCAGGAGGCAGTGACGTCTTATATCTGATCACATTCTGTTTCCGTGAGGATGCTTGTTCATTCCTGCAAGGGGCCTAGTTGTCCATATCAAGTCCAGAACGCTCTAAACCATACCAGTGGGAAATGATGCCAGAAGACAGATGAGGTTTTAATGAAAACATACTTTCGTGTGGTGGCATTTCAAGCAGGAGAAGTAGAATTGAGAAACTGGGGCAGCAGGTTGTTATGCAATTTTTTCCCGAGAAAGCTAAAAATACATTCTCAGTGGAGAATTAATGAATTATAGTGACTTGATGCTAAGCAGTTGTATTTAAATTAGGGATATTTAACTTCCTAATAAAATTTCACCACCATGTGAAAGTAGGGCTAGCCTGTTAGAACAGCTTAGGTTGATTAGCCCATTTTAAAATACTTGGCTCAGTATGTTAACACAGAGTTGAAGCACATAGAAAGGTACTACTGTATGATACACCCTTCTACCTTGTAGCTCCGGATGAGCAGCTTCTTTCTTCTTATTCCCTTTTGAGTGAGCTGTTGGAGAAATGTTATCATTTAGCCAGAGAATTAGGCATCATTCATGTACTGCCTGCACAGATATATTGGATAATTTGAACTGGTTAATGATGTTAAAGCCATTCAAAGCTGTATTTTACAATATTTGATTACTATGTATTTACAAAACAAGATAAAACTACCTTTGTTTTCATGCATATACAGAATAATCACCCAATATGACATATGTCATATTCTTTGTTTCAAGCTCCATCAGACAGAGGAAGGCAGGGATGAATATGAGGTAATTTCAGCCTCATATTCCCATGGACTGGCAAGAAAATCAGAGGCAAAACAGTGCAGTGTGGCCAATAAAATCATAAAGCTATCATCTACACTCATACACTCATACTTGCTTCTCTTCCCAGAGCCATAACTAATTATCTCTGTGTTAGAACTGTTATGGGAGGGATACATGATATACAGATGAGTGCCATGGGCAGAATTAGTGGAAAATTCTGTGTTGAAGAGCCTAAGCTGAGTCTTAATGAGCAGAAGCTGGCCATATCAAGATGTGTGTGTGTGTGTGTGTGTGTGTGTGTGTGTGTGTGTGTGTGTGTGTGTGTATGTGTGTTATCTGTGTATTTGGAAGAACAAAGAAAGGAGAAAGA
This sequence comes from Peromyscus maniculatus bairdii, assembly GCF_049852395.1. Classification (NCBI taxonomy): domain Eukaryota; kingdom Metazoa; phylum Chordata; class Mammalia; order Rodentia; family Cricetidae; genus Peromyscus; species Peromyscus maniculatus. The sequence goes on along the minus strand of NC_134862.1, from coordinate 71,503,640 downwards.
GGTGATATTACTGGAAATAAGTTCAGGTAAAAACCTGGAGGGAAGACACCAATGAGATTTATTTAGTGTCTTGGTGAACATGAGATGGGAGCGTAATGAAAAGTTCACCTGCAAAGGGGGCTTGTCAAAGCTGTTAGAGCAAGGGGATGATGCTGGCATCTCTCCATGCTGATGGGTTTCTGTGATGGTGATGGAAGAATGGATTGAACAGAGTGACTCAGGATACATCTATGAAGTAAGATGCCTGATGAGAGATGACGAGAATTTTCAGGATGAGTGTTTGTAGGAGGGATTTACAAGGCAAGCAAGAAATCTTAAAGAAATAAAGTCAGATAGGGTTTTTTTTTTGTTTGTTTTTTGTTTTTTGTTTTTTGAGACAGGGTTTCTCTGTGTAGTTTTGCATCATTCCTGGAACTCACTCTGTAGCCCAGGCTGGCCTCAAACTCGTGATCCTCCTGCCTCTGTCTCCTTCAGCAAATCCTATTTGTGCTATGCGTGCGCCACCACAACCGGCCATATAGGTATATCTATGTTATGTATTGTTTGTTAGGTTTACTTTTTATAGTTTATCCTAATATTTTCAATATGTATATATTTTAAAAATAATTTTTCTAGTTAATTATCATGGTATAATATTATAATGGCACTCAAACTAGTGAACAGTAGCCATATATATCAACATAGATCAATCTTAGAAACAAAATGTTGAGTGTTGACTTAGAGTAGGTCCTAGGTGAATTCCTTCATTTTTATAGAGCTCCAAAATAAGCAAAACGAGATGATATATGACTTATAGATACCTGTGTATATAAACCTATGTATATAATAAGCCAATATGAAAAGGAAAAATCAGAAAACAAAGGAAAATCATTAACTTTCATGAAGAGAGGGTTACGGGAAAAGACATATAAGTGGAGATGAAATGAATTGGTTGTTTCTGGTTCTTATAATGGGTTCCTGGGGTTGATTTTACTGTTATCTTTTGTGTATGTCAATATATTCTTCTGTATTTTTAAATACACTAAAATGAAAAGAAATATAAGTAGAAACAAGGATAAGCTGCTCCTAGGCTTCTGGCTTGGCTTATTAAATCAGTGATGCTTAAAACTGAAGGTTTATTCATGGAAAATGATGGATGGGGTGCTTGGAGTGCATACAGCAAATGAATAAAAATCTAGACTCAATTTTCAGACTTGTAAGTCATACACAGTTGTCTTTCAACCTCTTAAGTGGATCAACATCTCCAAAGAATAATTCAAAGCAATCATTGGAGGAGGAAGATCTCAAGGTGACTGTGCACTGAAAAATAGGTATGAATAAGTAAAATAAGTATGAAAAGCAAGAATGGCATGCAGGAAGCTGAGGGTAGAGCTTGGTGAGGAAGGGATGAATATCAGTGCCAGATACAGCCAGGCCACTTAGTAAGACAAAGCTTGGGGTTATGTGTGTGCTGACCTTAGCTAACTCTTCCTAACCAGTGGATGCAGGGGAGAAAGTGGAGATGGGCAATGGATGTGGATCACTTTGTGCAGAAGCTGTAGGGTGTTGGCAGGAAGTGAGCACACTGAGTCGAATAGTGTCTTCTCAAAGTCACTGTTCAGCAAACTCAGAATGTGTCGGTGTACGTGTTTATGGAGATAAGATGAAGAATCAACTCAGGTCCAAACACAGAGACTGGTTCCCTTGAGATGGGAGGGAACTCTGGACATGGCACACAGGGAGAATGCCATGTGACAGGAGAGGCAGAAACTGGAGTGAAGAATTCTTAAGACAAGGAACAGTGAGGGTTGCTGGCAATCACCCACAGCTGAAGATGGCCTGGGGCATATTCTTCTCTAGATCCTTCAAAGAAAAGATGGCCTTGCCAACATCTTAATTTTGGAGTACTAGATTCCAGAATTGTAAAAAGATAAAATAAATTTCTACTGTCTTAACCCACTCTGATTGTGATTTAGCCCCAGAAACACATGTAATCATTAATTATAAGTGATAGCTAGTATGTGATTAGGTAAAGGGGCTGCATTTTTTCAGATAGTGATGAGGCAGTATATTTTTCAGGATAATGAATGAATTAAGAGAGGAAGAAAAAAATTAAGATACAGGAGGGATTGAGAAAGTTTGGTTCTGGAGGTTCCAAGAAGACATATACTGAAATCTGTTCTTTGGATCTGAAACATAAACAGTATCTGCAGTTCTCTGAAGAAATAAGGAACGTTTGAGTGAGACAGTAGTTACATTGGAAGGTGAGAGAAAGATCGGTAAGTTAAAAAGTAGCATCCTAGATGCTTCTCAAGAGGATCTTCACAAGGTAATTTCTACTGGGGGTGAGTATGAAGACAAAGTTGAGTTAGAAGTAGTAGAGACTCGGAGTAGCTACTAAGGATCAGGAAAATGACCAAAGCCCACATATGACTGACAGCTAGTACCAGGGTTGAAAAACTATTAGTGAGTATAAAAAATGGGCTCCACTATTATATTTCCTTAGAGCATTCAGACTTATGGGTTAATATTAGAAAAAGTGGGTTCTAGAGTTGAGCTAAGGGAGCGCAACAAAGGGAGAGTGGTACAAGGGAGAAGAGATGGTTTGTATGATCAGTAGTGCTCTCCTAAAGATCTGCTAAAACAAACAAACAAACAAACAAACGGACAAACAGAAAAGCAACTATAGCACAAAACCTACCAGTAGGTCACCCAGACCCAATCTTCCTCTACTTGTTAGTCAGTTGCTCTCAGAGGATAGACTAGCAAGAGTAAGTGACAAGTAAAACAAGGACTTTGAGTGATAATGCTGTAGCATTGTAGGTCCACCAATTACAGCAAGTCTACCACTATGTTGATGCATATGTTGGGGCTGGAATTATATGGTAAATCTCTATACTTACCCTTCAGTTTTTCAGTGAACCAAAAAGTGATTGAAATGATAAATCATATGCATATAGTATGCCAATAATATAAATGTAGAAATCATATATATAGTATATTATTGTAGTAGCAAAACTTCCCTAAAATACAAAAGATATTCTCTTCAAAGTTGTTTATTTAGAATACTTTGATTCATCACATTATGCCAAGTAACTAGGAACTGCACTTTGCACTTCTGAACATGTTTTAAGTGTAAGCAGTGAGAAGGATAAGGAAGATTCATGAAGGAAAGAGAGGTCTTATCTCACTTGCTTCCTCAACAAGTTCTCATTCCTGGGAAGCTGCACTGTGGCCCCTAGACATGAGCCAGCTCTGTTTTTTTTTTTCAATTAGTAGAAAATATTTATGTTTCCATTGTATTTTTCTTTAATGAGGTAAAGTTGAAATATATGAAAAAGTTTTAACACAGATCGAACCATCAGTATTAAGGGAGAAAAAAAGATGATTAGGAAAAGGACAGTACATCCCCCCCAAATATTTCTTCAGGCTTCCTAAGAGGGAGATAGGAGCTCACAACACTTTTGATACCAAATGTGTATATTTTTCATACCAAGCCATTTTCAATTCTCTGTAGACACCAACTGGGTGGTCTATAATTTAATTCTATTCTGGACATGACCTATGATTACAGTGAACTCCAGGGTTAAAGCCTCCATCTCACAAGACTGCCCTCAGTTCTGATGCCAGACTCAAGTACTGGGTCTCAGGTGACATGATCTGGCTACACATTGAGTATTTACACAACTTCTTCTTGAGGTTTAATGATTTTTCCTTAAGTGTTCATAAAATTCAGGGGAAGATTTTATCTAAGCTTACTGGTGATTATGAAAGATACAAATGATTAGGGTAAGTAGCTGGAAGAGGAGACACTCAGGCCAATGCTCAGGAGTCATCGTCCTTGTGAAGCTGACATGCTATACCCTTCCTGCACATGGATGAGTTCTTCAATTTGGGAGTCCTGTGGCCCCTTTGGTTAGCATTATGGTGGAGGTTCTGTTCCATTGGTACTATTGATTAATCACTGGCCGTTGGTGATCAATCTCCAGATCCATCTTGAAATTCTTAGGGGTCCATTAATAAAGTTTCCCCTCCAGCATATATAATAAAAAGGGATTGTTGGGAATAACACTACATGGTCCTCTCACCCCTAAGAGTCATAAAACACCAAGGACTTCAGAATCTATGTCAGAAAATGTGGGAAGATATATATTTCTTAGGATGTTTCATTGACCAACCAATCTATACAGATAGGAAGTCTCCTTGTTCTTTCAAGTGGACTTCCTGAACAAGGTTTTAGTGTCTTTAGGATGACTTCTTTTCCTGTGTGACCATGTACCTTAATGCTGCAGGTGTGGATAGGCTGTTACTATGGGCTGGTGATTTTTCTAGCTTTATTGTCTCTCAGCTGCATGATTGGAGGCCCTTTGGAAGATTTGTCATTGAGCATCATCTCACTGTTCTGCCCCTATATGAGCAGAGATGCCTGGGTTTCACAAATGTTACCTTTCTCTGAGCCTATTATTGTATTCTCAGAGAAGTTGAGAGGATTCAAAAGGTAGAAAAAATGGTTCTTAGGTGTTTGCTCTGCTGATTCTAGACATGGTGCCAGCCATGTATGAAGATCTTCCCTGTAACTCAACTGCTCTTCCATGAAGAGGAAGCTTGGCATGGTTAAAAGACCCATTCTCATGTTTATTCCTGTGTATACTTCGGTGACTTTATATAGAAACCACTTGTTTTTGCTATCATTTGCCATGCAAGGGTTTTGAAGATTGAACAAGGCAGTGTGTAGTGGTTTGAATGAGAATGGCCTCTATAGTCTTATATATTTGCATGCTTGGCCCCAAGTTGATGAACTGTTGGAGAAAAATTAGGAAGTGTAGCCTTGTTGGAGGATGTGTGTCACTGTGGGTGGGCTTTGAGGTTTCAAAAGTCCACACCAGAACTAGTGTCTCTCTGCCTGCAGATCAGGATATAAGGCTCTCAGCTATGGCTCTAGCACCATGTCTGTCTACTTCCCATCATAATGATCATGGACCATGAAACTATAAGCAAGCCACAATTAAATGTTTTCTTTTGTAAGAGTTGCCTTGGTCATGGTGTCTTTCACAGCAATAGCACAATAAGGCACAATGGAAATGAAAGAATTTTGAATGCTACACATGTGTTAAACATGTGACAGTTTCTCAATTGTCAGTTCAATATATCTTTTTCTGGTATTGATTCTTCTGAGAAAGATGATTTTGTGGTCAGAGAAACACAGAGCTTTTTTTTTCCTTCTGTCACTAAAAATGTTGGTTGCAAGGGTTTTTTGTTTGTTTGTTTTTGTTTTTTGTTTTTTTTTAATAGTGGGAGTGGAAGGAAGGCCATTCTTATGTTAATTTATTTTCTGAGCTGTGTTGTGGAAAAAATAGGATTACATTTATTATTATGACTTTTCTCATCAGAACAAATAAATAGTCAATACATCAAGGGAAATCTCAAATACCTGGAGCAAAATTATACGGTGTTATGTTGCCCAAGTGAGAATTACGGTGGTTGTAGCTGATGCTTGTAGGAATGTCTGAGTCTACCTTCATTTGACTCTTTAATTCTTTGTTTCTAGAAAAGCTGTGACAGCATTTATCCTTAGTAGTTAGCTTTATACAGTAGCTAGCTTTTTTAAAAAAAGTGATTTTATTTATTTTTATTTCATGTGTATTGTGTTTTACCTGCATGTATGTCTGTGTGAGGTCATCAGAGCCCCTGAAACTGGAGTTACAGACAGTTGTGAGCAACCATGTAGATGCTGGGAATTGAATCTGGGTCCTCTGGAAGAGCAGCCAGTGCTCTTAACCACTCAACTATCTCTCCAGCCCCAAGTAGCTAGTTTTTACATGTCTATTTGGTGATCATCTAAGCTCTTTGTCTACGTTGACTTACCCAATTCTCCCAACAGTCCCAAGGCAGATTATTATTTTTATTATTATTCTCATAATATATAGAAGAAACTGAGGAGTAGAAAATTTGTGGCTTACCCAGGATAATAACATCTATTTATGAAATAATGTATGTCTATAAATAAAAGCTTGGCATATAACAGATTCTTAGTCATTTTAAACTTATCATAAAAGTCAAGAATTGGTAATTATGGGAGTCAATATGACTTTTACAAAGTCACAGATTTGGGAGGAAACAAATAAGAATGTATTTAAAATAGTATTTTTTTTTACATCCTACTCCTAATTTTACTTTTATGTGAACTGCTTTGAAGCACAGCATAAATCATATTTAGAATATGTTTTAGATAATTCAATAATAAACTCATAATTATTAAAGAACAATAAAGGGAAGACAACATATAATGAGCACTTTAAATTATAATGGTTAGTGTTTATTGTCAGCTTAATAGACTCCAGAGTCAACTGGGTGATAAGTCCCTGTGCATGCCTTTAGGAGATGATTGTGATTGGTCTGAGGTGGGAAGACCTGCCTATTGTGGATTATATCATTCTCTGACTTTGATCCTGGCCTGTATAAATGGAGAAAGGGAATTAGGCAGCAAGCATGTATTCATTCCTCTCTGCTTCTTACTGTGACTATGATGTGATCAGCTGCTGCAAGTTCATATTTCTTTGATTTCCCCATCATGATTGGCTGCACCTTGAACTGTGAGTTGATATAAATCACCTTTTATCCTGAGGTGCTTTTGTCTGAGTATTTTATCACAGCAACTAGAAAAGAAACTAATTTCTTTATCATAGCCATTCCTATAATAAAGCTGACCATGTATGTGGTTCTTAGGCCTTTGGAAAGGTTTTGTGGATGAAATGTGGGAGAGTTTAGTATTTTAGGTTAGAAATGCCCAAATATGTTAGAAGAAGAGCTTAATGGGCCATTCTTGTAGTTACCTTGAGAGACAATAATGTTGAGAGAATACAGATAGTGGATATTGAGGGATATTCTCTCAAGGTTTCAGAAAGCAACACAGATTCTAATCAGAAACTGTGGTAGGGGCCATTCATGTGATAGTTTAGACAAGAATATGGCTCCAATTTGGCCACATCTTGAGAACATTAGTGAAATTGGAAGATAACGGATTAACTTGGTTGGCAGAGGAAATTTCAAGACAAGGGAACAGTCATTTAGTGCTGAGAAAGTGACTGTAATTGTTAAAGAAAACCGCACCGAGCACGAATCCTTTGTGTTTCACTGGACAATAGGAAAAGTGCCCTGAAGGTAAAAATCTCACCCACTCGAGGTTCTTAGTTGTAAAGACCAACTTCATCTAAAGGGATAAAGCCTAGGCTGTGGGGTTCTTTGCTCCTTGAAAGCAACAGTTTAGGGAAGTATTTACCTAGTTTGAACAAATGAAAGTAGCTGTATCTGTTGCCTAAGGGTTGGACTCCATCTTGATAGTGACATCCCTAAGGTACTGGTTTAGAAGCCATTGGAGATTCATGAAAAACCAAGGGGCCATGGAAAGTAGTTGATACCATGCAATGTCTGGCATGGTTCTTGCAAAGAGACCCTGGGAGACCATTGCATGAAGCAGTGAAGGTGAAGCCTAGTTGCAATCAAGATTCTGGGATATTGGAGATGGCAGGACCATGGGATGCCCCCCAAGGAGAGCTTTGAGCATGGAGTTGAGCTGGCCTAGGAGGAAATCTATATATTGAGGGCTAGATGGGTAGGCTTGGACAGGTAGGGTTATCCATGTTGGGAGCTCAGATATAGAGCTGCAGAATTTGATGTTTATCCTGCTAAAGATTGATTCTACTTAGTTCTGATAATTTCTTGCCCTTGATTTTTCTATTTTCAAATATGAATGTCTACTTTTGCTGTTGTATGTTGGAAATATGTAGCTAGTTTTTGGTTGCATAAGAGCTCACAGTTAAGAGATGATGAACTTTCAAAGTGTTGGAATTGTTGAAGATTGTGGGAACTTGTAAAGTTGGTCTTAATTCATCTGAAATTCATTATCATCTATGGTAATGATCCTGTGGGAACCAAAGGTATTAGGTTATGGCTTCAAAGTGATGTGTTTGGGTGTCAAGTTGACAAAGGGTAGAGTTATGGCAGAATCTAGGATCACCTGGGAGATGGTTCTCTGGGCACACCTTTGGGGGATTATCTTGATTGCTTTATGTGAGCTGGGAAGACTTCTCATTGTGGGTGTTTCCATTCCCAAATCTGGTGATGGAATTATGGAGATGGAGAAAGGGAACTGAGCAGCAATCTTGCATTCATTGCTCTCTGTTTCTGACTGTGAATGCAATGCGATTGGTTCTCTAAGCTCATGCAACCTTGACTTCCTCACCATGATGGACTGCACCTTTGGGCAAAAATTAACCCTTTATCCTTTACGTTGCTTTTGTCAGAGTATTTTACTGTAGGAACAAGAAACAAAAGCCAAGACAATGCTTTTGGAAAGCATTGACATTGTCAGCTATCTGAGATGTCACCACTTTGCTCATTTTCTATAGGAGGAAACTGGGACACACAGAAGTTATAGCTTAGCCAGGATAAGAATACCCCAGGATTTTTGTGGATATTGACATGAGACCATGTATGGCAAGTTACTCCGTGGCTTATATAACATTTTAAAAAGAATATGTGTATAGGGCTTTTCCTTTAAGTAGCCTGATGTGATCTTTGAAAGGTTGGTTACTCTCTTGACCCAGAAAACCCTACAAAATTCATGCAAATCAAGAGTTCAGATTTTCATGTTCACTTTGAACATCCTTGAAACATCAAGGGTACACATATCCTAAAAGCCACTGAAAGATATCACTTTAAGGAAGCAGTATGTGGCATTCTGGTGATATAATAGTGGGGTATGTAGGTGAGCCCAAGCTAAACCATGGGGCTGGGTGCAGGGCTGGCCACAAAAGAGTAGTGCATTTTTGTTATCCATGCTTATAAATGTGGAGAGTAATGCTGATCTTAATGACCTGGATGCAGATTCCCAAGTCAATAACCATCTGCAAGTAAACCAAGTTCTCGGGGATGCACTGCTCTGCTCACAGCACTCCTCGTCAGGCTAGCCCGCACATGAGCTCCCCTGCCATTTGGAGTGATGATCCTTGCTGACAAAGGATTGATGGTTCCTGGAGAGGAAGGAGAGGCTGCACAGGAGAAAAAGAACCCGGAGGAAACTGGAGAAACAGAAAGGAAGCACAAGAATAAACTCAGCTTAAAACAATGCAGATAAAAGTGAAAGAATTTATGTAGAGAGCTAGGTGTGGCAGCTCACGTCCAAGATCCTAGTACTCAGGAGCCTGAGGCAGGGGGATTGCCATGAGTTTAAGATCAGCCTGGGTTACATAGTGAGATACAGGCTAGCTGAGCTATAATGTGATATCCTATCTCAAGAAAAAGAAAAAAAAAAAAGAAAACGTGCATGAAATAAAACATATAAAATATTCATATTTGCTTTGAATGTGATCAGTGGAACAATTTTTGGTGAGTTGTGTAATCACCCTCAGAATTATCTTTGGGATGAATATGAATTTTTGCATGCAGTGCTCTTGATCTTATGTAATGACTGCATTTAAAATCAGAAGTATTCACACTGGGGCTGTGAAGGGCAATGCTGCATATATGTGTATATAACTGCCATTCCTTCTGACTTTCCCTTATCATTGTTTATTAATGACCCTCAATTAGCTCTTCAATTTCGTCTTTGAAGACACTAACAAAGAGGAATCAGGCAGCTTTTGTCACGATTCAGGTTTTTTTTCCCTGTAGAAAACTTTTTCATAACAGCTTCTAGCAATCAAATGAAGTGCTCATCAAACTCCAGCTAGTTCTTTTATGTTGATCATTTAGAAATAATAGCCTCGATTTTTCACATTCTTGTACAAAATGGGAGATATTGATTTATATGCATTATCTCATAACATTGATGAGTGAAGAGGGGTCCGTTCCATCTCTTACTCCCCCCGCCATGCTTTGTGCCTTCATTTATGCGTTCCACACACACACAGAGTTTTTATTTGATACTGTAATTTGCCTACTTGGTTAGCCCCAATTCACTTGTGATTTGTCTTTATGAATTTAATAACAATTGACTTATAATGCTGAGTGTTCTCTTTTCTCTTTGTGGCACTCTCCCCCTTTTTTTTTTTTTTTTTTTTTTTTTTTGGTTTTTCGAGACAGGGTTTCTCTGTGTAGCTTTGCGCCTTTCCTGGAGCTCACTTGGTAGCCCAGGCTGGCCTCGAACTCACAGAGATCCGCCTGCCTCTGCCTCCCGAGTGCTGGGATTAAAGGCGTGCGCCACCACCGCCCGGCTGGCACTCTCCCCTTTTATACTGAGGTGATTTTGTCTGTGTAGACCAGACTAGTATTGAACTTCCAATCCTTTTTGCCTCAGCTTCCTGAGTGCTGGATTACAGGCACGAGTTACCACACCAGACTTCTTATTTTTGCCTCTCCCCGGTTCTGTATATCTTCATGCATCTAGTCCAGACTCTTCCACTCCCGTAAATTGTGTATAGACCATTTCAGCTTTAAGGGACCACTCCACTTTGGAAATCCACATAAAACACCACCCTATACCATTCACCTGTCAGTTAACAGCAGTGGTTTTATTTTTCTTGAGCTACATTTAAATCTATTGTTTAATTGCTACAGATTTGCATTCTTGGTTCAACCTGGCTGAGTTCTCCAGCGTCACAGAATTGTTTGTGCTCCCATAGTTGTACTTTCTTAGTAGTTACAGATTTTCATATGGCTAGAAATCTCAGTGGTCAGTTAAAAGGAATATTCTATTACAGCATGGGAGACAGTCTGAATTCTGAAAGCCTAAGGAGTGTAGTATATGATTGAAGGCCTCCCTGCTCATCAAAAAATTGAAAACTGTGTCCAAAAGGCAGAGCAGGATTTGGAAGACTGGGTATATTTTTGTGATGTTAAACTTCTTACTGGAGAGAGCCATAATGTGCTCATGGGAGTCTCTAGTTAGTCTATGGTCAATTGGTCCAGATGGGGAGGAGAAAGCACATGAAAAGACTATAGAAGCGGCTACTCCTAAAGGAAACTTTTAGGAAATGTTTTCCTCCAGAGTGTTGTTTCATATCAAATGAGAAAACAAAGTTCAATGCACCAAGATCTCAGAGTCTTTGAAAAACAGCAGACAGCTGAGCTTTCACTTGGAAGCACTCTCTCATCTGCTCTTTTGGTCATTCCTGGATGCAGAAGGAATGCTGACTTGAAACTGTAGCAAATACAGTTCTGATTCTCTGGACACATATTGTAGTATTGGCTGCCTGTCTGTGGAATGGGTAAGCATATTATCTTCAATATTCTTGAACTTGTTACTTAGCCTCCTAGATTTAATTTCCTTATCTATAAAATGAGAACACTGGCTATAACAGGATTTTTGAGGTTGTTCCTACCCATATAATCACAAAAATAGTATATTCACAAAGCCCTAAAAAATTAAGAACAGAAAAGCATTCCCCGTAGTGGGATGATGAAAGGGTTTTAATGAAGATGACATATAAGTAGACCTTTGCTGCATAGATTATAACCATGATAATGATCATGTTCTTTCAGGGAAGCCATTGGAATGACATTTTCTGCAAAGACCCTGAAATTATTTGCTAAGTTTTGAGTAGATGCAAGTTTGTACTTTTTTGTGTGTGTGGTGAAAGGTGCCATGGTCTTGTCTCAGTCATTCGTGACCCTAGAAATGTGACATGGTATAGAGACTAGGACATGTGCCTCCTTCACATTGGTAAATGCCCTGGTTTGAGGGAGGAGAGGTGGATGGAAAGAAGCAAAAGTGGAGAACAGAGCTGTGAAGAGATGAAAACTGTAAGCTAAGGATGGAGGAGCATGGAGAAGTGAAGATCAGGGCATGTGGAGATGATTGTCTTATGCCTGAGAACCTGAAAAACAGAATGTCTGCCTTTAAATCTTGGACCACTCTCTTGAACCTGTGTCCAGAGACGACTCCTGTAACCTCCCTGAGATCAAAGCATTTGCTATCTACATTGTTACATATGTGCTTTCAGTTTCCTCTTAAAATGAGGGACTTTTTAAATGTCTTTACTTGTTTATTGTTTGATGTAGTGTAAATTTGTTGAGGTCATGTTACTAGTCACTGGGTAACTTCAGTGACCGAAGCAGACATGGATGTTCTCTTGTCCTCACAGCAGCCCAGGAAAAGAGACATCAGTTTTCCCAAAGAGGAACTGAACCCTGCAGAAGTTGAAATGACTTCCTAGGTTACATGATGAAGAAGCAGCGTTCAAATCACGAGGTTGACTGTAGAGCCGGAGCCCCGTAGAATACAGTACAGGCTTGACTAACTCTATGAGATAAGAGAACCTACGTCTGTTTAGGAATGATTTATGTGTGTATCAACTTACAGTTGGGAGAAAGACAATGCCAATATTAAATAACAGTCATTAAGGAATAGAGTGTATGTTCAAAGAATTTTTCATATGATGACATATTTAGATGACTGGACAGTTACTATATTGTTACCAAGCTTCTTTTTTATTATTGCCCATAGGATACACATTAAAATATTTTATTTTTAAGTATGAATATATGTGTAAGTGTGTGAGCCTTGTGCAGGCTCCTGCAGAGCCTGGAGGGTGTGTCAGATTCTTTGGAGCTGGAAATCCAGGCATTTGTGAGCTGCCTGGTGTGGGTGTTGGGAACCAAACTTGGGTCATCTGCAAGAGCTGTTTGTGTACTGAGCTCTCATTCCAGCCCAAAACAGTTTCTAAAGACTTTCCAAGTTCAGTTTCCTTCTCTTCATCCATTTTTTTCCAACTCTCATAATTTTGCAAAAGTTATTGATTGCTTTACATGCTGGAACCACCTTTAAAGGAGGTGAGGAAACTTATAGATTTTCTACTAAATTTTCAAGAAAACTGGTGGCTGTTGTAGGTAAGGTCAGCTGTCCATGCAAACTGAATTGGAAACCAGTAACGCTAAATGTCAGATCATGACTTCAGTTTGCTTTCCCCTGCCGGTGCTTCACTGGTGCTACCAGCATCATCTGACCTGATGCTATAACATATATGGTTTTGCCAAATACCGGGTGTTTTTACAAGAATGCCTGGGAATAAAAAGAATAATAAAACCAACAAAAACAAACCAAGAACAATAAGAGCCCCAACAGCCACGTAAGGGAGACTTTATAATGTTATAAATTTATTTATTTATGTTTAGATATTTTGTGTATTAATTGAGAGGTCCCTCTGAGCTTTCTTTATTCTTTGCCAATACTTAGCTTTTCCTTTTATTTAACAAAACCTTTCAAGAAATGGTTCAGTAGGATTTATGATTTGAGTCATGGATAATTTTGCCATTTATGAAACAGACACTTGTCAAAATAATTTTTTTTTGCATTTTAATTTTATTCAATTTCAAATATGCTCAAGAATTTACAAGATAGAATATTTTTATTCTTTTGGAGTTTTTTTTTTTTTTTTTTTTTTTTTTTTTTTTTTTTTGGTTTTTCGAGACAGGGTTTCTCTGTGTAGCTTTGCGCCTTTCCTGGGACTCACTTGGTAGCCCAGGCTGGCCTCGAACTCACAGAGATCCGCCTGGCTCTGCCTCCCGAGTGCTGGGATTAAAGGCGTGCGCCACCACCGCCCGGCTTGGAGTTTTTTTTTTTAACAAAAATATGTCCTCTCATTATCAAGATATTTTACCTTGACTAGCTACATAGTATATGGGGCACAATTGATGATATATATATATGTTTTATATATATATATTTGTAAGACCCCAACAATACTAAAGTGATGACTCTACTGAGACAGGGTTGAGAGGAAGTATAAGAATCTCTAGATTTTCTTTGGGATGCAGAGTCTCATGTAGCACAGGCTAGCCTCAAATTCTCTATGTAGCTAATGATAATTTTGACATTCTGATCTTCCTGCTTCCACCTTTCAAGTGCTAGTATTGTAGGCACCTGTCACCACACCATTTATGTGGTGGCTGCAGCTAAACTCAGAGCTTCATACACACTAAGCCAGCATACTCTACCAATGGAGCTACTTCCCCAGACTAGGATAGTTTTAAAAATCTTTTCTGAGTGTCCTTATGGGTAAAAATTGTTTTATAAAAACTGAGAGGATGATTCTAAAATTCATTTGGAAATGCAAAATAGCTGGAACAGTAAAGCAACAATAAAATTGAAGAATTAACTTGATTTCAAGACTAATAAAGCTATAATAGTCAGTAGCATGACATTTTCAGACAGATCATAGGTTAAGGGAATAGAGTTAAAACATACTTACACAGACTTAGCTAACTACTATGCAACGAAGGAACAAAGGCAATTGAGTGGAGATATGGTAATCTTTTCAATACATTTGAAAAATAAAACAGAAAAAAGACATTTACATTCAAAAAATGAACTTCTACCAACAACCTCACAACATTCACAAAAATCAACTTGGCTGTGTTTTCAGCTAGCAATAACCTCCAGAAATTTATCCTGAAGATATTTGAGGATATTATTAAGTATACTGAAGATCTTTAGTCATTTGGATGAAATGCTGTCAACTTGTGTATAAAATAGAAAAATAGAAGCATGAGAGAGAGAGAGAGAGAGAGAGAGAGAGAGAGAGAGAGAGAGAGAGAGAGAGAGAGAGAGAGAGAGAGAGAGACAACTTCTAGGCATGGTGGTGCATTCCTTTAATTCTAGTACTCAGGGAGCAGAGAGGTAAATCTCTGAGTTCTAGCTAGGGCACCATGGTAAGACTATGTCAATATCTGTATTCCAGCAGTGCATACTCTACCTCATTTTCTTTGAAAGTAATTTTGATTACATAATTATAAACTTGTAGCTCTGGTTGATTACCACTTGATCTCATTTATTAACTTGATTTCTTGCATCTAGGATTTTGTGGTGAGCTGATACTTTCACTTTACAAACATTATAATTTCTATCATATTTTCTGTCTAAAAATCTGACATTTTCAGGACAGTCTTATTTCACATTTGATCACTCCCCAAATCTTTACCCAGCACGTTAATCTCTGCATTATTAAGGAGCTGCACTGAATCATTTGCTGCTTCTGAATTTGCACATTTGGGCATTCATGGATGGGGCTAGAATAACTCAGTCCCTCCGAACCTTCCTCTTGATGTTTTCAGTTTTGAAATTTAACTGATGATCAGGAAGAAGAGGAAGGATCCACAGGGAGCCAGAATAGACATGACAGTCTGCATTCTACACCTCATGAGTTTGGGGATATTGGCCTTTCTTTGTGCTCTGCTGGTCCTATTTTAGACTCAGGTCACATGCCTTGTGTTAGCTTTCTCTATGTAGAGTAAAATGGAGTTAAAATGGGAATAGGGCTTAAAAACCAAAGCACTGTTACTTGAAGAATGGCTCAGTAATTAAGAGCACTGCTCTTGCAGAAGACTGGGGTTTGGTTCCCAGCACCCATATGATGGCTTGAGACCTTCTCTAATTCCAATTCCAGGGGATCCAGTGTTCTCTTCTGGTCTCTGTAGGCACTACCTTTCCATGGTGCACTTACCCACATGCAAGCAAATCACTCATTGTGCAGAAAATAAAAATAGTTAACTCTTAAAAATGCAAACTGCAAGAGCCCATTGTGGTGGTATTGTGTTCCCTAAAATATTGTGCACTCTAATAAACTTATCTGGGGTCAGAGACGGAACAGCCACAATATTAAACATGAGGATAGGCAGTGGTAACACACACCTTTAATCCTAGCATTCCAGAGGCAGAAATTCATGTGTTCAAGGATACAGCCAAGCATAGTGACTCACGCCTTTAATCCCAGAAAGCGAGCCTTTAATCCCAGGGAGTGGTGGTAGAAAGCAGAAAGGTATATAAGGCGCGAGGACCAGAAACTAGCAGCATTTGGCTGGCTAAGGTTTTGGCTGGTTAAGCTTTTAGGTTTTGAGCAGCCCAGTTCAGCTGAGAGCCATTTGGATATGAGGACACAGAGGCTTCCAGACTGAGGAAACAAGATCAGCTGAGAAGTTGGCCAGGTGAGGTTAGCTGTGGCTTGTTCTGTCTCTCTAACCTTCCAGTATTCACCCCAATAACTGGCCTCAGGTTTGATTTTATTAATAAGAACTGTTAAGATTTCTGCTACAACCCATGGCTATAAATCTGGCAACAAGGGAATAGACATAAGGAAATAAAAAACAGAATTAGACAAAGTATTTTATCACAAAAGTCATCGAAATAACAATAAATGCTTAGATTACACATAGAGCACTATTATTACTGGAGACTATACATCGCATAACTGCTTTCTATCAATTCCAATAGTAATAGAACTGATTCTCTCTTTTCAGTATCTTTTAGTGCTATTGAATATTTTCTTCTTGAGGTTTACTCTATTTTTCAGACTTCCATGGTGACAAATAATGCATGTTGTCCCATTTGGCCTCTCTATCAGCTTTGCGAGCACAATATCTTCTACCTGACCTTGAAGGTCACCTGCCTAAGGCTCTTCTGGTGTCATTTAATACTCACCCTTTGACAACCTTCACCACTCCGTGGCTTCAGTTAGTCTGTGGCTCTCACAGTTATGGCTCTTGGGCTAAAATGCCAACTTTTCTTTTTGTTGTTTTCTTTTTTTATTTAAGAAAATGTTTTTATTAATGTTACATACCAACTATAGATTCCCTTCTCATCCCTCCTCCAGTCCCCCCACCCCAGCTTTCCCCTTCCCAATCCTCTCCTCTGAAAGGGTAAGGCCTCCCATGGGGAGTCGGCAAAGCCTAGTACATTCACTTGAGGCAGGATCAAGCCCCTCCCCCTACATCAAGGCTGAGCAAGGTGTCCCACCATAGGGAATGGGCTCCAAAAGAGCCAGCTCATGCACCAGGGATAGATCCTGATTCCACTGCCAGGGACCCCTCAAACAGACCAAGCTACACAACTGTCTCCCATATGCAGAGGGCCTAGTCTGGTCCCATGAAGGCTCCATAGCTGTTGGTCTAAAGTTTGTGAGTTCTCATGAGCTTGGTTTAATCGTCTCTGTAGATTTCCCCATCATGATCTTGACCCCTTTGCTCATATTATCCCTCTCTATTCTTTTCTACTGGAATCCCAGAACTCAGCCTGGTGCTTGGCTATGGATCTCTGCATCTGCTTCCATCAGTTACTGAATAAAGGCTCTATGATGACAGGGTATTCACCAATCTGATTACTGCCAGTTCAGGCACACTCTCCACTATTGCTAGTAGTCTAATCTGGGGTCATCCTTGCAGATTCCTGGGAATGTCCCTAGCACCAGGTTTCTCCCTAACCCTACAATGTCTCTCTCTATCAAGATATCTCTTTCATTGTTCTCCCACTCTGTTCCTCCCCCAGCTCGATTATCCCATTCTCTCATGTTCTCATCCTCCCTCCGCTCCCCTCTATTGCACCCCCTCGTCCCCAGTTTACTCCAGAGGTCTCATATATTTCTCCTTCCCAGGGTGATACCACTCTTGGGCATATACCCAAGGCATGCTCAATCATACCACAAAGATAGTTGCTCAACTATGTTCATAGCAGCATTATTTGTAATAGCCAGAACCTGGAAACAGATGGGCCCCTCAACTGAAGAATGGATAAAGAAAATGTGGTACATATACACAGTGGAGTATTACTCAGCTGTAAAAAACAATGACATTATGAATTTGCAGGTAAATGGATGGAACTAGAAAATATCATCCTGAGTGAGGTAATCCAGACTCAGAGAGACAAACATGGTATGTACTCACTCATAAGTGGATATTAGATGTAAAGCAAAGGATAACCAGACTACAACCCACAGCTCCAGAGAAGCTAGCTAACAAGGAGGACCCTAAGAGGGACGCATGGAAAATACCAACTCTTATTTTTAACTGATTATTTAAAAGTCTACCTGGATATTTAAAAAAGGAATAACTCAGTATCAATATACCAGAAGCCAAATTTGAGATTGTTTTTCCATTTACAAACCTCAAGCCTTGTCCCACATTTATTGATTGACTCGCTGTTTTCACTCTGTTTATCTATCAGTTCAACAAATATCTATGATTACACAGTAGGTGTATTTCATTGGTGCCACTGGGGAAAGAGCGCAGATAAGACCAATAATGTTTCTAGTTCTCATGGAGTTTATATTGTAGTAGATGAAGACACCCAATAAAAGTGAACAGAAACAAACAACACTACTTCACATTATGACCATGTGTACCAAGAGAATAAGTTGGGTAATGCGATGGAGTGTGACTTCATTTAGCCCGGTCAGGGAAGCCTGTCTAAAGAATTAACGTTTTGAATGAGGAACAAATGATGCTAAGGACCCACATGTGCATAGGTCTGGAAGAAGAACATTCCTGAGGAAGAGCATCTTGTAGAGAGTCCCTGATCTCCAGATGCTGAGTTGAGAATGGACTGAGTGGAAGAGGAGTGGGCTCAGAAAGAGCATTAGGCGGCCTGTATGGCAGTCCAGGATGGAGGAGGAGTCAGCTTAGAAGCTTGGTAGCAGTGGAATATGAGGAAGTGCTTGGGAGAGAGCTGAGGAAAAGCAAGGAATACGAGCAGGGCTCTGGGAGCGATTCAGATGTGGACACATTCAGATGTTGGCTGGAGAGGAACTCATGAATGATGAGAGGTTGGGGCAATGGGAGTCAAGAATTGAGTTTTATGTGGGGTCACTTTGAGAAATCTATTAGTCCAATGAAAAATGCCAACCATAAAATTAGACACAGAAAAGAGTGGAAGTCAAGCAAGAGCTGAGGCTGGAGAAATGAATTTAGGACACACACACATATACATATATATCCATACAAGTACATACACACATTTGTCTGTGCATGTGCATGTGCATGTCATGTATACATTTCCAAGGCTCTGAGATTAGACGAAATCACCTAGTGGAAGGACAGTAATAACAAAGGTGAGAAGAAGTTCAAGAGGGAAGCCGGGACGCTGACTTCTAAAAGTATGAAGCACAGAAAAATGTGAGCTATGGACAGTGATCTGGGTTAGTCGCCAAGCAGGCAGAGTGGGGACAATAAAGTCAGGAGAAGGGCTGGGGAGATGGCTCAGAGGTTAAGAGCACTGGCCGTTCCTCCAGAGGCCCTGAGTTCAATTCCCAGCATGGTGGCTCACAACTATCTGTAATGAGATCTGGCTCCCTCTTCTGGCCTGCAGGCATACATTTAAACAGGACACTGTATACATAATAAATAAATAAATAGATAAATAAATAAATAAGAACACTTAAAAAATAAGTAAAGTCAGAAGAAAAGGCTATCTTGGGGAAGAGAGGGACAGTCCTGTCAGATGCTGTTGAAGCTTGCAATAATCACCATGTTTCTTGGTGTGCTGCTTCTGGTTTTAGTATTTGGAATGTGATTTAGTGCGTGCATTTTTCACAAATAATAGAAATAGGAATTTCTATTACATGATTTCTATTCCATTTTTAAAGCTTCCTTGGCGGCGGCAGGGAGGGGGAGGTTGTATCGCTAACCCCACCTACTTAAGAATAAGTTGCTTATTATTAGCTTGTAACTGCATAATTGAGAAAGGAATACCCCATAGCAGTCCCTTACCTGTGTTTATTTCTGTGAAGTACTGTTCTTGGTCTCCTACACCAGAACCATGCCAGTTCTGCAGAGACACTGAGCCCAGACATGCTGGCTCCACCCCACCCAGGCTCTAGAACCAGCTAGCCTTTAGGAAATACAGCTGGCAAGGTCACTGTTGAGCACTGAGGTGGCATTGCTATTAATCTTGAGCCTGAGTGCTGTTCACCTGCTTTTAGTTCAGCCTGACCTCTGACGACTGAATTCACATCTTGGTTTTCTCCTTGTTACCATCTAGTTCACTTGGGGGTCTTGAGTTCTGTTTCAATTGCCTACTTGCCTCCTGATAGTAGTAGGCTCTGGATACTACTGATCTCTGTGTCTGGTCCCTGATTCTTGCTCGGTTGAGACTTATCGTCTATGAAAGCTTGGCTCTCCTTACTCCCACCCTGCACCAGTATTTTAAACCCCTCTATTGGGAACTTTGCTTTTCACCCATTAATGATTCTCTGAGGTGTTTTTTCTTTCTTTCTTTTTTTACCCCGCAACTTTAGACTCCCCCCCCCCCATGCTAAACTTTCCTTTGTTTACCTTAGCAATACAATTGAGTTCTGCTTAGGATCTGGGTCCTACGCATCTAATTAACCCACCATTCTAGCCCATTACCTTCACGCCTGGTTAAAAACATTGCTTTTTAAAACTGCCATTCCTAAATGGTATATGCAAAGTAGCTTCCTTTAAAGGAGGAGGAATTCTGCAGGTGTTCATTAACTGTACTAGGAACTAGGGAAGGACAGAGGCATACAATATAGCCTCTGCCTTTGAGGAAATATGTTCAAAAGTAGAGTCATACAAAAGGTGCTCTTTACGTTCAGAAACCCAAACTAATTGTCTTGTGAATGTTTCTAGCTTATGTGACGCACACATTCTATTTTCACGGGAGCCCTTGGCTCATCAAATCACATTATTAGAATGTTTCTCTTTTTTCATTTTTATTAAGATTTTTTTTTCATTTTACACACCAATCAGAGATCCCCCTCTTCCCTCCTCCCGCCCCCTAGATTATTTCAAAACTAAAATACCAAGGACCATAGCTCTCAGAATAAAGGTTGATGAGAGATTGTAGGCTGGTTCTCCATAACTGCTGCTTTCTAGTTAACCTTGAGTAATTGAAACATACACATGTTTTCCCAGTGGAAGGGGCATATTGGAAACATTGAAATTCTTATGGTCATGCTGTGCTTTTCTCGGATGATTGGAACGATGCCCAGGCATAAGCCGCCTCATCTTCCCCCACACAATTTGTCAGTTGTTTAACCTGGCATAGTTTGTTTTTTCATTTTCAGTCAAAACGACAGTGCTAATTGTTGTACAGGAAACTAAAACTAAAAGAGCCATAGCTCTGTTTTTAAGAATACTCTTCCCATTGTTACTATTATTAATCATCATCATCATCATTGTGATTTGCTATAAAGTGCATCTTATTGTTGCTTCAGTATAGGCTGCTCTAACATTCCGAAAACAGGAAAGGCATTTAAAATGAAGGGTTCTTCTGCTCTGTGTAACTGGAGATGCTGTGAGGACTTTTGTAAGACAGGTTATACTGCCCCCAATTAGAATTTCATGATGTGTTCCCAGGCTTTCAGGCTGATGTGCACACAGCCTTCATCTTTGACGTCAGCCCATTGGTTAAAATACTGAATGCACTGTCTGTTCAGATCGATCCTGGCATTGTTGGAGAAAAAGACCGTTTCGTGGAACAGCCTTGGGAGTGAAAAGAACACTGGGGATGTAGCAAGAGAGCTCATCACTGGAAACCGTGCTGCTTTGAGAGAGAATGCATTACAAAATCATAAAGTGAGATTGTGCCTTGTTAGTCTTTCAAGCAAAATAGTTTACCATTGTATACAAGAGTCACAGAAGACAGGCTTTTGCCAGGTGCTTTAAGTCTCACTATTCAGTAGCTCAAAAACCTATTCTATGGAGTTTCTCCTAGTCAGCATTAGAATTGTTTTCATGCCCGTACTCATATGAACCTTCTTTCCCTGAGTAGTGCAATAGTTTTGTCATAACCCTCTCTGAGCTTTTCATATACTTGTATTTTGGACAACAGGGAGGTAAACATTTAAGACTTTGCATTACTCACTAGAATTTTCTTGGGAATTGTGATGCTTTCTGTTGGCTGCTGTTCCCCCTTCCTAGTGCCAGTGGTCAAGTGTGAACAGAAACGTTCACACTGCCTCTGCTCTCTACTCACATATGGTCTGCCTGCTGGGCGCGGACATCCCTTAACAGCACTGGGCAACTTGATTTGCTGCTGGAAGAACTCAGCTGTTGAGCATTCTAAGCCCATGGCTATGAACTGCAGTTATGGGAACCATGTTTTTTTCTAGTGAGAAAGTGGGACATGTGTCTGACAATCCTCACCATATGGTTAGATATGAAGGGATGCCGACCTGTGAGTCTCCGATGGAAGTAGAGGACGTATTATAGATAGCTTCTTTCTGACAGATCAGCTCTGCTGGCCTTAACTGAATATTCCAAACAGTTAAGCGTCAATTCTTTCCATCCTGTAAGATTTGGCTCCATAGAAAAATTAAGTGTATTGTAACCCCGACCCCACCAGTTTTCTAAAATGCTAGGCAGATCTGAGCCCAGAGATAGATAGAGATTAAGTCCAAATTTGCATCCTTGCTGTGGTTATTTTCTTTTACTCATTTAGAATCCTTCTACGGGTGGCTGGTAAGTGTGTGCTCACTCACTGTCTGTCTTTCTCTCTCTTTTAGCAATTTATGCTGTTGTAGAAATACTATTATTGTACAAACAATAACCAATGAAAATATATGTAGAATTATTTATTTTTTAAATTTAGTTTATTTAATATTTAAGATTTATTTTTATTCTTTGCATGTATGTATGTATGTACAACATCAATGCATGTTAATGCAAGAAGAGGGTGCTATATCCCTTGCAACTGTAGTTACAGATAGTTGAGTTGCCACGTGTATGCTGGGAATTGAACCCTGGTCCTCTGCAAGAGCAGTATGTGTTCTTAACCATTGAGCCATCTCTCTAGTCCATTAAAAAGGAAAAAAAATATTTTAACATTTATTTATTTAGTGTGTGTGTGTGTGTGTGTGTGTGTGTGTAGGTCAGAGGATAATTTGTGGGAGTAGGTTCTCTCCTTCTCCCATGTGAATTCCAGGATCAAACTCAGGTTGTCAGCCTTGGTGGCACTGAGCCTTATTGCTGGCCCCGGGAATGTTTTTAAAGCCATTGACTTCAGACAAGTATGACAAGTTCTCACCCTCCCGGTGGGTGTCACACCCTCCCATCACTGTCACTCCAGCCTCTTCTGGTTCTTTCACAGATGTGCTGGAGGGTTTGTCTTTTTCTTCCTGGCCTCCAGTTGTCTTCTCCCTAAGACATGGCTTCACTGTCTGTCACCTCGCACTCTTACATTGTCACCTCTCCTGTAATGCTGACTTACACGCTGTGAGTTTGCTTGTATTACAAGGAGCTCTCTTGACTTCACATGCCAGGTCTCTCTCTCTCTTATGACAAAACTCCTTAAAAGTGTTGCTGATCATCGGTCTCTATTATTAACTGGCTTCTCAGTTTCCTATGATCCTAATCCCACCATCCTTTCTTCCTTACCTTTCTCCACTTACCGACTCCCTGAAGGGCTGAATGGAAGATCTACTTCCTTCAGGACATACTCCTTACTGGACTTGAGCTCGCCTCTCCAGGGTTTTCTCTGACCACTCCACCTCGTTTCCTGATTACCGCACCTAGGCCCAGCGCTCTGAGCCTTTCCTAACTCTCCCACTGCCTGCCTGAATGTTACGACTTCCAAATATCTATTTATCCAGCTCAGACTTCTCCCTGCGTGAAAGACTCCAGGAACGTAGCCCCAGAGGCATTTCTGTGCTCATTAGAAAAAGCCACGTTTTCCCCCCTGCAAGCACTTGACTGCCATCTTCTGGGAAGTTAGCAGAGTCCACATACACTAGACTAAACAGCCAGCATTTGGTGTGTGTGTGTATGTAGGTGAGAGACTCTGTGCTGGGATGGGTGTACAACTCAGTGAGTCCCCACCCAAAATCCCGATTCCTGCCCCCTTCCTCATCCCACCACAACCTCTTCCTTTTAGTCTCCTCTACTTCAGAACGATTCTGATTACTGAGGTTTAATCCTATGAAGCTACTGTCAGCACCTTTCCCCCCACAGCCCCCCTTAAACCCATCAGTAGATCCTGTTTATTTTTCCTTCTAAGTATATTAGAATTCACCCATTTCTCAGCACTTCACTTGGGTGCCTCTACTCCAAGCCCCTTCAACTATGACTTGGATTATTCTAGCATTAGCTTCCTCTAGATCCCCAATTATCTGTCCCAACACAGTAGCCAGTGTTAATAATCATTTCAATCACATTATGTTTTCTTCCTAACCCCCTCCCTCTGTAGTCTACCGTTTTACTTGGGGTGAGAACAGAAATATTTAAAATGGCTCTCCATCCTCCAACCTGTCCCTATCTCGGCCATATTGGTCTTCTCATTCCTCCTCCTCAAGCCCAGCATGCTCTGCCTCCAGGCACTCTGTCCCCATGCTCTTATACACAGAGATACCTGCTCCTTCCTCTTCTTCAGTCTTTGTTCAGAGACTTTCTTTTTCTTTTTATCACATCAAAGAAGCCTTACTCAAACAAACAAAACATGACTCCAGAATCTCCCCCCACCCAATATCTAGTACCCCTGTCATTTTATTGTCGCTGCAACCCTTATCATCGGGCATGTGCTCATTGTTACTATGTAACTTCATTAGATATCAACTTTGTGAGCCACCAGACTTCTCTTTCCCTCTATTAAATCCTAGTTTCTACAAGTAGATTTTGATGAAGATTCGTCAAATAACTAAATAAATAAAGACAACTCCGAATCCATTTGTGAGACATAGAGGTTTCCGATGATCCTGCACACATAGACTCTCCAAGTTCCAGGAGTCCAGGAGCTAATTTAAATCTCATTGGCTTTACAACCTTCCTGAAGGACATCAGTGAGGTCCCTGCAGAGACAGCAAGTAGGTGCCATCTAGTGGCAGCAAAGGAAACCCCAATTCGTGCTACTGAATTTTTTGTCATTAAATTTTTATTAATTGAATGCTGACAATTTGACACAGTTACATAGTGTATTATAAACACATTCAATCCCCTTTGCTCTCTTTTGTCCCCTCACACCCCTAAAGACACCGTTCTTCTCAACTACTCCCTGTGTTTCATGTCGTATTTCTACACATAGGTCTCATGCAGCCGCCACGCTGCTGTTTCATGATTCCCCCAGCCATGTCATATCCAGAAGAGAGTGGTATTTAAGAACTTCCCAGTCCTCCAGCTTTCCTTCCCCCTTGGTCTTAGTGAGTGTGACTCAGTTTTCCCATTTAGGGCCAAGCACTCAACCAGTCATTTTCAGTAGATGATGTTGACCTGGAAATAAAGTTTTATTTCTTTTAGCTTACTTCCTCCCCACCTCTCTACTGTGTTTGGGGATCAACTTGCCTGTGCTCAACATCTATACATCATTGCACTAGATCCTGAGCCCTTTCTATTATTAATTTTTATTTTTTTTTTGAGATCCAATTTTCTTTTCTTTCTTTTTCTTTTCCTTTTTCTGCACATTGAATCCTCACATTCCTCCAAGTTGCATGGATAATGAAATGAAGACCCATTCTGATGAATTATATTCTGATACCAAAGGCAGGTAGTAGAGTAAAACTAGGAAAATCAGGCCAGGTATTGAGGTGATCTCTCTAGGGCAGATCCCTGAAGCCTGATGAACTAATAATACTGTGTGTACACCAGCATCAAAAGGATGAGCTGTCAGAGTTAGCTCAGGATGCTGCAGAGAGTGGGACTGGTTATTATGTGGAGAACCTAAGAAGAAGAGAGAAATCGTGGCTCTACATCTCGATAGGAAAGATGGCAATTCTGCTAGTCTGTGACTGTCACACTCTGACATTTGGAAAGCTAGGTCCTTTCAGAACATCGATGCCTTGAAGCAGGACTCCAGTCCACTTCAGGTGTCTTTGTCCTTTTCATTACCCTAGCTGGGGTGGAGCTGGGAGATGCTTGTCTGCTGGTAGGAGACTGGAACAGTGGTCAGAGAAGCAAGGGCAGGTGATGAGAGTCCCAGGAAGGAGGTGACCTCTGCGTGTGGACGCTCAGATTAATCCCTGGTCCTTTGTTTGTGAAGCACTAGGAGGCAATGGCCGAAACAATGGAACAAGATAAGGAAGCTGATTTTATGTCAGCATAAAGAATTATTTTCCAATTAAAACTGATTGTTAAACCCTCAAATCAGAGGTCAAATCTTTAGTTTGTCATCAGTGAATGGGCTCAAGCAGAGGTTTCTGCCAGGGATTTGTTGACATAGTTAAGATTCTGATTTCTTCTTTCTTCCCATACGGCATGAAATTCTCCCCACCCTTCAGTCCTCTCTTCCTACTCCATTTCTAATCCTTTTCCACTTCTCTATCTCTGCATGTCCTAGCATGTAGAGTGCTGACCGGTACCTCCTCCACGAAGCCTGTGTTAACTTTGTGATCTAATCTGTGGCTCCTCAAGTCAATGCTAAGGTGCTTGGTGCAGAGGGGCCGCACTCTAAAACCATGTGCCCCTTGGCTTTGGCCGATTTTATTGGTTGAATTTTCAATGTCTACAGTGAGGAATGTAGAAAGGCTGCCAGTCCTTTTCTCAACTATCCATTGGGAGCAAGAGGCTCATCCTTGTTGTATGTTTGATAGAGCAGTTCTTCAGCTTGGAGAAATAAAAATATCTGCCCCAAATTGTTTACTATTGTGACTATTGTAAAGTTTTGGTTTCATAGATATCTATAGATGTGGGTATCAAAATTGATAGTATAGTGGCTGGGAGGCCATGGCATGTCTCTGTAATTCCACTACTTAGGAGGCCAAGACAGGAGTTCGAGACCAACCTGGGATATATAGCAAATTCCAGACCAGCCTGGACTATATAGCCAGATATTGCCTCACAAAAAAAAAAAAAAAAAAAAAAAAAGAAAGAAAAGAAAGGGAATAAAAGAAAACAAAATGCCAACCAATCAACCAAACAACCCCTCCACTTTTTTTGTTATTTATATAGTTATTTTAGGATTATTTCTTCTGCCTACATAGTAATTTTTTGACTGTTGGCAAGTGCTTTTGATCTAATACTGCATCTATTTTTCTCTTGAGAAAATTTCTACTTATACAAGTTGATGTGATATTTTGAATAGTATGTTGCTAAATCTAAAACACTGCATTGAAAAAGAATTGAGCAAAAACTGTTTCCAAGTTACCTAGCTTCTGAAGATGTAGTGTGTAACTAGCATTCCATCCTAATGAAATGGTGATGTTGCAAAAGGAGGTGTCAACAGTACAGTGTTAGTAGGTAGGCCTATGCACCCCAAACCTACAGTCTTTAATAACAGGGTGCCATTTATTTTTTGTTTTATCATTTAGGCAGCCACAATTATTTTTTTTTATCCTTTGGTAGGCTTGATGGCTTAAGGACTTAATTCTTATCTGAAACTTAGCAAATTTGATATTTTTAGAGAATCATCAGTCTTGGTAACTGCTGAGTTGTTTTGGTAGCTGAGGAACAACATTGGTAATTTGATTTGTTCTTAAATAAAATATTGTTTCCTTGATGTAAACCTGACATAAATCCATGCATTTCTTTGTTTCTTTGTTTGTTTTAGAATATGCTGAGTTTCTACATTGCAAAGGGAAAAAATTTACAGATTTTGATGAGGTTCGCCATGAGATTGAAGCAGAAACAGATCGAGTGACGGGAATGAATAAGGGCATCTCCTCCATACCCATCAACCTCCGAGTCTATTCTCCACATGGTAAGTGCAATGTTCAGATTCAAAAGATTCTTCTCAAGCATTTTTCACTAGACAAATTCACATTCATTGGAGAATAAAGCAAACAGTGCGGGTCTCTGGGATGTTTGGGTCACGCTGCCGGTGGTGAAGTTCAAAGAATTATTTAGAGAGTGGCAGGAGGGGAGTGATAACATTGTAATTGATTTGGGAATTGAGAAGAATTCCTTTTTAAAAAAATTATGAACTCTCAGGAATCAGAAAATGGGCACATGAAAACTTACTTTGTTATTATTATTATTATCTTTAGTCTTTGCCAAAAATTTTTAGAGGTATGTGGTTGAGTCCTCCCGTGTTGATCTCCCTGTAATTATTTTGTATTTCTGTTTATTTTATTCCTGAGGAACCAAGTGTTACTTTTATCCCTAGACAGTCATAATAAATTCCTAGGGACTTGATGCCTACCCCTGGGAGACAGTAGTTGAGTTGAACTGGAGTCGCCTTGCCACTGATGCGTGTACAGCCCACTCACTCCACTCAAAGCACTGCGAATGGCCCTCAGCTTCCCCACAGGCTAAGTGGCTAACCTTCTGTGAACAACATACGATGCTTTCAGAGAGGAAGGGCAACTGTTACCCTGAGAATTTTCATACCACTTGAAGGCGATGCACAAGACTGGCAGACAGCATATGCATGTATTGTTCAGTGTTTTAATTATAGCTGCGTAGTTATGACAGTCAGGGGATGACAGCTCTCTCAGCAAACTGGTAGGCATGTAAATCAATGCCTTTCAGATTATGTTAAGATGATCATTTGGCTTAGCTCAGTCATGTAAAAATAGAGAAAACTAGCAAACCCATTTGGTATTCAATGCTATTCCTTCTCCTCACTTGTGATGGAGTCATTCACATACACAACACGTAAAGCTGAGCTAAGTGGCAGATGATGCAGCCACCTAGGATGTCTTTTAGACAACCTTGTGGGTATCTTTTGAACTGAAGGAATCTGTATGACTCTCCCATTCTTTCCCACACAGTGTTAAATCTAACGCTAATCGACTTACCTGGAATAACGAAAGTGCCCGTGGGAGACCAGCCACCAGATATTGAGTATCAGATCAGAGATATGATTATGCAGTTCATCACAAGGGAGAACTGTCTGATTTTGGCTGTCACCCCAGCTAACACTGATCTTGCAAACTCGGATGCACTGAAGCTAGCAAAAGAAGTTGATCCTCAAGGTAAGTGTGTGACCATTATGATGAGGAGGAATCATTGAAGAGTTTGGGTCATATTTACAGGTAGCCCAAATTCTCATGACTTGATTTCATAAAATTCCACAAGGTTAGTATATGTAAATACTTTATAGTTCCGGGGCCGAACTAAGGAATACAGTCAAATGCCACATAATTAAAAATAACATTAAATGAAATCCAAGAACATAGACACTTTCAAATCTCATTGAATGTTTATTTTTAAAGGTTAATAAAATAAATTTCTGCAATAGCAGAATTCCATTTATTTAGTTATTATAGGAAGTACCAAATGTCTCAATTAGAACACTTTCTATTGTCTTTTGTTTACTATTTCTTGGAAATGGGAAAAGTTTAAAAAAACAAGCATAATAGATTAAATAGTTTGTATTTATCTGATATATATATATATATATATATATATATATATATAATAAAATCATGGATTTTTTTCTTGTTATTTACATGTCAGAATCCAGAAACATCTCTTCTTTATGATGTTTTAATTTTCCCTTTCTCTGAGTTGAGAAATGATCTTTCTTCAAAGACCTTATTGGCACACCCTGGTGTGTGTGTATGTGTGTGTGTGTGTGTGTGTGTGTGTGTGTGTGTGTAAAGAAATAATCAAAGATTCTCAGATGTGTGCTTTTAGCATGGAGGTGCATGGTCCTTAACTCTCTCAACTTTAGGACTTCTAGCTTTTGTTACGATTAATTTTCCCCATTTATTTAATCCCTTTGTTTTTAATCCTTACTATTTCTTATTCTCTCCTTTGAACTGTTTCTCTTCTACATACATTTCTCGGCCTTTTTTGTTCTACACATTTGCATGATTGATTCAACTAGATTCTCTCCTCTAATTAATTCTTCATTTATGATAGAATTTTTGAAGTTCCGAGAGCATTTTCTTATTTTATTAATGTTATTTTTGTTTTACAAATAGCAGGCTGCTCTTGGTTTCCTGAGAGCAATGATTAAGGATTGTAATTAGAACTTTTCAGATTCTTCTTTTATAATGCACTTAATCTCATAGTGCATTGTTTTCTGGTTGCCTTGGTCTCTGTCTTGGATACTAGAGACCTCTGTCAAATGTGTAATGACTTTCTGTTACTTGTCCATTGATAAGAGTGGAACACTGATGCGTATGCAAGATTGGGATCCATTGGTTAGTAGGCTTTACCTTCAGCAATCAGGCTGTGACCTGGCCATTTTTGCTAGTAGAATTTGTGAGCTGCTAGAATGGATATTTTCTTTTGAGATGGTCTAGGGTAGGCCGTATGCCCAATGTATTTGAAGCCAAGAGGAAGAGCACACTGGTAGGGTGGAAGGGAAGTAGTTCTCATCACGATGTGTAATATATAGACTTTAATTAATCTCTCTGATTTCATATGACATCACCTAAGGTCTGAGTCTGAAGATGATCAACTCAGCTTCTTCTAAAGCAATCTTAAGTACTCTGCTGAGATTGAGGAAGGGTACCTGTGCATTATGTGAGAGGGAGGAAAGGTTTGGAGCTCTCACAATGTCCTGAATGAGCCAGTTTTCTTATTTTTCAGTTCCATCTATGCTCCTGGTTATCCAATTCTGGAGCTTTTTTCAAGTTCTGAAATAATAATTGGTTTGCTTCTGTTTGTTTTTTCAATACCTTGAGATGAGAGCTTAGAACAATGCAGATGTTCTATCAATGCCCAGAAATGGATCCACACCAGTGCCCCAGGAGAGTCAGATTGTAGATATAATGCACCTATCAAAATGATTCCATACCATGCCAGTCCACAGCCTTTTGTCTCCAAGAGGCAAGGCTATGCTTGTGTAGTTAGGGCACAGATAGTCCTTTCAATGTTGACTTTCACTGACTGTAGTGCCATTACCTTCTGCGAAACCCACATGTAATCAATCCAGACAAGGCTTCCAGCAGGAGTGAAGAGGAAGTCATACCTAGTCCCTGACTCCTCCTTCATTCTACCCTTCCATTTCTTAAAAAATTGGTTGGTTTCAATATGGCTTTCTATACACCTTGCTTAAGGTTAGCCCTTCCCTCTACACCTTTATTCTCCATGTTTAAGCCATTTTGCCCTGGGAACTCTGCCTGTCTACTTGCATTATTATTTATAATCTACTATCCTCCTCCCCAAGTCCCTTTCTTGTTTCCTGTCTTCTTCTTATGCTCCAAATTAAATACGTAAAACAAAAGATGAGCTAGGTGGGCATATGAGATAGAACACATGGACTTTTTCTCTCTGGGCCTGAGTTACATTCTTTAGTATAATTTTTTCCAGTTAGATGCATTTACATGCACATTTCATGATTTCATTTTTTGCAACTATATAGTGTTCTGTTATGTATATGTAACACATCTTTCTTATCCATTCATAAGTTTATGAGCATTTAGATTGATTTTGTTCATAGCTTTAGTGAATAGAGCAGCTAGTAAAAGAAAATACAATGATGAATTATGTGTTCCTTGTGCTGTTGTTGGGTTCCATGCTCTGCAAATGTTTGTTAGGTCTAGTTGAGTTTTAGATTTACTCTTTTCTTCTGGACCTTGTGTCTGGTATTCTCTTATTAAAAAGATGGTAGTAATACCTCCATTAGTGTTGAATTATCTATATTTTCCTTTAGCTATGCTAGTCCCCCCACCACCAGGGGTTTGCTATGTTTTTAGATGTATTTATAATAGTTATTTCTTCTTGATGGATTGCCTTTTATCATCATGTAATGTCCTCTAGAAACTTTATCTTGTTTCATATTTGTTCCCCCCTAGTTCCATGTGGCTGATGTTTAACTCTCTGTTCTTTACGTTCAATTGTTTTAGTCATTTTGGAACCCAATGTATCTATTGTAAATAGTATATAGTTGGATCACAAATTTAGCTTCTTAATATGTTAAACATGTCTGCCCCTCCTGTCCCTGCAAGTTCCCCTTGGTCCCTACAAATCTCTTTCCCATATTCATGACCTTTTGTTTTAAGTCCTACCAAGTTTAGCCTGGGTTGCGTGTGTGACCACGGATTTGGGCCTCGCCACTGAAGCCTGGGGGACTCACCAGTGGACTGAGGACTGGATACAGAGCCTCTTCCTCTCTCATGGTCTGTCACATGCCAACATTTCAGCAGTGATGTTAGTTAGGGACCCTCTAAATGTTCTTCCATCCATGGCTAACTATTGCTGCTGCTGTGCATTCATGATTGGCATGACTGTGTTATGCTTAGAAGAAGGCATTGTCAAGCACTTCTGCCTGTCTTCCAACCCTTCCATTCTTTCTGGCTGATCAATGAGCCCTTGAAGGAGTAATAAAATCCACTTCGTTAATGTCTGCCTTTTGACTGGAGTGTTTATTTAAATTTGGTGTCACTACTCATAGCCTCAAATCTATGTTTGTCATTTTGTCTTTCTATGTATCCTATGTCTTGATGCTCTGAAATGTATTTCTTTATGTCACATTCCAGTTTCCAGGGCATCACTCCAGTTCCTTGTCATTCATTTACCTGTGTTTGAAGTTATTTTCTTAGTCATTGTTCTAAGAGTACTCTTAACATTAAATTATAGCAACTTTGTTTGGATCAATGTCAACTTAATTTTAACAGTACATTGAACTTCGCTGCTTTTTCTTAACAATGCTGGTCTTTTTCTAGGCACTTCAAGACGTTGTACATTACATACCCACCAACATAAATATATAACTGTTCCTTTTTATGGTGTCTTTCAAATAAGATATGGGAAGAAGTGTTACAAATAAGCAATGAAACAAACTTCTATTGCCTATCCAATTAGTAGTTATATTTTTCATTTATTTCATTGTGAGGATTTGAATTAGTATCTTCTCGAAGGTCTAGAATGTACTGAGGTCTGGTCTTCTAGCAAGAGATTCACTCTTATTTTGTTCATTTGGGAGTGTCTCACTTTTTTACTTTGAAAAAGAATTCTCAGTTGACTTTTTTATTATTCCATAACCATGATTTCTCCCACCGCCTTCCCAACTCTGTTTGTCAAAACTCAGCTGTTCTTCTTCTAAGAGTCAATGAGCATACTAGGTAGGTTTTGCTGTTTCCACGAGGCTCTCTTTGTCTCTGGTAGGTGGTGCTGACTGGTTTTATGTCAACACGACATAATGGAGAGGAAGGAACCTTAATGCCCCCATGAGTTGTGCCTGTAGACAAGTCAGTAGGGCGTTTTCTTAATTAGTGATCGATGGGAGGGTCCATCCCATTGTAGGTGGTACCTGGTGCTCCTGGATTCTATAGAAAGCAGGTTGGGCAAGCCTGTAAGCAGCACTCCTCCATGGCTTTTCTATCAGCTCCTGCCTTCATGTTCCTGCCCTGTTGGAGTTCCTGCCTGACTTCCTTCAGCGATGAACAGTGATGTGGAAGCACAAGCCAAATAAACCCTTTCCTCCCTAATTCGCCTGTGGCATGCTGTTTCATCACAGCATTAGGAACTGTAAAACATAGATTGATTTTATGTATCTAGTTAGGGATGTTATGGACTTTACTTGAAGTTTTTTGAGCCTCTTGGATGTGTAGATAAATATTTTCTATTAACTTTTAGAAATTCTTTAGACATTTGTTCAGCTGCTCCCCTCGCTTTTTTCTTCATTTCTTTTGAGACTCCGTTACACATCTGTTGGTGGTGTGATTGATAATGCCCATGACCTCTGACCCTCTATCTTTCTCCATTCTTTTCTTCAGACTGGGAGGAACAATCTCAGGTGACCTATATTCATGTTTGCTGATTCTTTAGTCTGTTCATATTGGCTATTGAATCTCTGTGGTGATTTTTTTTTAATATAATTATTCAGAAATTTTATAGCCAGAGCTTCTATTTGATTCCCCTTAAGTGGCCCTGCTGCCTATCACATAGGCAAAACCCAAGAATTGAAGAAATCTGAGAAGACACTGGATGAGCATCTAAAATATCTGTCTTCTATCTCATCTTTAGACAGCAGATCATATAGATAGAGGATACAAGGAAAGTCATTCCAAAGTTTAGGTCTACCCCTCCGTTCAGGTGGCCACTCACTCTTGCCTCTGAGATTCACTGTGCTGGCTCTTTTCTCTGTTTCCCCTCCTGACCTAGCCTGGTGTAGGTGGTGGTGATGGGAGATGCTGGGACGATGATGCTGGTTCACAGACATCAAGGCCTCTGAGTCTTGCAGTTTCTCCTTAGCCAGTCATTTGGATGACATCTAGGATGAAGATTAACTTTTAGCGAACAAACCATTATTAATGTTTACACATAGATTCCCTCCTAAAGAATGAAGCACAAATGCATCCTTTTAATATAGGCTATGCAGTGCCCCTGCCATTGGGCCCTTTCCATTGTTCTGCCCAAGGTTTAGATCAGTAGGAGAGAACTTGACCAGTGGACATTAGGCCTTGGTTTCAACTCCCAGCCATACACACACAAAATCCCTCTACTGATGCTCCATATTTGGCAAAACACCTTACCATGCTTTCTGTTAGCTCTTCAAATATGACTCCCTTTGTCCTTTGAACAAATTTAAACCAGTGTTCGTTAATATTAATGTCTGGATGTCTTCAGAAATAATCTCTATTAGCTGGTTATTTTCATGTGTATGAGTCATAATTTCTTCATGTGTATTTTTGTTGTGAGGATGAGATCTTTGTGTCAGGTAATTGGGCAGCACTCGGGGTCAGATCCTGCGGTCCCCCGCTCCCTGAGATTTTTGTTGCAGATGTCACTTGTTTGATTAGTACTTTTCCTGAACCAACATTCTCTGATGTACACAGCCACTCCAGTCTTGCTCAGTTCCCTTCACAGATGGCTCATGACTCTACAGCAATTGCCTTATATCAGCAAATGCCTTATATGCTGGCTTTTGCTGGAGGCCTCCCTGTATACAGCACCAGCGCTCCAAGTTTACGGCCCCACCTTTCCCTTCCCTTCCTGCTAATACAGAGCCCAGATAGGTGAAAATTCGCGTTTTTCCATTTCTGTTCTGACTATGTATAAACATTTTAAAAGGCCCCCCGTGAGCCCCTCATCCCAAACTGCAAGTTTTTGGGTAGCTGCTTCTGTGCCCCGCTTGTCCTCACTGCCTGAAGCAGCTACAGTGTTAAATAATGGCCACTGATTGTTTTTGACAAATGCTCCCTGGGGACAGAGGCCTTCCATGCCAAGTAGGCTCTGAGTCAGGTTAAATAAGGGATAGCTACACGGATGGCCAATGTTAGGGAATTGTTCTGCAGGTTAAATAATAGCAATTGTTTTGAAATTGTTTTTTCGGCACTTCCTGCCCCATCTGTCTCATCCAGGCTCACCAAGATGCCAGTTTTCACTCTGGTGGTGGAGGTTTTGGTTTTCAAGACGAATGAATACAAAGCAGGGGGCCGGGGATGGCACCAGGGCAGGTTGATACACCACCCAGCCTGTTGTTTTTAATTGAGATTCATCTGTTTTTCTGGGATAAATGCCCTTCAGATCATTGCAAGCCTGTCTTTAATTAACCAGCTTTGAAAAAGCCGATTCTGGCATTTTTGGCAATGTTCTTTCTTAGTGCTTCAGGAAAAATGGCCTTTTCAGAGGTATTTACTCCAGCATTCCCACGGACATCCTTCATTCTGCACAGTTGCAATAGCCAGAAGCTTTCTATGCAAAAGCCTCTGAGTTACATGGTGAGGACAGCCTAGTTGTGACATCTCTTCCCCTGTTGGCCCTGGGGGTTGGTTTGCTGGGCTATGGAAGTTCTCTCTCCTCACTGTGCCGTATATATCTTTTCTAAAAATTTGCTCTTGGCTAACTGAAAATGTTGACCTATTTAGACCACAAGGGACTTTTCTTTATTCAAGGATATCTGAACTAGAATTATATCAACCACGGCACAAAATTATACAGTTTTTTTTGAGAGGTAGTCTATTTTAGACAGTTATACTTTATACTACATTAAGGCTATTTGACACATAGAGGCCATTTTTTTATCCAAGTATGACTGAAGGATAGTCAAATACATAATTGGTTAGCAAGTTTATGTTGAGAAGTTAATTATAAATTATGTGCACTATTATGTTCAAATCAGACACACATTTGGAAGAAAATATGATAAGTAGTATGCATATTTTTGGTGTAATTAAGGATCTTGAGACAATCTTGGGTTTAGGGTAGGCCCCAAAAGGCAGTGACATATATCCTTATGGAGACAAAGAGAAGGATATTTGTGAGACACTCAGAGGCAGGGAAGAAGGTCATATGGAGATGGAGACGGGATGGAGTTATGTTGCCACAGCAAAAGGATGACTGAAACCGTAAGAAGTTGGAAACCAACAAGGAAAGACTCTTCCCTGGAGACTTAGAGACTTTGGAGGGAATGTGGCAACAGCTGGCATCTTGACTTTTGACTTGCATTTTCCAGAATTTCAGGACAACAGATTCCTGTTGTTTCAAGCCACCCATTTGTTATGACAGGCCTAATGTAATAAAGACAGGCTTACAGTATGCCATTCAGGTAACATCTAAAGTCTTGAGCTTTCAGATGTGATCATTTAGGATGTGAATGTATATAGAAAAAATAGTTGAGGGCCAGAGAAGGAGCCTGGAAGACCTCAAGTGACAGGAGAGACACAGAAGTCATGGAGAAGTGGCAGAGGGCCTTGTAGACATTGTATTCTAGAAGCTTAGACAAAGACATCATAAGAAGGATGATGATGTTGTTATTTTGCCAAATTCTATAGCAAAGTTAAGGAGTTTGAGATGTCGGTAGGTCAACCAGGTCTACAGCTCAGAAACTATGAGGAAGCCCAATAACCCAGTAGAAGTAGAACATGGGTGCTGGTAGCCACAGGGTAGTGGCATTTCTTTTATGATATAATGAAGTGGCCTATATTCACCCAAAAGACATAAAAAGGCAGGTACCATATTTCTTTGCTTCTCTTCTTTAGCCAAGTCTTCACAATCCATGTTCAGCCTTGGATCTAAGCTACCCAGAGTGCCATGGAGCTGATTCCATGTGTGAGCGGCCTTCTCCACTCTCTATTCACTTCCACTGATAGGTTTAGGGAATTTAGTGGTATACGGAAAGAAAGCAATATTGAAATGACCTATGTCATCACTATCTCTAATCTTGGTACGTATGCTAGAATTTTAGGTTCTCTGCTAATGGAGTTGGGACTGGAGAACTGGTCATTGCATTTGGCACATAAAAGTCCTTGGTGATATCGATAAGAAGGGTTTGGTAAGAAAACATCCTTAGGGTTCAAGAAATGTTAAACACGAGGCAGCAGAGGCAGAGACTATAGTTAGCATTTTCCACTTTTACTGTACACGGGAGGAAGAGTGCAGCAGCAATGGTGGTGAAATTTGAAATGTGAAAGATAGGAGATGTTACAACATCCCTGTGTGTTGATGATGGGAATGATTGACAAGAGAGACAGTGATGGGGTAAATGCAGAGAAGGTAAAGACAGCATAAATAGACAAGGGAAATGCTTGACTTAGGGAAGTGGGAATGAGACACAGTGTACCTGTGCAAGTCCTGGTTACAGGAGAAGATTGTTTTGCTTTTCCATCTTAACGCTCTGAAAGGTGAGATATGGACACAGACGAGGGAGGCTCAAAGATTGCTTAGTAGGGAGATGCTTTTAAAAATCACATTAAGTTTGTTTATGATGATTTAAGGGCCACCTCTCCTGATACGCTTTAATGGTTGTATAATAGTGACACTGTGTTTGCCCTTCTGTTCAGTGTGTGTGTCTGCTCACAGTGGGCATCTGTGTTTTATAGATTCAACTATACCCTAAGTGGGACAATTCATCATAAAGAGACACCATGTTTTGTGGTGGTACTGATTTATTACTTGAACACAAGTTCATTATTCAGAAAGACTGTTGCTGTGCCTTTTTATCTTTGGAGCACAGCAGTATTTTAGCATCACCTAGCAAGCTTGTCATCTCTCTAGAGGGCTGTTCAAAGGCCTTATGGAGAGGTAGACGGGTCTGGAAACTCCTTTCATGGTGATTTATTTCACAAACAACTGAATTTCATTTCTGAATTGAGCATGGCTACACATCTTTCTGGAATATAAAATCAGCACATGAAGAATGTTAGACCTCTGGCTGGCAAAGAGGGAGCCATTTTCTCTTGAGGTAATTTGTGAATTGGGCAAGAACTGACCTTACTTAGCTAAGCAGGAGGCTAGTTTTGCTTGGTTTGTGGAGGTATGCCCTTATCTGCCTCCTTCTGTCTCCCTCTTTCCCTCCCTCCCCTTTTTCCTCCTTCCTTCCTTCTTTCCTCCCCCCTCACTCTCTTTTTTTCTTTTTACTGTCTTCCTCTTTAATTGGTGAAAGTTGAAGTCCATGGGTTTTGTGAGCTGATGTGGCCTTCAGCACGACTTAGCACCCAGCCCCTCTGTTGTCTCATGAGAGAGGACCTTAGAGTGCTGAGTGGAGAAGAAACTTCCCATGTCTGGGAACTCAATCAACTCTCATGATAAAACGAATGTACTTATAAGCAACAAATGGAGGAGCACTCCCAGCAGAAAACCCATCTTTCTGGCACTGCATTTGCTTCTGCATCTATTCTCTCCTCAACACTGGATTCTCATCTTTATCTTGAAACTTTGCCTTAATTATATGATCAAATTGTACACATGTAGACACTAGACATGCCAAACTTTACAGAGGAAATCCCATGAGACTTCAACACAAAGAACCACAGGCAACTAAGGAATATTGAAAGTGGAAGAACTCATCTTCCCCGGGAGAAGCACACTAATTGGTTATCCAATACCAATGAATCAGCCCCAAAACATCCACACAAATAACATCATACAGTCTGAGCTTATATTTAAGAAATATATATGTTTATATATACATATATGCACACACATATATAAACATATTTGCATACATATGTGCATGTAACAATAATTAGTAAAAAAAGAGACCATGAATTTGAAAGAGAGCAAGGAGGGGTATATGGAAGGCTTTGAAGGGAGGGAGTGGAAGGGAGAAATGAAGTAATTATATTGTAACCTCAAAAATATAGGAAAAAGAAACAATAAATATTAAATAATTACAGTAAGATAGATATCAATTAATAACACTATTAAATTAATAGGTATGAGGATGGATTGCTTTTTAAGGAGAAATAATGTATGTAACATATTTTCACTTTAAGAAATCACTTTTGAGCTTATTTCTAACATGATTGAAAACTATAAAGTCAGATTTTTTTCTTTTACAAATGCAGAAAGGGCTAAGAATATTGGCTAAAATCAAAAGATTTGTGGTTTTAAAAAGATTGTCTACATCACTTCTGTCCACTTATTCATCCTTTTACACTAAGCATTGGCTAGGCTTGAACAAGGAAAAAAATCAGGTGTCTGCTCTGTAGACATCAAGGGCACAAAAAACATGAGGCCCTACATTCTCATGTGAACTTTCATAGGAAGTAGATGGATTATATTATTGTTAGACTCCAAAGTCAGAGTCATGTGACATTTTAATGCATGCTACTACTTTACATTGCAGGTACTTTATTTCACATTATTTGGGTTTTATACAATTCTGACAAATTTGCTAAATCTGATGTGACTATCAGTCAGCCCATTTTCAAAGAGCTAGATCATCTCTGGCATTAGCAGCCATGACTAAGAGCAGTGAAGAACTTTCATCCCAGTCTCTGAAAAAGCAACTTGAAAGACCAGCAAGGTTGCCCGATGGGTGTTTCTCAAATGCAAGAAGAACTGAGAGAACCACATCTCAAGAGCTGTCTTCCCACCCTCCATTTGCATTCTATAACACACACACATACATGTACACACACACACACACACACACACACACACACACACACACACCTCACATGCACAACAATGATAAAATGAAAATAAAGGTGAAGAAACAAAAAAAGGAATTTGGACATTATTTAGAGCTGCATGTATGATGGCTAGTCTTCTGTGTCAACTTGGCACACTTGAGAACAGGAAGTCTCACCTAGGAACTGCCTCCATCAGATTGGCCTGCAGATGTGTCTGTGTGGCATTTTCTTAATTGCCAAGTAATATAGGAGGGCCCACTTTAATCCCAGGACTCAAAACAGGTGGATCTCTGAGTTTGAGGTCAGCCTGGTCTACAGAATGAGTTCCAGGACAGACAGGGCTACACAGATAAACCCTGTCTCAAAAAAAAAAAAAAAACCAAAAAACAAAACAAAACAAAAAACAGAGGGGGGAAACGTAGGGCCTCGTTTTTTTTTTTTTGTTTTTTTTTTTTTTTTGTTTTCGAGACAGGGTTTCTCTGTATTTTTGTGCCTTTCCTGGAACTCACTGTGTAGATCAGGCTGGCCTCGAACTTACAGAGATCCACCTGCCTCTGCCTCCCAAGTGCTAGGATTAAAGGCGTGTGCCACCACCGCCCGGCTGGGGGGAAATCTTAAAAAAGCATTTGTGTACATATTGTCTTATTTTTGTAACTTTTTAAAATGGGCCTCTAGGTTCAGATCCTAGCTCCTAAGTCAGGAAGTCCACAACTGCCTGGAACCCTAGTTCAAGTTCCATATGTGGCAGACATACACACAAAGAAAATAAAAATATTGACTAAAAACAACAACAAACAAACAAACAAACACGATACATACATACACACCCAATGGGCCCAGTCCACTGTAGGTAGTACCCTATCTAGGCAGGTAGACCTGGGCTATCTAAGAAAGGCAGCTCCACCTGAGCCTGAGAGCAAGTCAGTAAGCAATGTTCCTCTGTGGTTTGTGTTTCAAGCTCCTGTCTTGAGTTCCTTGCCCTGGCTTTTCTTGATTATGGACTGTAACCTGTAAGCTGAAATAAACACTTTCCTCCTCCAAGTTACTTTTGGTCAGTGTTTTACCACAACAGAAAGCAAGCTAAGACATGTCATAGTAAAGTTTTCGTCAGAAAAAATTTAAATAATGTATATTTTGTGCATATTCTATTTTGGTTGGGGAAAGAAGATGGCCATAGTCACAAAACATGAATATATCTGATGGACATAGTCATAAAACATGAATATATCTGGAGTTTGAGAACGTGTGTGTTTGTGTGTGTGTGTGTGTGTGTGTGTGAGAGAGAGAGAGAGAGACAGAGACAGAGAGAGACAGAGAGACACAGAGACGCAGAGAGACAGAGTCAGAGAGACAGTGAGAGATTTGAATTATTTTAAAAATAAGAACAGAGAAGCAAATTGTGAAGGCATGTTGACAATGTAAATGTGCTGTTAAAATGGAACTTGTGGTAGAGAAGGCCAGGAAGATGTGGGTTACTAACACAGCACATCCATTCCTTTGCCACTAGGGGTCACTGTAAAGACATGTGAACTGTTCTGTGGCGTCAGAATCCAGAAACTTAATGTGGGAAAAGAAGCACTATTCAAAGACAAGACTAAAAGGAAACAAGCTTAAAATATATTCCTCCTTTTTTTGTTGATTTTATTGAAAATTAGTAATGTGAATATTTTCTCAGAACTTATCTTTAATGTGTAGATGTGTTGCTTTACTTTGCAAACTGAAAGCAAGGTGATCTTAGTATTTCAGAATATTGTGCCATCAGGGCTTTCTTTTTTTTCAAAATTCAAATAAAAAATACAACTAAAACTGGTCCTGGTTGCACAGGCCAGTAAGTCCAACTGATTGGAGGCTCAGGCAGGAGGATCATAAGTTCAAGACCCACCTGGGTGACAGGATGAACTGAAGGCCAGCTGGAGCTGCTCGGGGAGACCTTATCTGAAAGTGACAAGGAAAAGAAAAACACAGAAGTAAGAAGAGAGCTGGTGTTATTGCTCAGTGAGAGTGAATGCTTGGCTTGTCTGAGGCCATAGGTTCAACCACCAGGACTGCAAATATGTGCGCGCACGCACGCACGCACGCACACACACACACACACACACACACACACACACAATAGAGAAAGACACAGAGAGAGAGACAGAGAGACAGAGAGAGGGACAGAGAGAGACACACACAGAGAGACACAGAGAGAGACACAGAGAGACAGAGACAGACAGACAGAGACACACACAGAGACAGAGACACAGAGACACAGAGACAGAGAGACAGAGAGTGAGCGAGTGAGCTAATAGATGCCTGTGCAATTACATCTTACTCTTAGATTCTGATAGAAGCATGTATTTTTAACATTTCTATTAATAACAAAACTCTTTTAAAAAGTTTCTATGAAAACACTATGCAAGCCATCTGTTAAATATACAGCCAAAGCAGACCCATGTAGTTGGTTCTTAGCAGTATAAATAAAACATGACCCAAACCCATCAACCAAACAAACGAAACCCTACAACTCCTCTGAGTGTCTATAACGTCTGAATTTTCCTGGCCTGGTTTTCCAGATCTCTTTCCTATCCTTCCCCCTTCCCTTCCCTCCCTTCCTCTCATCTTGCTCACTCTGTTCTATCTTTCCAAGATTTTTTTGAGTGCTTGCTATATACTATGGATAGTAAAACTCATTTTTTCCCCAACAGAGTTGAGTGAAGCAAGAGAGTATGTATACAGCTAGACCCGCCCCCCCCCAAACTCTTACTGTAGATATCCGGAAAGGCTATATGCTTAGAATTGGGGTTGATGATGGGTCCAGAGGATGGGAGTGTAGACACCTGAGCAGAACTGTGTTGAACAGACACTGTGGAAGATTGAATTC
This sequence comes from Peromyscus maniculatus bairdii, assembly GCF_049852395.1. Classification (NCBI taxonomy): domain Eukaryota; kingdom Metazoa; phylum Chordata; class Mammalia; order Rodentia; family Cricetidae; genus Peromyscus; species Peromyscus maniculatus. The sequence goes on along the minus strand of NC_134862.1, from coordinate 71,461,451 downwards.
ATCTGCACCAAGTTTCAGGAGTGTAGCTATCTGAGGAGCACTATGTTGAACAGCTACTGTGGAATTCGGAATTCATCTGCACCAACCTTCAACAGTTCCCTGAGACACTGAGGAGCAGGAGGGTTGAGGGGGAAATATTTGGCTAGCTTTAGGGGCAGGATTTTGCCAGATTAGTTAGAAGGATGATAGTGTGGGCAAAATAATTGAAGATATTTTAAATTTAGTTTGAGAGGTGGATTGTAAGTCTTTGGGAGAAATGAGGGAATTGAAGCTAAAAAGAAAAAAGACCTGGAAAGTTTTAGGGAAATGAAGTATTTGAGGGCTGAGGTTCTAGATGAGAGTGGACCAAAAACCAATGCATTTCTATAAAGAGCACAGGAACGTGAAACTAGGCACTGTGGTTAGATAGTCGCATGTTAGCACTTTTGATTTACAGGTAAGACAATTCCAGGTTATACCCATGTAGGATGTGGCTGTGGAAGGGGGAACTGCCTAACGGGCATGCAGGTGAACTATTGAGTGAAAAGGCCTCAAAGAATGAAAGAGCCAGAGACCTGTACCCAACATCATCTTCATACATATCAACCCTGCCTGGATAGTGGTGGAGCTAAGTGTGGTGAGGAACATGAGGATGCTAAAACTCTCAGTAAGTGTGTGTGTGTGTGTGTGTGTGTGTGTGTGTGTGTGTGTGTGTGTGTGTGTTGATGGTGACTCTGAAGACATTTCATAGACGGCAGAAGGAGGAAGAGTAGTAGGCGCCATGACCAGATGATGTTTAGCACCAAGCAAAACACCAAAATGCTTTTCTTTGCATCAGAAAGACTTTGGCTTGAAGAAACACTGAATACTTTTCAACATCAACTCTTTTCTCCATCCAGGGCTTTGTGGCCTCTGAGGACCACGCTGTCTCCTGCGAGGCACAAAAGAAAAGTATTGGGGTTGAATGAAGGCAAGAGGGAAGTGAGAGTTGTTATTGAGACCATTGGGGTCATTTGGTGACGGTAAAGATCGTTTAGGAAGGACAGTGACAGTGATTGGCAGGTAGGCGAGGCCAGGAAGCAGCAGCATGCTGGAACAAAATCACAAGCTGTTCTGTGAGATAGCAGACATTCCCAAGAAATGTGGCCTTAATAAGGATTTACAGAAACAAAACTGTAACAATACAAAATTATGTATGAAAGGAGAGCCAGTGGTTAATTGAGCAAGCTGAGGAACCCTGCTGCCAGAGTTTGAAGTTTGGCTCTCCCACTTAATAGCTATGTGAACTTGGGCATTAAAAAAAAAAAAAATTTCCCAGAGTCCCTCCCTTGCTCATTTTCCTTCATGATGTAGCTGAAGTAGAAATGGTGGCTCTTGCCCTGCTTGAGAGAAATGTAGCTTTCAATACTTGCCTACTTCTCATACACACTTGAGGCATTAAATGAGGCTTTAAGTCTCCCTGAAGGCTTTTTAGGCAGGCTCTTTGTTTCTTGACTATCTGCTTCTAGTTACTTCTACACATAAACAACGGTATGAAGCCAGAGGTTTCTCCTAGACTTAGCTCTTAAATCTCTTTTATTTCTTTGTTCCTTTGATACAAATGAAATACCTCTATCACCCCAGTTCTCTCTCTCAACTTATCGGGGTTAATTGAGGCTACTGAAGACCAGAGCCTCACACAGGGAGCTATACATTGTAAGTGTGAAGTCCAATGTGTTTTGACAATAGTGTGCCCATGGTCTGTCCACTGCAACTGAGCTAGAGAACATTTCCATCATCCACAAAAGTTGCTAACATCAGTCTCAACCAGCACAGCCCACTCTTGGCCCCAGGAAACCGTGGAAACTGCTTTCTGTCCTTGTAAATTCCGTCTGTCTTCCTAGCGTTCTACTGAAGTGGAGTTGTACATCAGCACTCCTTACATATGGCTTTCTCTTGAGATCCTTTCACACTGCTGCAGGCTTCTGTTGTTCATGTTTCTGAGTTGTTGAGTTGGATTGCCCCGTGTATGCGCCATGTTTTGTTGATGCACTTGCCCGTGAATACAGCTTCAGGCTATTTCCAGTTCTGGATGCTCACAAATAAAGCTGGCATGACTATCAATGTACAGTGTTTCTGTGTTCACACATCTTATTCCACTTGGGAAAAGAACCAAGAAAGGGATTCCCACATGAACATGCATTAACATCTGAAGAGTCTCATACACGGATACCCAGGTAGAGGTTGCATCTTCCACATGCTGGCTGACATTTGCCCTTGCTGGTCTTAGTTGCTGTGGTTTGAATGCCTCTGTGGTGGTGCTGCCTTGCCTTTCTCGGGTGTGCATGCTGAGAGTCAGTCTGTGTCATTTTTCACCACGTGTATTTACTTTTTTATGCAATGTCTATTCGAGCCTTCTGCCTACTTACTTGTTTCTCTCTTTGGCCTACTTATTGCGCTGTGCTAGGGATAAACCACACATTTTCTAAGCAAGTTCTCTCTCCTAATGCCTTTGTCTATTTTAAATTAAAGTGTTGTCTTCTCAGAATTGTTACAAGGTTTTCAAAATACATTTGGTGGAAATCTTTCATTATATATTTGAATGTGTTCTTTCACTCCGTAGCTTACTGTTCTATATTTTTGAACCTTAGCTCTAGAAGAGCAAACTTTAATTTTTATGTTCAGCTTGCCAGTTTTCCTTATGCAGTGCATACTTCCTTGAATCTTCTCTAAGTTTTACAGAGATTTTTCTCCTATGCTTTTCCTCTCGGGACCATTCATATTAAACAGATTACCCCTTTTCCCTTGAATTACATGCATATCATCATCCAGAGTCAATTATATATGTATATGTGTTACATGAATCCTAAATAGTCTTTATAATAAAAACCCAGAGTCAGATAATAGAATAAATGCTAAAAGATCAGAGGAAACAAGCCATAGCCACTTCTCACCTCACCAACTCCTCAGCCAACCCTGTCTCTATGAATCCTCACACTGAATGCCTCTGAGTCCTTAGGTAAAAGGGCCTGAGTTCCTGTCTCCTCCCTCCTTATATGCCTTTCTCTGCCCAGCCATTTCACTTCCTATATCAACCTTCCTAGTGCTGGGATTAATGGTGTGTGTGATTCCCAAGTACTGGGATTAATGGTGTGTGTGATTTCCAAGTAGTGGGATTAAAGGTGTGTGCCACCACTGTCTGGCTCTGTTTCTCTTCGAGACTGAATCAATCTCATGTAGCCCAGTGTGGCTTTGAACTCAGAGATCCAGACGGATCTCTGCCTCCTGAGTGCTAGGATTAAAGATGTGTGCCACCACTGCATGACCTCTATGTTTAACTCTGTGGCTGGCTCTGTTTTCTGATCTTCAGGCAAGCTTTATTTCTTAGATTACAAATACCACCACATATATGCATATTTGTGTCTTACATATTTGATAATTTATTGGTGGATTATTACATCTATATCTATAATTCCAGACTCACTGCTTTATTCCATTTGTCTGTGTAGCTGTTCCCATTCTTGTGCTTTTTTTTTCTTATTATTGGCTTTATTCCTGTGCTTGTTTTGCTCTGTTGTGATCAGTAAAGTTTTATAGCAAGGCTTGAAACAGAGTTTATATATATATGCACACATATATACTATTGCTTATAATAGATATGCTATATTTTCATCTGAAATTTTAATCAGTTTTTCAGTTTCTACAAAAAAACTTACTGAGTTTTTGTTTGGAATGAATTAAATTTATAGTTCCTACCATCCTGTATGTTATCCTCTATCCACACGAGGCTATTCAAATTTAAATGATTTTATGTCATTTGTGGCTATTGTAAAGGGTGATGTATCTCTAATTGCCTTCTCAGCTTCTTTGTCCATTGTATATAGGAGGGCTACTGATTTTTTTTGAGTTGATCTTGTATCCTGCTATGTTGCTGAAGGTGTTTATAAGCTTTATCAGTTGCTGGGTGGAATCTTTGGGGTCACTCAAGTATACTATCATGTCATCTGCAAATAGGGAAAGCTTGACTTCTTCCTTTCCAATTTGTATCCCCTTAATCTCCTTATGTTGTCTTATTGCTCTGGCTAGAACTTCAAGTACTATATTGAATAAGTATGGGGAGAGTGGACAGCCTTGCCTCGTTCCTGATTTTAGTGGAATTGCTTTGAGTTTCTCTCCATTTAATTTGATGTTGGCTGTTGGCTTGATGGAAATTGCCTTTATTATGTTTAGGTATGTTCCCTGTATTCCTGATCGCTCCAAGACTTTTATCATGAAGGGGTGTTAGATTTTGTCAAATGCCTTTTCTTCATCTAGTGAGATGATCATGTGGTTTTTTTCTTTGAGTTTGTTTATATGGTGTATTACATTGATGGACTTTCGTATGTTGAACCACCCTTGCATCCCTGGGATGAAGCCTACTTGATCATGGTGGATAATTGTTCTGATGTGTTCTTGGAGTCTGTTTGCCAGTATTTTATTGAGTATTTTTGCATCAATGTTCATGAGGGAGATCAGTCTGTAGTTCTCTTTCTTTGAAGGACCTACATGACAAGAACTTTAAGTCCCTGAAAAAAGAAATTGAAGAAGATGTCAGAAAATGGAAAGATCTCCCATGCTCACGGATAGGCAGGGTTAACATAGTAAAAATGGCAATCTTAACAAAAGCAATCTACAGATTCAATGCAATCCCCATCAAAATACCAACACAATTCTTCACAGACCTGGAAAGAATAATACTCAACTTCATATGGAAAAACAAAAAACCCAGGATAGCCAAAAGAATCCTGTACAATAAAACAACCTCTGGAGGCATCACAATCCCTGACTTCAAGCTCTACTATAGAGCTACAGTAATAAAAACAGCTTGGTATTGGCATAAAAACTGACATGTGGACCAATGGAATCGAATTGAAGACCCTGACATTAACCCACACACCTATGAACACATAATTTTTGACAAAGAAGCCAAAAGTGTACAATGGAAAAAAGAAAGCATCTTCAACAAATGGTGCTGGCATAACTGGATATCAACGTGTAGAAGGCTGCAAATAGATCCATATCTGTCACCTTGCACAAAACTTAAGTCCAAGTGGATCAAGGACCTCAACATAAATCCAGCTACTCTGAACCTGCTAGAAGAGAAAGTAGGAAGTAGTCTTGAACACATTGGCATAGGAGATCACTTCCTAAATAAATTATTTTAAAGTAAATAAAAGTTCAAAATTAGTTTCTCCATGGCATTGCTGTACTGTCGGCATCCAGTTTCACATGGCTAATAGCATTTGTCTTAGGAAGTTTCACACATGGGGAGCATTTTTCATCATTATGAGAAGTTTCATTGGCTAGCACTATTGCATACCAATAGTATATAAGACTATGAGTTATTTTTGTAGCTTGCTCTTATTTTTGTAATCTGTGATTTCATTAAACTTTTTTTTGGCTCTCATAGATTTTGTTGGTTCCTTGAAACAATCTACATATAGAATCAAGCTGTGTGTGAAATTTTTTTTACTTATATCAAACAAACAAACAAACAGAAAATAAACAAATGAACCCTTTTCCTCACAACTGTATATATTTGATTTGTCCTTCTTGCTTTGGCTGAGGGCTCCAGTAAAAGTTGAGTTAAAGAGTAAAAATAGACAGTTTTATCAATCTTTTCAAAGAACGAGCCTTTGATTTAATTGACTGTTTCAATTACTTGTTTATAGCCTATCCCATCAACTTCCATTATTATTATTAATACTTCTTATTTTGGATTTCATTGGTTATCCTCTAATTTCCTGAGATAGAAACTTAGATTGTTGGTTTGAAATCTTTCTTAGTTGGTAATAGCATTTGGAATCTTCTAAGCTTTAGTGTAGCTATATAATGGATATGGTGAGCTTTTATTTTATTCAGAGTGTGGATGATCCTTTACGTATGATAAAGCTATGTGCTGGCACAAGTTGAAAATCCCATAGAAATTTTAAATACCACCAACATACTTAATATTTGGAACAGCATGGCTTAGCATCACAGTATACTGCTGAGAACCAATTGTTTGCTTCCTGGCTATGAGCTGTAGATTTCTGTCATTGCTTAGTATCATAAAACTATATATTGTACCACAGACATCCAGTACAGAAAAGGATCAAATGTAAATTTCAGAATATGGGTTCTACTGAATGTGTCTTACTTTGTATCATCATCGAGTCCAAACATCCTTCAGTTGATGAGATGGTTCAGTGGGTAAAAACATTTGTTGCCCAGCCTAATGACCCGGGGTCCTTGGGACCTACATGGAGAAAGGAGAGAAATGACCTCTTGTAGCTAGAAGTTTTCTCCAGTCTCACCTGTCCCCCTCCCCCTGCCACCTCACCCCCATGGTCCTTTGTTTCTCCATTTCTACCCAGCCCTGGGGGTCCCTCAGCCACTTATAAAATAATCACTTAGAGGCTTAATATTATTTACAAATTATACGGTCTATGGCAGGCTCTTGCTATCTAGTTCTTAAATCTTAAATTAACCAGTCTGTATTAGTCTATGTTTTGCCACATGTTCTGTGGCTTACTGGTCTGCTGGCATGTTGTTCCTTGGGTGGAAGGCTGGCATCTCTCCCCAGACTCTGCCTTTCTCTTTCCTGTCTCTCCTTGGATTTCCCACCTGCCTCTAAGCTGCCTTGCCATAGGCCAAAGCAGTTTATTTATTAACCAATGGGAACAGCATATATTCACAACATACAGAAAGACATCCTCCAACAAACCCTGAAAGTTTTTCTGTGACTTCCCCATGTGTGATGTGTACACATGCACATGTCAAAATACATAGACACAAGTATACACAAATAAATAAATAAATAAATGTTTTTTTTAACATTCTAAGTTGAACCATAGTTAAGTTGAGGACTGTCTATATTCTACTTTCTTTGTGTCTTCTTTTATAATCCATGGTTATTTCAAGACCTATTCCCTAATTTCCAAATAGTTTGGAATTATATAGAAAGCTTTCTGATACAAATTTATGTGTCTTCCAGCTACAAGATTTAGTTTAAAGATTTAGTTTAAAAAATAAGTGTATACATGTGTGTCTGTGTAGGAGTATGTGCACATGAGTGTGGTGCCTACAGTGGCCAGAAGAGGGCATTGGATCTCCTAGGGCTAGAATTACAGGGAATTGTGAACTGCCTGATATGGGTGCTGGAACCTAAATGTGGGTCCTCTGCATGAGCAGCAAGCACTTTAAAGCACTGAGCCATCTCTCTAGCCTTAAACATCAGATATTTTGAATTTTCTTTAATTGAGTTCTGAATGTTATTGTGTTCTTTAAAAGTGTGCTGGACTTTGTATTAGAAAGTAGTTGCATTACCTGAAGATCAGTTGGATTTTTTTTTATTGTATGTTTTTCATGTTTTCAAAGGGTTGGTCTACAGTAGTGTTTCCCAGGTTTGACCGTCTGGTTCCTCTAGCATCTCATCTTCTACAGGGTCTCTCTGTGTTTGCTGGTAGAATCTTAAATGACTCCCATTCCTATGAAGGCGCTGGGAGTTATTTGGCTTAGAGTATCCTAGATGTTTTCTTTTGCCTGCTAACCAAATGGAGTTTTACCTAACATGTACAGCTGTTTACAGAGACTCAAAGAATCCTTGTGAAAATTTCTGGAGCTTTTCCCTCTTGTTAGCTTCTTCTTATCTGGTGTATTATTCTGTAAAGTCTAATGTCTCAGTGTCCTCAAATGCTAGCTACCCTGTGTCTCCTGAATTAAACATGATGTCTCCTTCGATGGTGTCCTACTCACAGTCTGGAAAGAGCCCCCAAGCAGGAAGTGGCTGTGTAGTCATTTAGTTTTCATTCTCTCACTGTCACAGTCCTGTGAAACATTTTTCACAGTTTCATATGAATGCATGTCCAGTTTCCTATAGTTTAGGAAAGAGAGGTGTGTCTAAGGCTGCAGAGATACAGTTCAGTGAATAAAGTGCTTGCCATGAACTTTATGGCTTGAGGACCATAGTTGAGACCTCTGGTAGCTACATAAATGTTGGATGGGTGTGATAGATAGCCTGTCCACAATCCCAACAATGGGGCAGGGATAGAGACAGGAGATACTTGGAGAAGTCTGGCTAGCTAGATTAGCTGGATCAGCTAATTCTGGGTTCAAGTGAGAGATACAACCTCAAAGATGGAGAGTGATGGAGGAAGACACATGACCTCAACCTATGATTTCTACATGTATGTGAATAGATGTGTGTGTACACCCCCCAGCATGTGCACCCATAGATATGACCATTACACACACACACACACACACACACACACACACACACGCGCACACACACACACACACACACACACGTGCACGCGCACACACACACACACACACACACACACACACACACACACACACACACTACATATTCACCAAAGAAGGGTATGTCTGAATTCCATTATTCTTGTATGGCTTGAGGCAGAATTATTGATGATTTGCTTAATGGAAAATTCTTAATTGACTTTCATTTTCTTCTACTGTTGGACTCATAAGAACACGTGAGCTTTTAAAAAACCAACAGACACAAATTTATAGATTTCTTTAAATCTATAAATTTATTCTAAAAATAAATCTCTTATTTCTATTTACAAATGATAAATTTCTTGTATGAGCTAATAAGTTTTTGAAATTATTTGTTTTAGTGGCAAGGAACAGTCAAGACAAATGAACATTCTGCATCTTTCCTATAGATGCATCTTTCCTATGGGTACAGGTTACTATATGTACCTAGCCTATAATCATTATAGAACACAGATCAGCTTTCTAATGAACCCGAAGTATTTGTTTCTCTGCCACTTAACCTTCCAATGTCAGGTATTCATTATGACAACTCTCCTCTTCAAAGATCCACCTTGCCTATCAATGTACAGTAGTAAGTGGACTCAGGCGTTAGTACCGTCATCCCAGACAAGTTGTTTTTCAGAGATCCAGGCTCCTTCCATCTTGCCACCCTAAAGACCTAGTGACCTATTATGATTCTATTCAGCAAGACAAAGGCAAAAGAACATTTAGGAACAGATGTGGGAAATTATATATACCAACTCTAAAAATGGTATATGCCAGTTCTGTTTATATCTCTTTAGCTCAGTCTTAATCACAGGAACAACATAAGGCACATTGCTACTCATTTGTAAATGAGACTTGGAAATTTAATTTAGCTCCATGCCAGTGGAAGAGAAGGAAGTGTGTTCAGCTGACACACAGCAGGAGGTTTAGGAGCCATGCGGATCATTTTTCTTTTTCATGCCTCAGTTCTGTTTTGGAGTATAACATCTCTGAAAGAAACACTTTGTACACAGATTTTCTTGTTTTTAAACCAATCCTTTCAGTTCTCTGTTCTTTCTCTTTTCCTTTTCCTCTCTTCTAATATATTTCTCCTCCTTTTACAGACATTACAATTTCCAAATACTTGGCTTGTCTCTGGACTATCCTAGGGAACCAGAATAAGATAGAGTCTCTACAGAACCAGAATAAGATAGACTCTGTACTGCCATCATGAATTTTTAATATTTTATACTGTGTACTTAACATTTTATTTAGTAACACATGGAATAATATCAACTGATGACTTTGAAAATTAAAACTGTTTTCAGCAGATTTAGGAAATTAAACCCATGGAAAACTTATAGAAGAAAATAGATTAAACTCTTCCTATTCATCACTGGGTGCTTTTAGAAATAAAATATTTCATAACCATTGCCAAATAGAAAGAACTACATTTATTTCATCCCCAACCCCACCCAAATCTAAACCATGAATTAACTGAAGTGCATCTAATTTAATAAGTATGTTTTTAATCTTGCTGTGTATATTTTTGTATTACTTCTATAATGACTATTTTTACTGTTATTTTATCACTGTGCACTGTGTTCCAGATTGATTTCCTAGCAACTGATAATGTTGTCTGTGGCTTGGTGTGGTTCCACTTCTTAATTAGATGAAAAGAATCACACTACTTACAGTTTAGTAGCACACATAAATGGAAGAAATGGTAGCATCCTTGTAATAAATCAGTGTGTATTTTAAACAGTAAACCTAGCTAGCATGGGAGATTGTTATCATGGAACTTGTCTAGAATCTGTGTTTCAACTTCTGTATGATCCTGATAAAAACATTAACTTTGCATTTTCATTCATTTGTTTGGCTTATAAACTAAATTCTCACTGTGCTTGCCACCTATGTTAATGACTTAACATATACACATTATATATAGTTCATGGATGACATAATATAAGCATACTCTTGGTGGTGTAGAGCTGCAATTTCAGTGTATTGGAGAATTTTGAAGGCAAAGAGAATGAGCCGTGAATTGTATTTGTGAGTATCTGGTTAAGGACTGTGGGTAGGCCTGACATGAATTTTGAAGGATACCTAGAGGTGATCAGGAAGGCAAGGAGTAGGGAAGTTGAAGTGAGTGGCGTTGTGAAGATAGGGAGGTAAAAACTAGTGGTCCTGCAGGAAAAAGGAAGTCATTGGATATTGTGGAATATGCCTTTACACTGTGTGAAGATGCATCACAGTGACCGGTTTTTAATAAGCAGCTGAATGGCCAATAGCTAGGCAGAAGGTATATTACAACTGGGTTTTACTAGAGATCAGAATCAGTCAAGTTGTAGACATGAGTAAGGAATGGGACTGATGTGATTACAAATTTGACCTTTTTGAGTGTGATGTTTCTTTTTTCCTCCCACCGAATGGCTATATCATTTTTGTATTCCTACTAGCAATGTGTGAGATTTTCCAACCTCACAGAACATTGGTGTTGCCACTTTTGTGGTTTTGGCCATTCTGATAGGTGAATACTGTTACTTCATTGGTGTTTTAATTGCTGCTTCTTAATGACATATGATGCTGGTATGGTCTGAATGAAAAATTCCCCATAGGTTCCTGTGTTGAAGGGTTTGGAAGAGAGGTGGTAACACTTCAGGGTGTGAGGCCTAGTTGGAGACAGGTCATTGGGAGCAAGTACTACACTTTGTACCTTGTCCTGGCTCTATCCTACCCTTTTCGGCTACCACAATATAGCCAGTTCTCTTCCATCACACCCTCATTGCCATGACAGTCTGTCTTCCATGAGGACTAAAGCCATGGAGTCTGCCAAAATTGGGCACCACATAAATCCTCCTAGACAGTGTTTCTCTCAGGTATTTGCCTCAGTCTGGGACAATTTAGCAATGTAGATGTTGAGCATCTTTTAAATGTCTACTCACCATCTGCTTCTCTCTTCTTGAGGCACCTGTTCTGGTATTTTACTCAAGGTGTTTCCTTCCCATTGTCTGTATTATTGAATTAGAAGGTTTTTATTTCTCCCAGAGCAGTTCTTTTGTATATCATGAGTTCTCTGTATATTTTGAGAAACACTCCTTTGTAATATATATATAAAATATTTCCTTCCTATCTGTACTTGTCTTATCACTCTCTTAACACTGGTTTTTGCTGGGAAGAACTTTTATATGTCTGAAATTAATAAAGATACTCCAACTCTTTTGATGAATGCTAGCATGAGATACCTTTTTTTATTCATTTTCTTTTAATTTATATATGTCCTTCTGCTTAAAGTGGGCTCTACTGTAGGTAACATATAATTGACTTACCTTTTGTGCTGGGGATTGAATTTGAGCATTGTACACATTGGCAAGTATTCTACCAATGAGCTCTATCCCCTGCCCTTGGTTTTCTTTTGAGACATGATCTCAATGTGTATCTCAGGCTACCTTGAACTTACTATGTAGTCTAGGCTTTCCTGGAACTCACAGTCCTCTTACCTAGTCTCCCAAGTGGTGGGATTACAGGCATGTACCACCATACTCAGACTATTTTTTGGCCCACTGTGATAACCTTTATCTTTTAGTTGGTGTAATTAAGCTATTGACATTTAATGTGATTACTGATGTCACTGGATTAATAGCTACCTTTAAATTAATGTCTCCTATGTATTGTCCTTGTCTTTTTTTTATATTTTGTCTATTCCTTTTCTGCCCTTTTTGTTTTCAATTGAGAATTTTATATGATTCAGTTTTCTCTACTTTCTTAGCATCTCTGTTGTATTTTATCTTTTGAGTGTTTTCTCTAGAGTTAGCAATACACACAACTAATTCAAGTCTACTTTTAAATAACACTGTATTTTTTATGAGTAACTTGAGTACCTTGTAATTTCTATTTCATTTCTATTATTCTATTACAGTTCTTTTTTTGCCCCCAAGACAGGGTTTCTCTGTATTGTTCTGGTCGTCCTAGAAGTTGCTCTGTAGACCAGGCTGGCCTCAAACTCAGAGATCCACCTGCCTCTGCCTCCTGAGTGCTGGGATTAAACGTGTGTGCCGCCACCGCCTGGCTATAGTGCTTTTTACCTTTAGCATTTCTCCTGGATTCTTTTTTCAGCACTTGCCCTTTTCTGCCCATCTGTTCTCACAGGGTGTGTACCATTCATTGCAGTCCTTGGGATTGTAATCTCATTTAAAAACAATTCCAAGTCTGTTAAGTTGAGCATCTCTGCCATATCTAGTTCTGGTTCTGATGCTTGTTGTGCCTCTTGAAACGGTGGTATTTTTTTCTTGTCTCTTGGTATGCCCTGTAATTTTTTTCCTCATTAACCAGACAAGATATACTGCTGTGTATAGGAAATGACAAATGGGCCTTCCATAACACATTGGGTAAAGTATTGAGTGAGAGAAAATATTCTATTATAGCCAGTGGTTAGGTCACTATTTTAGTAAGCCCATGCCTCTAGATTTTGTAAGTGTTTCATATCCTTTTCCCCCACATTCTTAGGTGAGCAGAGATGTCTAGGACAGGCTAGAATTAAACATTTTCCTTGAATTGAACATTTTCCTTCAATTGATTTGTTTGGACCTGAAAAGTCACCTGAGGATTGCATCCCTATTGACAGCTTCTCCTGGGGGCACACTATGTGTGATGTTTGTAATGATGTTTATAATCTATCAAGTCGACAGGATCTGGAGTCATCTGGGAGATGGGCCTCTGGACATGCCTATAAGGGACTATTTTGGTTACGTCAATTGATGTGGGAAGACCTGTCTTGATTGTGGGTGGGGCTGTTCCTTAGAGATTCTGGTCCATATAACATGGTGGAATCAGGCTGAGCATTGGTTGGTTGCATGCACACTTGTTGCTTCTGACCGTTAGGTGCACGTGACAGTTGCCTCAAGCTCCTGCTGCCGTGACTTCCCCACATGATAATCTGTACCTCTAGATAAACCCATCCTTCCTTAAGTTGCCTTTGTCAGGGTAGCTGATGACAGCAAACAGAGAAGAAAGATGATACCATGTTAAGAGGAACGGCTGTTTGGCAGACTTCAAATTAGTTGCCCTGCCCCTCTCACCACCACAGGTGATTTTTATCTAAGAACTGCCTTGAGCTCCTCAAAGCAACACACACACACACACACACACACACACACACACACACACACACACACACACATGCACACGTGAATGCACACAATGTGGTGGTGTCTTGCTCTTAACTCTCATGGTTTTCACATTGAAGTCCATCTAGTAGTATTTAGCTTTTCCTGCCTCGACACTGAGCATTAGTTTACTCATCTGTAACACCATCATCTGGGAAGCTACACCTCATTGTCCTTGGATAATTATAACATTCCCTGTAATGCCCCAAAGATTGTCTTTCGGAAGCACAAACTAGGTTTCCCTACTCTGAGACTGATTGCCAGTGAGTTTTCTGGTTCTAAGTTTCTACTTTTGTAAAATGAGATTTTTTTTTTTTACTTGTCTTGCCAGAAATTTTTGGCAGCAACTTTCACTGTGATCTTCCATCTGACAGATGTGTGAGGGGTTTCTTTCTGGCTCTGCCTGTTTATATTTTTATGTGTTGTGGAGATGGATTGAGATGTTTACCTGCCAGACTAGACTCTCGCTACTCTCATTTAGATTCCATAGTCGCTATTGTCTCCCTTTTTGTGATGAGCCGGAGTGCCTATAAAACCTCTTCAGAAAGCCCATCTTTTGAGAGTTGCGACGAGTGTTGCTAATAACTACTCCTGGGCAGCAGGGCGCTGTGGTGTGTGGCTGCCCAACTGGCAGATGCAGTTTCCTACTGATGAAGAAATGAACACCCCAGAGATGAGAAGGGATGAGAGGTCTGTTCCTTAGTCAGTGCACTCAACTTCCTGTCTACATAAGCATCAGATTTTGGAAGCATCTATGTCTTCTTAAGGTCATTCCCAGGACTCATTGATTCTCAGCACCATGCCTGTTCTTTATTGGAGAAAAGCACCACAGAAACACAAAAGTGAAAATGTTATCAGCTCTGCACTTAGTCTTTTATCAAGAGGATCAGGAGTGTCTTAACCTGCAACCTGCTCTTCCTTCATCTCTAAAGATACCTCTTCTAAATCTGGAAATCACCCCCATCTCCAGAATTCTGACTTGTAGCCAACCCCTAGTTCTATAGACAAGTGGAACTAGATGTTATGACTAAGCTGTCAAATAACACAGCTAATTACTTAGAGAATCTAAGAATTGGGATGCAGAAAATTAGTGGGATTAAAAATGGAATGAGGTTGTTGGATTTAGCACCACCAAACTCTAGCTCCATGTGTCCAGGCTGTGACCCCTTAGGCAAGTGTGTTTTTCCTCTCACTTTTCCTCAACCTGTATAATTGAGAAAATAATAGCACCCATCTCATATGGTTTTCGTTTTGAGTTCTTAATGAGACTGGCACAGGATCAGGGATCAACAATGTGTTCTGTTTTATGCAGTTCTTTAAATTCCCAGGGGCGTGCCTTGAAAGCCTTTGAAATCTTGTCTGACAATGGCTTTTTGAGATCCATCAATGCATGTCTTGAGTCTGCCAGCAGGAGTTCATTCATTGATTATTTTAAGCCGCCTATTTGTGGAACCACATGTGAAGAGAAAGAAAATAGCCTCTTTTCCATTTCTGGTACTCTACCTCACTAAGTGAGGACATGGCTGCCTTTTCAGAGATACAGGAGTAGGAAAGAGATGCTTTTTAACCAGCTTTTAAAAACTAAAACTATATGTATATACATTCCTTAAAGTCATATACACATACACATTTAAGATCTCTCTCTCCCCATATATATGTATGTATATATGTATATATAAACACACATACATGTATAGACTGACTTTAAGATATATATGTATATATACATGTGTGTGCATGTATAAGTCATTTGGTAATGGTAAAAGACACTTATCAAAAGACATTTTACCTTTTGATAAATCTTTTGATTCCATCCATCCTGGTCCCTGATTCCCTGTTTCCTGAGGTACCCACTTTCAACCCTTGGAGCTATTGCATTTGGTACTTGTGTCTCTGTTTCTCTATAATATAGTTATACTGCTACTTCTTGACATTTAAAATTATTGAATTTTTATTTGACTTTGTAATGTGGAGGAAGAAAACTTAGAAGTCCTCACATCACTCTCTCATACCTATATGCACACACACACACACACACACACACACACACACACACACACACACATTTGATTCTAAACATAGCTGGAGAGGGGAAGAGGAGGGATAAGTTACACTAAGGATGTTTGAAAAAGTCATAGGGAAATATTTTATATTTATTTAAAATTACATATAATGCACACACACATATATATAACTAAAGTTGAAGGGGGACAATGCTCCTCCCCCAAACTATAGACTGCCCAACAAAACCTCAGACAAGCATGGGAAACCTTTGACTTATTGTTTGGGGGAGTCCAAGAGACCCCTCTGGCCCCCTAAAAAGCCAATATAGGCTACCACCATTGGCCTTGGTGCCTTCCAGAAAAAGGGGTGCAACCTTACTGCTGAAGACCCTGCACAGATCCTGGTTTTCATTTTTTCTTTAAATTGCACCCCCGTTTTGTAGGGTACATACTTTACTAGGTACCTAAAGGACAAAAGGAGTTTAAATATTCTGGGATTTAGCAACTCAATAGTCAGATTTTTCTACTGTCACACTTATTGATAAATTAGAATTCTGGGTTAAATATTTTTTTCTTCAAAATTTTGAAACAATTTCTCTGTTGCTTTTGGGTTTCCAATTTGCTTCTGGGAATGCCAAGATGGCCACGCCTCCCAACCATCTTCATGTGGCTTCCTATTTAGACTCATCTGGCAGAATTTTTGGAACATTCTGTTTCTAGTGGTTTGAAATCTTACACTGACATGACAAATTGCATATGTTTTCACTACATGCTGGCACTTGCTGAGTTCATTCAACTTATAAATTCATATCTTTCACTTTGGAAACATTTTCTTGAATAGGATCTGCTTAACCCCTGAATGTTTCTGCATGGGCTTTTCTCTCCAGGACACCAATTTTTCAGACTTTGTATCTTCACGGTCATTTATCTGGTTTTTAAAGATATTTTTCTATTGTTTTCCAGAAGGATTCATTAACGTCATCTTTGACCTTTCTGCTTACATTTTCATCTCTGCTCTACTTCATCTGAGTGTTTCTGTGGTGTTTGATTCTTCATGAGTCCAAAGACTTCTTTTTCTTGAAGGATATTAATAAATATAGTGAAATTTTATGCCTTTCAGTATGTTTGCTGTGTGTAACTCATAGAGTTACAATGCTATATAACAACATTTCTATTAATGGTGGGCTGCATATACAACAGTGGTCTCCTGAGATCATTATGGAACTTAAAAATTCCTAGAGCCCAGTGATGTCATAGCCTTCACAACACCAGGGTGAAACTCCTTCTTCATGTTTGTGGTGATGCTGTTGTGAGACTGCCCACTCCTCTGTCAGGGATAGGGGGGTATCACATACTCAATTATGTATGTACCAGAAACTCTGTAATGGTAATAGATGACTGTGTTACTGATTTATTTACTAAGAGCTTATTTTATTTCTTTTTCTATTCATAAAAAGTGTCAAGGGGTTGGGTTACAATTCAGTTGGTAGAGTGCTTGCCTTGCCTCACCGTCCCTGAGTTTGAGCTCCAGAACTCACAGGCAAAAAGTTGAATGTGGTGTTGCATGCTTGCAGTCTCAGTGCTGAGAAATCAGAGATGGACCCTGGGACTTGCTGACCGACTGACTAGCTTAGCCTACTTAGATAGTTCTAGGCTAACAATAGAGCTTATTGATAAAGAAGAGAAGGGAGGGTCAATGGCACCTGAGGAGCAACACCTGAGGTTGTTTTGGATGTCCACAAGCATGTACATACATGAACATGAACACCTCTAAACACATGTTTTATGTCAACCATAAAACCTTATTCTGTCTTAGACTGGCTGCAATCTCACACATCTCCTATTGATTGCATCTCTTGTTTACATCAGGAGGCCCCATTGAGACACTGCCTTGTGCCACTTACTTTATATAAACATACTCTGTAATGATTACATTGCACAGTGATGAATTCTACACATAACACATTTCTCAGACTATGTTCCCATGATTAAGTGAAACATGGCTGTTTAGAAGTATTTTTGTGATATAACTGCTTTTCTCTCTTGGATGGAAAAGTATCTCATGAATAAGTAGGTTTATAACCCTTTTACTTATTATATAGGTAATCAGCAGACTGGTGTGATAGTAAACAAGAAGCAAAGGAAGCTAGAGGGAAACAGGAAAGGGGCCTGGAATATGAGCCTTCCCTTTAGTGTTAAGATACTTTGTCTCTTGAATTGGTTAGTTTTTTTTTTTCCCCCTGCAAACCGTGTGGTGACAATTGTGTTTGTTTATGATACAGGTCTGAGGACCATTGGCGTTATCACAAAGCTGGATCTCATGGATGAAGGAACTGATGCCAGGGATGTGCTGGAGAACAAGCTGCTGCCTCTTCGAAGGGGTAATGTACTGTGGTTTCTACAGGCCTGCCTTTTATAATATGGCAGAGAAATGACTGGCGAGCCACAGGGAAGCTTGGCTTTACTGCTTCCTCTGTTATAAGGAGGTGATTTATTATTAGCTATACTTTATAGGGAATGGCACAATGTTCCCAAGTGTTGTATTAAGGAACATTTCAAAAGGAGAACTATTTCTTAAAATAACAGGAACAGGAAAACAGGGGAAGGAAGGAGCTTGAAGGAAGGTTATAAATATTCATCATAGGCTACACAAATATACACCATCCTGTTTTAAGTCAGATATTTACTTGCCTGCTGTATGATACTATTGTTGAGATATAGTTTCTTAAAGCATATAGAGCTTTAAAAAGTGAGGGATATTATTCTGTTGATTTCAACAATTTATCAATAGCCAAACCAGTGGCATTTATTGGATAGTGAGGTCTTGAATTAAATGTTGTAAGGAGACTCAGTCTTTAGGCCTTAAAATTAATTTTGCCTGTTAGAGAGCCTTGAAGTTTCTCGAGAATAAATAACAGGAAATGTGACAAATCCCATAGGTTTGTGTTTCATTTCAGGCTACGTGGGGGTGGTCAACAGAAGCCAGAAGGACATAGATGGGAAGAAGGACATTAAGGCGGCCATGTTGGCAGAAAGGAAATTTTTCCTTTCTCACCCGGCTTATAGACATATTGCTGATCGTATGGGGACCCCCCACCTCCAGAAGGTCCTGAATCAGGTAAAATTATTCTTTCAAGCAGTAAGTACAATTATGAAATGTGTAGATTATTAGAATTAACATTTCTTATTTTAAAATAAGACACTCTGCTTTTGATAATTTTAAAAGTCGATATTTAGACCCACACAATTACCTTTTTCATTGAATTGAATTCACCTCAATATTGCTGACAGTATTCAAAGCAAAAACACTTACTGATTTAGGAACAGCCATCAAGAGATTTAGAACAGGAGACACATGTGTGAGCATGCACTCACTCACAATACATAGTATCTCAAGTTAGACTTATGTAGCTCTGACAAGGTAGTCTCTTCAGATCTGTTTCAAATGCCAAGCTGTGTTGGTTAAGTTAGATTTTTCCATTAACTTTTTTATGGTTTTGCTAAATCTTTATTGGTTTCTTAATTTAAAATATTGAAACAATAAATCTTGATGAAGTAAGTAATCATTGATTTCCACTAATCCAAAACACCTTTTCCATATAACACACTCACTCAAAATAAATAGAATTGGAGTTGGTGTTCAGCCTACCATCTCCCATAAATCACATACACCTTTTCCATAAGTCCTTAGTAGACTTACATACATATCTTCTTTCCATGTGGGAGTTGAACATTGTGGCAAGCATGGGTGGTCATTGGATACAGGCTTCCTTCTTGACTTTCCATTGCATTGACTTTATATTGTGGGTAGCTTCTGTCACAAATATCCTAATAATTTCTATATGGACTGTTTTCTATGTCCATTATCTGCCAATGAGTCAGGTAGTCACAAATATCCTGATGTTGGCCCATTGAAGGAACCAGTGAAGGTTGTCATGGTAACAGCAGCTGATACTGTATCTGAAGCACTTGGGTGAAACAACTGAGGAAGTTGTAGAAAATAAAGATCAGTAATATACTTTTAAGTGATGTAATAGACTACCATAAATTTATGCTTTTTAATTAAGGGCAAATGAGTATTTAGAAGCCACGAGGCAGCATATGACTATATCACTTAAGACACCAATTCAGCCGAGTGGCTGTGGCACACGCCTTTAATCCTAGCACTTGGGAGGCAGAGCCAGGCAGATCTCTGTGAGTTCGAGACCAGCCTGATCTACAGAGCAAGATCCAGGACAGGCACCAAAACTACACAGAGAAACCCTGTCTCAAAAAACAAAAACAACAACAACAACAACAACAACAAGACACCAATTCATTTTAAAGAGCAACGCAAGTTAGTCATGCAAGAACCACAATATTCTACCAATGAAGCCAGTGCTAGTCACACCTTCTAGGTTGCTGTCTTCGTAGCCTAAGAAAATGATAAAAAGATTGAAAATATCCTAGAGGAAATTCACTAATATAATTGGACATATGTTAGAAATAAAGTAGGTTTTGAATAGTAGAAGGTCATGATTAGTCATTTAGATTACAAGTGATCACCAAGTTAGGACATCACTGAATTCATGTTGAATGGAATTTGACTGGATTGTATACTGAAGATCTTTCCTTTCCTATGTAATCGCTCTCTGTTGCTTCACATATAGTCACTCTGTGTTAGAAATCGGGATAACTTCATCATTGGTGCGAGGTATACCTGTGGCTCTGAGAGATAGCTGGTATTGCAGAATGGAAAATGGTCTGGCTTTTTTGAGGGGCTGAGAGGAATGCTACTGTGTCTAGAAGATGTGGAAAAGGGTGTGTGGGTAGTGAGAGATAAAGTTGGAAAGGCAGACCAAAGCTAAGGCCACTAATGTTCACAAGCAGAAATAAAGGATTTTTGCTATTATCCTGAAGAGAGAGATTTCTTCAAAAGACCCTTGATAAAGGTAATAAAAGGGTCAGATTGGTGAGTTGAAAAGCATATGTAAATCACAGTCAGGAAGATTAATTATAGACCAGTTAGGATTAAAATTGGGGAGATCAGTTAATACTAAAGTTAAACAAATAGGGTAGTTTGGTCTTTGTTAGGGCTAGTAATTTGAGAAATGTTGAGGAGAACTGAGAACTCAAGATGAGCTTGTGATGGGTGATGGAGAACTCTTTAATGAGCAACTAGGTTAACTCCTACGTTCCCAGCCTGTTAAGATGTTGGAGACCTGTAGGAGAAGATGAGTGTGTTAGTCGGCTTTCATTGATATGATAAAATAACAACTTACAAGGAAAAGAGATTTATTTTGGCTCATGGGTTCAGAGATTTCAGTCCACGGTCACTTTATTCTATTGTGTTGGACCCATGGCAACACACTACATCATGCTGGAAGCTCATGGAAGAAAAGGCTGCTCACTTCCTGGTGTCTAGGAAGGAAAGAAGGGACCAACTTTTCAATGTCCTTCAAGGGCATGCTTCCAGCAATCTGATTTCTTCCCACTAGCCATATGTCCTCACTGTCCTAACAACCTTCTGACAGTTGCACGGGTTGGTGACCAAGCTTTTAACATGTGGGCATTTGAGAAGACCACAGGTCCAAACTGTAGCTGTTAGGTAGTTCATTTGGCTGTGTTGAAGCTGGGTGTCATTTATAGATCTAGGAGATGGCTGAATGCATCTGCCCACAGAATGGATAGGGAGTCCTGTTTGGAGATAACCTGTTAGCAGGAACAGTTGTTTGAATATTTACCAAATCCACAGACAGAATGAGATATCTTAAGATAGAACATTTATTTAGCTGAGAAGAGGTATAGGATCCATTGTTGAAAATTTCAGTGTTATCTGTCTGGTGAGAAGGATTGTTACAGGAGTTGCGGGAGGCACCTGGAAAATGATTCGGAAAAATTAGAGGAGCTGGGGTTATGGAAGTCAAGGAGAAACCTGTTTTAGAAAGCCAAGAGGGGATCCAATGTCACTCTACTATTGAGATGTTCGCCGAGCACAAACAGAGGCAAGTGTTCCTATTTTCTGACAGCCCACATGGCATCAGGTGACTGCTGTTGTTCACTGTTGCTGTTATTAGGCTTAGGTCCTTGTCTTTTGTGACATTAGTACTGGGAATGCACTTTTCTTCATTCTATTGTTTGCTGCTTCATGGCCACGACAGCAGTACCAGTCCAGAAACCAAGACCATTCATATTTGCTAGTAGTGAGTGATGGAGCCACCAACCACTGACAATTAGGTGGCCATGGGTTAATTGAATACTTCATTCAAATAGCCTGAGATAAACAAAAAGACAAGTTAAAATAATCCATTTAGTCTTTATTTATTTATTTATTTATTTATTTATTTATTTATTTATTTATTTATGTTTTTTTGAGATAGGATTTCTCTGTGTAATTTTAGTGCCTGTCCTGGAACTCACTCTGTAGACAAGGCTGGCCTCAAACTCACAGAGATCTGCCTGGCTCTACCTCCTGAGTGCTGGGATTAAAGGCATGTGCCACTGCCACCCAGCGATATATTTATTCTTATTAGTACTCATTTGTTTTTCTTTTTTCCTTGCTTTCAATTGTTTTTCATTTTTTCCTGTGTTTTCAGACTCTTTGTTTTTATTACCAGTATGTTACTTCAGTGGGTCAATTATCTTGGTTTCTTTAATTCAGATTTTTAAAGCCTCGCTGTAGAAAGAACACGTGACAGACAGAAAACTGGCACTTGTGTTCCTTGCTCAAGTTTGCCTTTAATTAAACACATACCGTTGGATAGATTCTTCTGGAAGCATTTGTCCTACTGAATTTGAGGTGCAAACTGATGGCGGAGGCATTGCCGATCAAATGACTGGGTAGGGATGTCCATGGCAGGGAGATATCCCTTGCTTAGTCATGGACCTTTTAAAGCCACCTCCTTGAAGGCATAACCGTGATCAGTCAGAGCTAGATGGCCCCGGGAGATGGAGGAAATGGAAGGGCCCTTCCTGAGACCCAGAGTGCAGAGAAAGCTAGCAGCTGGCAGCTTCCTGTAGCACCTTTGACCCCCTGTGCACCATCAGGATGCTCACCCAGTTGGTAAGGAAAACATCAGGTAGTGCCTGAGATGTTCAGATTCCAACGTCTTTAATATACAGGGTTTCTCTGTGTAGCCCTGGCTGTCCTGGAACTCGCTCTATAGACCAGGCTGGCCTCCAACTCAGAGATCTGCCTGCCTCTGCCTCCTGAGTGCTGGGATTAAAGGTGTTAAATGTTCCTTTCTGTGAACAGCAATCTAAATTACCCCCATGCTAACATGGTATAGTACAGTCCCACTACTAATTTCAGGTACATTTTAGCAGGGTGTGGGAGGACAAAAAAAAAAAAAAAAAAAAAAAAAGATAACCCAAGTGTGTAACTAATTGAAGGACTCTCAAGCATCTCCAAAAGGCAGTGGGGAAGAGAGGACACTGCTTTTTTCATCTCCACTTACACAGTCCATTGGAAACGTGCATGTGAGTTCTGAGGGGCGATGACAAGGGCCACAGCAGAGGCTGAAGTTTGTCATGAGCTGATCTGCACTCTTAACACACATGTCTGTGCTTGCTGTGTTTTATTTAGCAACTTACCAACCACATTCGAGATACCCTACCCAACTTCAGGAACAAACTCCAGGGACAGTTGCTCTCCATCGAACATGAAGTCGAAGCCTTCAAAAACTTCAAACCGGAAGACCCCACGAGGAAGACAAAAGCTCTGCTGCAGTGGGTCACCTCTCTCTCTCTCTCTCTCTCTGTTCATTTGAAACTGTTTGCTTTGCCTCCATCTGTTGGTTGTGCTGATTTCTAGAAGCAGCGAGCAGCACACATGAGGTTCTGTGTGCTATACAGTGCCCCTTGAATCGTTACGTTTTCTCAAGGAACACTTGTTGATTTTACTGTTATTATAAGTTTAACCAGTTGTCCATCTCCATGGATTCAGTCAGGGGGTAAAGCTAGCAGTGATACCTCAGGAGAGTTTTTCTCCCGTTGCCTCAGAAGTAGGTAGAGATGAGCATATCATTTATATTTTAGAACTGAATCTGTAGATGCCTGTGTGTATATTTCAGTAGAATGAGAATGAAATATTAATTAAAAACTATAGAGAAAAAGGCCACATTTTATATTTTTGGTTGTGAGCCTAGCCTTTAACGGCTGAGCCATTTTGGGTTGGGGATTTAGCTCAGTGGTAGAGCGCTTGCCTAGCAAGCACAAGGCCTTGGGTTCGATCCTCAGCTCCAAAAAAAAAAAAAAAAAAGGCATCAATTGCTTATTTTTCTTTCTGGTAATGATTTTAATATGGCTATTTAAACTTCAAGCATTAAAAACTCCTGTAGGACTTTTACTCCTTCATGACCTTCCTGTTTTCTTCCTGGGTTGGTAGGGTAGGATAGTAGGAAAGCAGAGTTGCTAGAGAACACTCTCTCCTTTCATCTCTCTGTTGACCCCTCTTGACCTCAATTGTCCCTTTTTCTTGTGCTTCAAGTTACACTAGGTCTGTCTCAATTGGAAGACTGCTACCCAGTATTCCTATACACCTACATTGCCTGTCAATGATGATAGTTGATGCCTCTTATAGTACTATCTATCTATCTATCTATCTATCTATCTATCTATCTATCTATCTATCTATCTATCTACTTACTTATATTTGTTTGTATTGTATATGTATGTGGGGGGCATGAATATGCATGAGGGTGTGTTAGTGTAGATCAGAGGTCAACATTGGATGTCTTCTTTGATTGCTGCCCACCTTATTTTTTGAGACAGGATCTCTCACAGAACCCAGAGCTCATCAATTTAGCTAGACTAGTTGTCCAGCAAGCCAAAGAGACCCTCCTATCTCTCCCACCCCCAGTGGCAGATTGCAAGTGCACGTTACTATTCCTGGCTTTTACGTGGGTGCTATGGGTCTGAACTTAGATCCTCTTACTTGTATAGCAAACATTTTACCAACTAAATCACTTCCCTGGCCCATTTTGTGGCACCTTTATTCCTTGCACCTCAAAGCAAAATTAATTCCCTTATTTTTCATGTAACCAATCTTTAGTATGTAAGCCTCATTTCTTCCTGCATCTTCACTGTGTGTGGGGTGGTCCCAATATGCTTCACAGTCAGCAGTGAGGAGAGACAAGGATGAAACTTGATTCAACACTACTTAGTGAGTTGGTGCTGGGCCAAAATTCTGGAGTCTGACTCCAGGTGGTTTACTTTAGCCATATTTAAGCACAGAACAATTTTGGGGAAAAGTTTCCTGATGACAATTAGCTCAGTCCCAAGTGTACAACAAAGCTTAAGACATGTTTACATTGAAACTCTTTACAAAGTACATATGGCATCTTCCATAAAGATCGGTTCTGATGAGTCAGGAGCAATGCTCAAGATAAGGGTCCAGGGAGAATGACTGAGGTCAACATAATGCTGTGGGAGTCAGGACTGGCCTGGACCTAAGATAACATAGAAATACTTAGGCTGTTGTAAAGTACAAGTGATATCTCTCATAAGGATGGGTTTTATTGACCGAGAAGCAATGCTCAAGATTTAGAGGAGAAATGCCAGGGATAAACAAACATAATATTCTGGGGGATTCCAGTAAAGCCTGGCCCTACAGATAGCAAAAGATCACCAGTCATAAACTACATTCTTTCCCAGCATTCAAACATCTCCTTCCTTTGAAGAGACAAGCCTGAGTGTTTAACTTTCCTGGCTTCTCCAGTGCTTATCTGTGTACACAAGGACCTCTTACCCTCTATACTGCACAATAGTTTCATCCTTATATTTGTCTGATTTCTTCCCTATGTGGTGGGTGAGATTTGACTTTCTGTTCTAGCAATTCTTTTTTGCCATGGTTGTCCAGCTTTAGCATGGCAATAACCACCTTCTGGGGTGAGTGCCCACATGGACAGTGATGCTATTAGAACTTTCCTGCTGTACTCATCCAGTGTAAGTGACATATTTCTTCCTGTAAACCTGGGCTGCTTTGCTAATCTGATGACTTCTGTGGTGTCCTCCTACAATTTGAACTTTATCATCCATTCAGATGGGCATAGATCTGGCACTATACTACTGTCTCAAATCTTTGGAAAGAGGGGGAGACATCATCTTTCTTCAAATATGAGGGGATGCTTTGAAATGCATTCTGTGGTTTTTGCTTTGGTCAGAATTAAGATATTGTTTGTGATATTAATCAAGATATCACAAAGGTATTGAACCCATTTTGGTGTTTTTTGTTCCAGTGATGGCCACAAAAGGAGATTTAATTCTGTTTTTTAAGTGAAGATATTTCTAAATATTTAAAATGTTTCAGTGGCATCTTAATTGAATCATATTATATTTCACTTAAAAATAATACCATACCAAAGAAGAGAAAAATTTAAGAGTAGAATTCTTCCTTCGTCTGTGTCTTCTTGACTTTGGTTAAACTCATAAAATTCTTCAAGTTACATAGAAAAGAAATACATTTATATTGAGGTTATACATTATTATCTCAACATCCATCTGAAGCTAGGATATAAAGACTGGTCCTTGCCTCTGTGACTTCATGGGTCTTGACTACAGACTATCTCACCATTAGATTGTTGACTAGACTGTTGGTTCATCTTCTTCTTGTGCTCCTGCCTTTCCTGACATGCCCCTTCATTCCTTCCTCCTGCCATCCTTCCATGCACTCTAATCAGACTCTAGCTCTGCATTACCTACCATGGCATCAGCAGTGAATGGGAACCTTTGTACTTGAGGAGAGGGCCATGAAGATACATATGTAAATGATGAATTGTGTTAGACTCTTCTAATCCTATTTATCATAAGGAGAATGTTGGCGCCCAGAAGAGGAGTCAGGTATATGCTAGGAGAAGTATTACTTCTTAGGGGAAGTGAATGCTCAATACCCTGAAGTATGAGGAGAGTGTGTTAGGTTTAAGGGGTAGAGTAAGAGAATAGAGTGAAGCTTATTTCAATGCCACCAAGTGGAGGGCATGGGAAGAAGTGACGGAGATGGAAGTTTGTAAAAATTTCTAGTGTTTTACGGCATATGCCACAACTTTACAGATGTTCAACAAAAACCACTAAAAACATTAGCTGACACCGGAACATGGCTAAGTCATTTGTAATTACTTTAACTCATTATAGCCAATAAATTTATTGACAATAAAAAGATACAAGTTACAATAAAAATATACAAGTTTCAGAAGATTAGAAAATATTTTTCTATTAGATTTTGAATTTGAAAGTAGTAGCTCTAGTATGCCAGAAGTAGAATGTCTAAACCTAAGTTATCACAAATGGAATACTTTTCTTCTTTCTCTTTTATTTTAACCAGTTAGTCTAAGATAATTAATTACTTCATAGCACAAATAGTTATTAAGCATCTCTTATATGTTGCTCATGTAGAGATAAACTGAGTATGAACCCTTGTCCTCAGGGGAGTGACTGACAGGAAAACAAATAGTGGTGATGTGATCTGTTAAAGTATTTTCTAGAAGTAGGCTGAAGCAGAAGACCCCTTCATCTGGGCAGTGGTAGGTGATGGTGGTAGTTGAGGATCACTGATCATGAGGGGTTTCTTGAAAGAAATACTGCTTGAGCTGAGTCTTTAGAACAGAAGGAATTAACCAGGTAGGGAATGGAGTCAATAGTGCTGTAAATGCTCCCAAACAAGACCAAAAACACAGGGGCACGGTACATTTGGGAACTGGCCAGTATATTCTTTGTGTTTGAATTGGAAGGTATATGTGGATGGGCAAGAGACAGGCCTCGAGAACAGCCAGGGCCATAGCACGAAGAATCCTAGATAACAGGTTAAACCCAACTGTGGGAATCTACAGAAAAGCAAGCCAGAGCTAGTTGTAGAGGAGTCTGTGATGACAGGTTTGCATAACTATGGCAGTGTAAGGTCTGACCTGAATAGAATCCTAGAATCAGAATGGAAATCTAGAGGTGCTCTAGTATCCAAAAAGAAGTTGCTGAGGTTAGAGCCAAGGCAGGAGAATCAGCAGGTTCAGGACTAAGAGAAGTTAAGTGGTTCACGTTTTAGATGTGTTGATCCAAGACAGCTAAGAAAAAAAAAATACATGCCCAGCACACAGTTTCATGTGTGGGCAAGGTACTTTTATGAATCATGGCATCTGAAGGTGCAGAAAAATTGTATATGATAACTTTTGATGCTCTGGCCACCCTTAGACAACCCAGTACAAATTTAGAGGATGAGGGAGAAAGACTGAGGTTTCCATACTTTGAAGGAGAAAAGGAGCCAATGCCCTGTGAGGGGTTTGAGTGGCAGGAGCTGTGAGGGGGCAAGCGTGATATCACAGGAGTAGATGCTCACTTGGCTATTCTATTTAAGATTTATTACATTACTTTAATTTTTAATTCAAGCGTTCCTTAAATACCATTTCATGTTATAACCACAATGAACAGAACACACTTAAAGAGAAAGATATTTAAAATATTTACTCTAGTGAAAATGTCTAAAATAAATCTCAGCAACTTGTGGTCTTGTAATGGCCTTCTCGACTTGACCAGTAGGTGCCACTAAGAACACCAGGAAAGGAGTCTAAGCGATCCCCTCCGTAGAACGGGGCAAGAACAACCGGAGAGCGAGGGAGCTTTAACCAACTTTAACTCAGGCTTATTTCTCTTTCTCAACTCCAGGATGGTCCAGCAGTTCGCTGTGGACTTTGAGAAGAGAATCGAAGGGTCGGGGGACCAAGTCGATACACTAGAGCTCTCTGGCGGTGCTAAAATCAATCGCATTTTCCACGAGCGCTTTCCCTTTGAGATAGTGAAGGTTTGTAAGCAATGTTCTTTTCTCCCTTTGCCCTACATCATTTCCAAATTCTCTTTTGCAGCCCCTTTGATGTAATATGATGTGTTGGGACCAATAATGTTCTTGGAATAAAATCCTTTGTACTCAAAATATTCTTTTCTGATTTTAGTGAGCTCATATAGATTACTTCAAGAAATAATGCTTAAGTTTTTTCCACAACATTTATCAGTTTTCTAATTTAAACTATTTTTGAAACTCTCCTGTGGGCCCAAATTCTAGGGATCAAGATAGAGAAGGGTCTAATTTGTCTATTGTGGAAACACAGAAAATGAAAAAATAGACAAATTAAGAAAATTTCAAGTGTTATTATGGTAGCATGATGTGAAAGTGCCTTTTCATGGGCTGTTTAGATGGATTCTCTCTGAGCAAAGGACATGTTAGCTATGACCAGCACAGCATTAGAAGGTCAGTGCTATGAAGATCTCTGGGGAGAGACTGACTCAGGGAAGATGCTGTGTCCTCCTTTGAAGCCACTGAACAGGAATAAGTATGATAGCAAAGAGCAGACTCGGCAGGTAGAGAGCTAGGTGAGAGGAAGATGAAAATTTAGAGAGGAAGGAAGTGCCCAGTTCATTCAGGGCTTTCCTGGTTTCAGTAAAGGGTTCACATTTAACAATGAAAAGCCACAGGAGGATTTTACACAGGGGTGTGTGACTTGATTGGGTTGATGATCCCCAAAAAACACTATGCCTGCTGGGTCACCAATGGACAAGCATTAGATATGGTTAGGAAGAGGGCCTAGCTACAGGTGATGAACCATTTTTTTTTTATGCCTGAAACTCCTATAATCTCAGGAGTCCCTTAAAAAAGAAGAAAGCAAAATTACAAATATATAATTAGGCATATGATCTTGGAAGGGATCTTGTGCAAGGGAGGTCTGGAATGTGTGTGTGTGTGTGTGTGTGTGTGTGTGTGTGTGTGTGTGTGTGTGTGTGTGTAGTTTCTCAGTAAAAATGATGTAACAAGAGAGAATGGAGAGAAATGGATGACTGATTTTAGAGGTAAGGTTGATAGGCATGGATCGATTCAAGAGACAGAAACCCCAAGTTTTGGCTTTTTGCCATTGACTGCGTGATGGTGCCCATCAGACCAGGGAACTAAGAAAAAGCGTCAGTGTGTGGGTATGAAACAAGAGTTGTTTGGGTTTGCTCGGCTTGATTGCTCAATAATGCAGCTCGGTAGCCTAGGGACTGTGCCACTTGTCTCACATGTGAGGAGGTGGATGTTTGTGTATTGGTGTGGGAAGTAGGTGGGTAAATAGATAGTTCTATTAAAATGTGCTAAGTAAAGTGACAAACTTCAGCACAGAGTGCTATGGAAACACCACCCACAGACATGAATCCCAGCCCAAGCATGCGAAGGAGCCAGACTTCTGAGCTGAGTTTGGAAGGATGAGGAGCTAGATAAGCAGTAAGAGGAGGGGGCGGGGTGGACATGTTAATGATATTAAAGGAGGAATGATAAAGGCTCTGAGCTGTGAAGCCACAGCATACGATGGAGACTTAAGGCAAGCCATTGTTCTGAGATGAAGAGTGTGAGGGAGGAAATGGACAGAGAGTGAGGCTGGAAGGGCTACATCCCTGTCAGAGCTGAACCTGCTGCTCTCTGGATGTGCCTTTTGGGGCTAAGCTCCCTGACACTTTGATCCTACTTCCAAGTAGATTTGTTGTGCCTAAGACTTCTGGGAAATATTTATACTGCAGAGCATCCTGTTTTGGCTTGATGAGGTATTATTAATTTCCTTTTATAAAGAGGTCTTACAGTCAGGTGGTTAAAATGGCCAGGGAGAAAAGACAGCTGTGCTGTTGCCACCCATCAAGAGATACTCTCATATTTGCGTTCTCCTGTGGCCTCTACTTTACTACATTCAGCAAAAAGGAATTCTGTGTTTCAAATGAGTGGCTGGGTTTATGTCCAGGAGGTATTCTTTATGCACAGCACCCCTCATATATAATAGAGTTAAAATCTCTGCTCCACTGAAACTCGGAAATCCCCAGTGTTCCATGTGGCCTTGAACTCCATATAAACAGATGTTTTAACCATCTGGATATAGCTTACAAAAGACATGAGCATCCATTTATTAATAACGAAGTCAAGTTATTCTCATTCTATACTATTCAATAATATTATCCGAAGGAATTAAGTATCATAACTGTGGTTCATTTTGCATCTGCAGATGGAGTTCAATGAGAAAGAATTGAGAAGAGAAATAAGCTATGCAATCAAAAACATACATGGTATCAGGCAAGTGATTCATGTTTTCCCTGTCTTCAATCTACCAAGGAAAATGAGCATTTCCAAATGGCTAGCAGTTTTTCATCATCAGAATGGAGGAAAGTAGAGAAGCAGAAATCAGAAGAGGAAATCTTGGTTTTAACTCAGTGATAATATTCTATTGCTAGAGAAAGTTTTTTATAATAATAATAATAATAAACCTTTCTATATCTATGGCCTGTACTCCTCATGATATGAACTGAGTCTTCTACTGATTTCTGAGTAGATGTGTGTGTTTGTGTGTATGTGTGTGTATGTGTGTGTGTGTGTGTGTGTGTGTGTGTGTGTGTACACAAATGCAGATGTGTGCATACATGCATATGAAGAGCTTATCCAGTGGACCTGAGAGGGTGGGAGGTTAGAATGCAGGTTGTTCGGGATGGAGGAGTGTGGGTCAAGCCATAGAGATGACAAAGTGCAGCCAGTCTTAATGGAGCTGGGCCTTTTGCGTTTGGGCTGTTGTGGGTAGTGTGGTTAGGAGAGTGGAGCGACATGAGCACAGACTGTGGGCTGGAGTGAGCTAGAAGCTGAATTCTGCCTTATTCAGAGTACGATTATTCTGTTATTTTTATAGTTCACTATTTTTAGGCTTATATAACAAATCATCACAGACTGGGTAGCTTATCAACAACAAAATTTGTCTCTCAGTTCTGGAGGCTGACAGCACAAGATGTTCCCCAGCATGGCGTGGTCTGGTGAGGGCCTTATTCCAATTCATATACTACTCAGATCTCACATGCTCTTATGTGGTTGAATAGAACAATCAAGCTCTCTACTCTCTTCCTATTAGACACTAATCTCACTCATGAGAGCCCCACCCTTATGAGCTGGTTTCTTCCCAAAGGCCCTAAATCCTAATGTGGTGATATCAAGTATTCAGGGCTTCAACATATGTCTCTTAGGGGAAACATGCATTCAGTCCATAGAAATGTAGTCTAGAACTATGATATAATTTATTTAAAAAATTTCTTGACCTCATGTATAGTAAACTAAACATGATTTGACAAGTATGTGTTGAATAGAAATGTCCTGAGTGTAAGCCAGGCCCCTTTAAGCTGTTGGTTCATGGTTCATGGATTACCTTAAGTGAAGGAAGGGGTCCTTCTGTTGGTGGCCAGTTGTGGCTCATCTTCTGTCACAGGGCCAGGATGGAATTATATTGGGAACAGATTCTAAGAGGGACCCTCCTGTCTCTACATGTTTACCATACTGGGATTAAAGGCACACATCACCATACCTAGCTTCTAAGGTACTGGGATTAAATTTATATATATTTAATCCCAGTGTACCCTTGTACATGGAGGCTTCAGTTGTCCTTCTTCAGGAGCCATATATATATATATATATATATATATATATATATATATATAGAGAGAGAGAGAGAGAGAGAGAGAGAGAGGGAGAGGGTTTTTTTCTTAAAGGGGACTTTATATAGGATGACATTGTCAGGGCACTGGGTGTGCCAGGGACAGGCCTGAATGATAACATAGCCTGATGATGAGTTGACTCTGGGGGCCCCACTGCTTCACTATATACATGGGCAGCTCACATGCTAGGAGAGAGCTACTTTTGAAATCCTTTCGGGATGGTAATGGAAACTTAGTACATCACCCTTGTAATCTACTAAGTGTTGGTTTTAGACACCCTCTCCCCAGATAGCCCAATCTACAGATGCATATTCTCTTATAAAATAACACACTACTTGAATATAACATACCCACAGCAGCCTCCCTGTGCACCAAGTCATCTCTAGATTACTCATAATAACTTAATGATATATGAAAATAATTGTTACATGGCATTTTTAGGTAAGTATTATCAAGAATAATGTCTGTAGTTTTCTGTACAGACACATATTATTATTTTTTTGAAAAATTCAGACAGGGAACATGCTGTTATAGAGGCCTGCCTAGTTACGTTCCTTTTTGTTATTTTGAAATAATGAATTGAGACAAATGACAGTTACCATTACTTTGTAAGTTATGAAAACATGCTTGGCTGTCCTGTGTGCGGTGCAGGGCATTGAGCCCAGTACTTGGCACATACTGAGAAGTCCTGCTCTTCTCAGTCCTTGGACATTGCTCTTAGGTGGGAACTTGTGTTTTAGGATTATTAAAGATAATAGTATAGCGCCCACCTGGGGACTGTTCTTCTTTCAAGCTGGGCAGTGTTGGCACTTGCCTTTAATCCCAGAACTTGGGAGGCAGCAGCAGGAAGATCTCTGAGTTTGAAGCCAGCCTGGTCTACAGAGTAAATTCCAGGCCAGCCAGGGCTACACAGAGAAACTCTGTCTCAAAAACCACATATAAACTATATATAAAGGTGCCATATATAGAACTAGATACTATATATATTTTGTGTTATGGATATATGCATGTTTCTCTCTCTCTATTGTGCTCGTGTGGTGTGTGTGCATATGTGTGTATGCATGTATGTGTCAGGTGTACAGTTGCACATGTAAGTGTGTACACTTGTACATGGAGGCTTCAGTTGTCCTTCTTCAGGAGCCACCCACCTCATTTTTGAAACAGTATCTCTTATCAGCCTTAAGCTTTCCAAGCAGGCTATGGAAGATGCACAGTGAGCCCAGAGATCATTTCTTATTTATCTTTCCTCCTCTGGGATCACAGGCTTGTACCACAGTCCTGTCTTTTTGTGTGTGGGTGTTGGGAATCAAACTCAGGTCCTCATGCTCGCAAGGCCAGCATTTTAATGACCCATCTGTCTCCTCAGCCACCTATATACCTTTTACAGCTGGTCTGTTGCATGCTTCATTTAAGTCGAAGTCAATTGAAACGTATTTTAGGGCTACTGGCTACTACTCAGCTGCTGAATCTAATTTGCTGCTCTCTTTCTCACATTCAGGACAGGGCTGTTTACTCCAGACATGGCATTTGAGGCAATAGTCAAAAAGCAGATAGTAAAGCTGAAAGGACCTTCCTTGAAGAGCGTGGACCTGGTAATGCAGGAATTGATCAACACTGTGAAGAAGTGTACCAAGAAAGTAAGTTCAGATTATTAAACTTGCCAGCGAGTGTCTCCTTGCTTCATTCACCTTTCTTATCCCTCTGTATGGCTCCCCCTAACTCCCTCACTGAAGCCATTCTGTGTCTGTGCAAGGGGAAAGACTGACAGATTATGATGGAAGCTGCTTTTGCAGTGGGCAGAGCATTGCCTTCCATCATGCCTGAAATACCTTTGCTTAGTTCCGAACGAGTACATTTTAGCCATCCTTGTTGTCTGCAACAGATAAACATCACTTTAGGATAATTAGATGAATGCTATAAACAAATCCCTATGGTCTGTGGTTGAAGATAATTGCTAGATAAGGGCATCATTGACACTGTGTGTATCAGTAAAAGAATCTTTTAAATGATTAATAATTCCACTTTAGCCTGGCCTTCTGAAAATAAACAGTGTTATGTATTGGTTAAGAGGCCTCTGAGGCCCAGTAACCCAGATTCAAACATTATTTCTGGCTTCTCTCTGTAAGCACCTTCCAATCCAAATGCAAAGATGTTTCAAATGTGCCATGCCCCTGTGTGTTTGTGTTTTTGTACTTGTTTTGTGTATTTACAGCAGCATGGTGTTCGGCGTCCAGATACTTCAGGCATCATTTTGTTTAGTCCTCACTGTGGTGGCATTATCATTGGCATAAGTCTATGTCACACATTAGAGTGGCCTGGTAGTGTACTGGTGAACGTAGCCACCTTTTCATGTCACACATAAATTAATAAGTTGGAGGGAATAAGTATGATGCCTGAGATCACAGAGTGAGAACTAAACAGAGTGATGCCTGAAGACCTATCGACACCTAACACATTGATGAATCACAGTAAGTGGCCATTTCCACAGCAACCTATATTCTGTGCTTTGAATATATATTAAATCTATAGAGGAGAGTCCTTGGGGAGAGACTTCCCAGCTTGAGTGACATCTCACTGAAGAATATGAAGAAAATATGCTAAATTGCTAAGACCATTAAAAGACTTTTGGGGGAAGCTGGAAAGATGGCTTAGCAGTTAAGAGCACTCATTGCGCTGGCAGAGGACTGGAGTTCAGTTCCTACTACCCACATGTGATAGCTCATGACTGCCTGTAATTCTGGCTCTGGGGATCTAAAGTCTTCTTCTGGCTTCTATAGGTATCCATATACATGCATGTGTGTGCACACACATTTATAAATTTAAAGAGTTAAATGTATTTGTATTTGTATATTGTTTGTTTTCCTTTTTAAAATTTTATTTTTAATTAATTATTATTATTTTTTACACAGGGTCTCTCTGTGTAGCCCTGGCTAGCCTAGAACTCACTATGTAGACCAAGCTGGCCTCGAACTTGCAGGGATCCTCCTACCTTTGCCTTATATGTACCTGAATTAAAGGTGTGCCCTACCACAAAACATTTAAAGACGTCTTTTGTATTAGAAAGGAGAGTTGTGGTAGAATTTAGGGGAAAGCAGGCCTAATCCATGACAGTTGATTCTGGGAACATGAGCATTTCTGGAAAACATGTTTTTTTGTTTTTGTTGCTCTTTGCTTTATGTGTGGTTACTGGCAGCAACTGGTAGGCAGGGCATGGGTGTTGGTCCCAGTCTCCTGGAAGAGAAGCTCAGATGAAGAAGAACTGTGAATAGTGAACAAGGCAAGCGAGTGAGACTTCTGGCTCTAAACTCTGAACAATAGGAGGCAAGGGAAGTCACACGGTATCTAGAAGCAACTAGAAGCCGAGAACCCCCCTGTGGAATTGCTACAGTGCTTCTGTGAGCCTTGCCATCCAAGTCTCTCTTTCCACGCAAACAGCAAGGGCCCCAAGGGATAAGGAGCCAAGGATGGTGGGGGCAGAAGTGATGGAGAAGAAAACCATCTTTTGAACACCAGCATTCCACGGCTTGGAAGCCGGTTAATACGCCACACTCTGGGCTCCCTGTCTTGTTGCCTGTGCATCTAAAGAACTCGTGATTGGCTCTTTAACCGACCCGTAGGATTAACTAGTATTGCACCCTGTGTTAGCCACCCAGATTGCCAGCGTCAGCATACAGATGTGGTCTGTGCAAAGGCTTTCCTTTAGGTGCACTGTGTCCTCCTGCATCTATGAACAAAGAGCAATGGAATTGCACTGATCCTTAAACCTATTCACCCAACTAGATTTCACAGAGTATAAACTGATCAAATGCAAAAGGAAAAAAAATGGTTTGGTTTCTCTGAAAATTGAGTTGAAGGCTTTGCAAAGCCTTGCTAAATTGTTATCTGTGAATACTGTGCTACTGGTAAGGTATGGGCAGGATAACAGTAAAACAGTGCATGCAGTTGGCCAAGTGCTTATAAAAATGTAGAGTTTCTGCATTCAGAGTATTTAACAAGTGTGTTCACATTCTCCCTCCCTTTAAAGAAAGCAAAACTGGAAATCGTAGATGAAGGATGTGGTTTATGTAAGACAGAAGAGGCATAACTCTAATCAGTGGATCCATATGCAGAGAGCAGGCCCTGGCCTGACATCAAAAGATTGGCACATGTGTGTAGATTTATGTTTTCAGTTATAGAAAGTGTTTATGGTATGTATGAATCTTTTTATTTATTTATTTATTTATTTATCATTTTCCATTTTATCTGACTTACTGGAAAAGCGACAGTAAGTCTGGGATGAGACAGTTTGTGCCCAGATACTTTCTGGCTCCTATTCTTGCTCCCCCGAATTTGAACCTCCCTTTCCATTACAAGTTTTGGATCAATCTCTTGTATATTTTTGCTTTCTTCCTGGAACATTCTATATTTTGCTTTAAATGAAATAAAGTGAAACAAAGAAAGCCTAGATTTCTCCCCAAGTTGGTCTGCCCTAGAGATTTCTTCATGGATGGAAATTTATTGGTACAAACCTAAAGAAATATTGAGTGGCCTGAGATTAGGCACAATGTTGGCCTACTTCTCTTGTCATGGGTCCCAAACATGATTCTACCATTCTCCTGAAAGATTCTTCCATGAAGTTCCAAGTGGTACTAGGATACTCCTCCAATCTTCCTGCTGTCCACAGCCAGTCCCTGTCTCCTCCCATGAAACATCAGGATTTTTAGAAGCTAGCTGTAGGCAAGCTTCTCTTTCTTGCCTGCCAGTTCTCAAATAATCAACATGGATACTTAATATTAATTGTAAATGCTTGGCTGCTAGCTCAGCCTTATTACTAACTAGTTCTTAAAACTTAAATTAACCCATTTCTATTAATCTATGTGTTATCACATGGCTTATGGCTTTACCTGTCCTCCAGCATGCCTTGCTCCCTCTCAATCTCCTGGCAACTCTCCTGACTCTGCCCTTCTTCTCCCCAGTGTTTTTAGTCTGATTTTCCCATCTAACCTTATCCTGTCCAGCTATTGACCAGTCAGCTTCTATATTGAACCAATCACAACATAATTTACACAGTGCATGTAATAATTATTCCACAGCAGATGGCTTACATTTTTCTCCTTCATTCTCAATTAACCTTCAGTCTTTGTCCAGGCAGAGCTCATGTCTAACAGCCAACAGCTACTGTTCTTTGGTGCTGTTGCTTCCTGAGACTCCCCATTCAGTCCCTGCTGCGGTTACACTCACCTAACTTCCTGTGGTCCTTGGCATCACAGACAGATATCTTAGAAGATTCAGTCCCTAAATCTATGGCATGCAGAACGCAGGCCACCCCTTGAACTTTCCTTAGATTTTTTAAAAGGCCATTAAAGAATTAATGGAAGAGCTCAGAGGATATTTGAAAGGTACTTTCCTCTTTGCCTCTGAGACCTACATTCAAAAACACAAGAGTAGGAGTTTTAAATCGGAGAGCCCACTGTGTTGGAGAGAGAGTTGGGTGAGTGAGACACCTTTGATTTGTTGATCAGTTACTTAATTTCTGCCTGATTTAATGTTTCTACTAGTTGAAACTCAAAGGATGGTAAAAGTGAACATTTGTCTTCATCCTGAGTTCCCAAGAAGCTTGGAAACCATGTGCCCCTTTGTTGGATGGGTGCCACAATGTACTGAGGCTTGTATCTTCATGTAATCTTAATGCTATTCAATAATACTCCATTGGATTCCAATTAGTGACTCCTCATATTCTCCATACAGGGACACTAAATTGAATATCTCTTCTTCACCTTTACATGATAATTTCATGGGGGCCATAAACCAGGAGATTGGCTTCTTATCTTCCAACCCCCCAAGCTTTCCTGTAGTCAGAGCACCCTCCTGCCTTATCTTTATCTCTGATAAGACACTGGCTCTGGTCAAGGTTAACATTCATACCTCCACTCTCACTTCCTAGGAAAACTTGCTCTTAGGAGTCTTTGGTTGTCTGTACAGTCACATTCTCTGTCACATTAACAAGGCCAGCACATACCTATGACCAAGAAAAACTCCACCTCAAGCCTTTCTTCTGTCCTTCTCTCCTCCAGTTAATTTTTCAACCTCCATCTGGCTTGCACTCTACCACTTTCTGGAGATACTCACTGCCAAGGTCAACTGGGGCCTGTCTGCCATAACTTCTGGACACTCTTACTCCTCTTGAAAGTCACTCTTGTTTTGAAGTGGCCATGCCTCTCTCTCACTCATTCTTTTCCATCTTTGTTCTCAATGGCTCTCCACATTTGCCTCCCTGTAAACTCTGGGATTCTACTGAGCTTGATAATGGACATCCTTCTTTTCTTGCTGTGGTTTTAGTTGGCAGATCATGTCTCTTATCATTCAACTACCCTTTACACCTTGAAATATTGATGATTCCCAAATTGACACCTCCAGACCAAGCCTTTTAAAATGGTCTGTATCAGTAGTTTAGTGAGGAAAGGTTTCATTTAGCTCATGGTTTTAGAGAAAATCCAGTTTTTTCTGGCTGAGAAGATGCGTGGTGGGGGGTATATGAGTCAACTGTTCATATTTCATAAACCAATAGGCAGAGACCATGACTAGAACCCATGGCACATATAACCTTGAGAGATCCATGTCTAACAATGCAATTCCTCTAGTCATGCCCTGTTGCTTCACAGATCCCTAGCCTTCCTACTAATGCTAAAAACTAAGGCCTGATGGCTCCAGACAGAGTCTATGGGAGACATTACAGATGCAAACCAAGACACTGTCCCCCAACTACTACAACTACATTATGTCCTCTCTTAGGTTCTGAAGATTCCTCTAGTGGTCTCCTGATCCTTTGACCTCTAACCTCAGTACCCTCAAATTCACCCTCCTCTATGCTATCAAAGTAGCCTTTCTAAAATTCAGACCTATATTTTGTTTGTTTTATTAAAATTAATACCCTTTCAAGCCTTGAGCATAAATTTAAGTCACTTAGGTCTGCACTTTGCCATCTAATTTCTAAGTACTTGTTCCACTTTATCTGTTGTCCCCCTACTTGTTATGGCCGCCATCCACTCCCCCTCTAAGACTTTTCATGTCTTTGGCATTTGTACATGCAATTCTCTTTGTCTTAAATGTCTGCTTTTCCTCTCCTGTCTTCCTCAGTCCTTCCTCATTTATAAAGATCCCGCACACTCTTCATCATTTCCTGAATGCTTTCCTGGAGGGCCTCTGGGAGTCCTTTCCTGGCCCCTTTCCTTACTCCCGTCTCCATGCTTCAGTTGCTAACCTATGTCTGTTTCTCTCATCATGCCTGAGCTAGGGTGTGGGAATTTGTATGTGTTCATTTGCTCATGTGAGTCCCTCCTCTTGCTGATTATAAGTTTATTTATAACAAAGAGCTTTGCCTTTTATCTCCCAAACCCTAGAACCGCTTGCAATGACTAAACCCCCAGGAGAGGCACTGTATAAATACTTATTAAAAATTTACATGTTCTTAAGTTCCTTGATGCTAAAGAAATATGCACTTGGTTTCGAAAGAGTGTTTTAGTCATTTCTTTGAAAATGAAGACATCTGGACAGGTTTTCATCCAAACATCTGTCATTCTTTATGCTTTATTTTGATGCTCAGTGTTTTTGGCCTTAAGTCTACCATTAACCTCTCATTTTAAAACTAGTATAATTAAAATTAAATTTTTTTTTCAGAAAAAAATCCTAATTAATGTTACATATGCTAACACTTCATTATTTGACCCCTTTGAACATGAGGCATTGAGAAAGTGACTATATAATTTATTGTCCAGGGCAGGACATTCTTGAGAGTTAAAGGGAGTACTATTAATACTTTCACCATAATTATAAGAGTAAAACAAGACTGCTCCAGGCCATATAAAATATATAGTTATTTTAGCTCTATTATAGTTTCACATACCTGTACACACATATACTCAGAGCATTGTTTTCATTTATACCTCCTCATGTTGATTGCTTTATGTGTAAAATCTTTTAACATTTTTTTCCTTGTGCCATATAAACACACATTAGGTTAAAACATATGGGGTCTCTGTATGTTCAGACAACACTGCATGGAGCTAGATTTTTTTAACTCTGGGGAAAGCATTTCTTCTCAGACATTTTCTCACTCTTGTCTCTGCGGCACAGGATAACAAGGCAAGGACATTAGGGCTTTATGAGCCGATTGGCTTCTCTCCAGGGACATCTCAACTTTGGAATTTTTCTGGTGGGCATCAGTTTTCATCCGCCCGCCTTTCCCTCTTCTTCTCTGGCACAAGGTCCCGAAGTTCTTTGCAGGAAGCACAGAAAGGAACAACTTGTTTTTTGACCACAGTTTAGCAACTGTGCCATTTATTGGCCTTTTGGGAAACCACATTCTTGGATCACCATGCTACCAATTAATTGATTCTTTTCCTCACTGCTTAGAATTTTTTTTTTTTCAAGAAGAAAAAAGACACCTTAGTTGGCCATAAGAAACCCAAAGAAGAACTTTGCATTCAAAAGTGCTGTTTGGAAATGCCCAATTTTGTGGCATGTTAGGTCAGTTAATATATGGCCCAGAGTCCATAGAAACTAAAGAAGAGAATCCCAAGTCCTGACCGGGCTTTTCAAGACCTGCTATAATCTTGCCCCTGTTTCGTCTCACCTCCCTTCTCTCCTCTCCATTCCAGTTGCACTAGTGTCCTTCAGCAGGCCGAAGAGACACGGCCGTGGGGACTTTCATTCCTTTCTGTGCACTGAAGTAGCTACAAAAATCAAACATTTGCTTCCTCCAGGTGTTCAAAGGCCATGTGATCAGAGTCTTTCTTGAATTTTCTAGATACAGTTTCACAATTTTTCCGTCTTTAAACACCCAGGAGGTCCCCTAGTCTTCATCTTACCCGTCCTTTTCCTTTCAGCACATGTGACTGTGTGAATTGGACTCTGTATGTCTCTCATTGTTAGACAGTGAAGGGACCCTGGGAATATAAGCTCTGACTGTGGGGACTTGCCTTGTTGAGCTCAGTTCTGTTTGCAACCCGAAGCCATCCTTTTCATCCCCAATAGTAATTTTGGATGCACTGTTGGTAGAATAAAGAAATCACAGCCGGGCGGTGGTGGCGGTGCACGCCTTTAATCCCAGCACTCGGGAGGCAGAGGCAGGCGGATCTCTGTGAGTTCGAGGCCAGCCTGGTCTATAAAACGAGTTCCAGGAAAGGCACAAAGCTACACAGAGAAACCCTGTCTTGAAAAACCAAAAATAAATAAATAAATAAATAAATAAATAAATAAATAAATAAATATAAAAAAATTAAAAAAAGAAATCACGTGTTATCAATGTAGCAGGTGACAGTCAACATGGCCGAAGTAGGGTGAAGGGAAAGGTCATAAAGCATCGGATAGGTTCAGTGGCTCCATGGTGATGGACTTTAACTCTGGGTAAAAGACCTGAGTTTCAGTTTCTCTAAATCAGGCTGGTTATTGTCTGAAGCTTTTATTGGACACTGTAGGAAATCCAGGCCCAATGCTTAGCTTTTCCTCCTACCTTCTGCTTAGCTTCTTTTCCCAACTTAACTGCTCATTAATGTGTCTACCAAAGATAAACTCGGGATGACGGGAGACAAAACCCCGACTAAGAAAGACCTTCAGGTACTGTTTGGAGACAGTGTCAACCCCTCCGCCCCCAACCTGTTTGAATGTCTTCTGCATTCCTCAAGAAACCAAGCGTGCCTTTACCGACAACAGTAAAGCTTTATTCCAGCCAAGGTTGGACTTTGAAATTTTAATTTCTTAGCATTTGCTGAATAACTCGAAAGTTCTCTTTATTTCTGCTTAAAAGTTTTTCCATCCTACACCTCATCATTTCTCCCTCTAGTTGAAGAAAGTATTTGAGGTTTAGAGATTTGGAATTTGCCCACTTGGAGGAGGGCAGCTGACACATTTCTTGCTCTGTAGTCACTTTATCCAAGCCCCTCCAGCCAGGAGCTGGCTCCTCTCCCTACTCTACTAGCTTTGTAGCGTCCCCAAATGCCATTGGTGAAACAGAGACTACTTCTGTGCTCTGAAGAGGAGCCTCACCATTTCCTGAGAGCTCTGCACTAAAAATCGCTCCCCATTTCCAATCTTTTGTGAACGTGGGTGAATGTAGTTCTCCTTTCTTCAGAGACGACCATTTTCTCATCTCCTGTATAAATCCAACAAGGTGCCAAACACAAGCAAAGGATTTCTAGAGACTCTTGAGGGCAGCATGCTTAATTCACATGAATGAAATAAATTTTAAATGTTTTCATGAGCAGTGCAGTTATAATTGCTGGTTAGTTTGTAACAAGTGGTCAACATCTGAAAGTTTATAGCTATTAGATGAACAAATAAAGAGCCCATATCTGTCGTCAGCGAGACTCACAGTCAGGTCTAATAGATGAAAGAAACTGTTCTAGCCCTGGTCTGTTTTCTCTGGGATCCCTGCTACAGGTCCATGAACAGTGATTAATTACCCCAAAAGTTACTCTTGAGGCCACAGAATCCTTGGTTGGCTCATGCCTATCCCAGGAGAAACTGAATTGCCTGGCTTTTATGATCTGATTAATTAATGTTTAGTAAATTTTATAAGTGTGTAATTTTTGTTTTATTGGATGGAAATATCTTTCAAGTGTTTCTTTTACCCCCAGAGAAAAATGTGGTTCATACTAAAATTTTTGTATCAAGGTTCCCCAAAATAGGTATACACAACCCCAAATAACACTTAAACTATTGGACATAATTAAGATGTAGCTTTGTATCTTTTTATTACAGTGCAAATTTCTCTCAGAATGTGTATCATTAAAATTTTCTCAGAATCAAACATTCAAGGATTGGATTCTGAAAAAAAAAGTTGTATTATTTCTTCATTGAAGCTTCATTATTTAAGAATAGTCAAGTGATTTAAACAAGAAGGTATTTGGCAGTAATTTGCCATTTAATCAATGTAGAGTGTGACTGAAAGTTTCAGTCTCATTGCAAGGGCATTCAGTCCCAAGAGGCATTCTTACAGTAGGTTTAACTATTGATTTCTCCATGCTTTCTCTCTCTTGCTTTTTGAGAACATTCTTCTTGTGTGACTGCATATTTACATAATTAACCAGCCTTCCACACTGTAAGATTCAACATCAGGTGCTCTGATAGCAGCCAGTGGATGGAAATTGCCTAGCAAGTGATGTGATAGAAATCAAAGGATATAAAGTGTCTATCACTGGTAGCAAAGCCTTCCTTCACTGATCCCTTATGAATAATTTACAGAATATGAGTAATTAATGGGGAATTAAAGTCTAAATGTGGTGCTTTTTAGATCAGCATTATTTAGGCAGACACGATTAGAGTTCTTTGCAATGTAGGCTTTTAATTGAATGCCAGAGCAAAAGCCCTTGAGAGTTATAATGACGTAAATGATTATGGAAATTGTAATTGCACCTTAAGAGATACGGAAGTGAGGCGGACACAGAGCTGGCAATCAGGACAGAGTGTGTTTGAGAGCAGAAAGGAGGACTGCATGAACACCCAGCGATTCCTACTAAATGAGCTGACGAGGTGGAGGGTACAGAGCCTCATCAGAATTCATTTTGAATGTCAGAAGAACTTTGATGCCCCCTTTCCTGTGTTCATTATAAGAATTAAGCACCACATGTGTAAACTCACAATGAAAACCAACATTTTTTAATTTTATGCCCCTGGAACCCTTTGCAGATCAGGCACATAGCCAATATATGCATTTCACTGATGACTTTTAAAGATGCTTATGGCTTACACTGCCTGGTGTTGTCTCTAATTCACACCCCCAACACACTCATGTGAGGTCAGGGATTTTGTTGTTTTTCGTTTCCCGTAGAATTTAGTCTGTTTACTTTTGTTTCAGCTGTTGGTATAAAACTACAGGCTGCTTTCATGGTAAAATTGAGCTCAGGGGGTAAAACAAGCCCAGAAAGACGTGTGTGTTTGTGTGTGTGTGTGTGTGTGTGTGTGTGTGTGTGTTCATGTATATATGGTATACATGAATGTAGAGGCCAGATGAGAACCTCAGGTACTGCCCACCTTGCTTTTTGAGACCGGATCTCTTATTGGCCCGGGACTTGTCATGCAGGCTGGCCTTGCTGGCCAGGGAGCCTCAGGGACCCTCCTTTCCCAATCTTCCCAGGAATGGGATTACAGACATTTTTGCTGCCATCCCTGGATTTCTTTTCTTAAACATGGTTCTGGAAGGTTAACTTGGGTCTTCATGCATATACAGCAAGTGCTTATGAGTTATGAAAGCAGTTAGTTTTCTCTATTTTTTGATAGTGGTATAAAATACTCCACTATAGAAACCTCTTCAGAGGAATAAACTTACGCATAGTTGAAAGAGTTAGTACTATTCATACTGTACTGTGTGTGTTCAGCTTTCTCTTTTCACAGATAGTAGACTTGTACCATTAAGAGATTGGGTGATCTTGTTCTTGAGTTGGCTCCATGAAAGGCTGGGGCTTTTATCTTTCTGGGAAACAAATATGCAATATGCAAACTGTCAGTGTGCATAATGACCCCAGGTGACTTCAAGCA
Source organism: Peromyscus maniculatus bairdii (assembly GCF_049852395.1). Lineage (NCBI taxonomy): Eukaryota > Metazoa > Chordata > Mammalia > Rodentia > Cricetidae > Peromyscus > Peromyscus maniculatus. The sequence goes on along the minus strand of NC_134862.1, from coordinate 71,417,077 downwards.
GCATCTCTCAGGGAGGCCTTTTCCTAACTTCTTTCAAGCTTGAGGAAATGTTATTCAAGAGCCTATAAATTTGTAAGGTTCTTGGGGTGGTTTATCTGAGAATTCAGGGTGGTGTTTTGGTATCAGAATATTATCTATGTAGTTGCTCAGTTTCCTTCCCTTATATCACATTGTGAAATCATGTCATTAAACATTATGAGAATGTGATTTGAGGGATTAGAGAAATGGATCAGCAGTTAAGAATGTTTGCTATACAATCAGGAGGACTGCAAATTGGATCCCGATACCTAGGTGACAAGCTGGGTATCTCTGCAAATGTTTGAAACCCCAGCTCTGAGGGCTGGAGTTTGCAGGCTTCCAGCCTAGCCAAGAGTAAGCCTCAGCTTCAGGGAGAGAACCTGCTTCAGAGAAATAGGCAGAGAGTGATAGAGAAAGACTCCAGCACCCTCTTCTAGCCTGTACATGTACACACACATGTACAGCTGTGACATACCCTTCCATGCATAAGCACATATAGTCACATAGGCATCCGTATATACATATAAACTTACATAAATATATTAATTAAAAACATTTTGTAACGGCCACTGTTTGCTGTTTATATAATGCTATTTTGTTTGTCAATGTGTGTTTTCTTACCATTGGAATTAGTCATTTACTTGGAATTAGCCAGGGGTGTGCCCATTCTTTTCTATTTCCACTGTTGCCATTTCTGTCAAAGCTACTATTATTTCCTCTCTGAGTTTTTCAATAGCCAGAAAGTCCTGACAAGCCTCAACGATGATGCATCTGCCTGGTGTCTTAGTTAGGGTTTCTATGGCTGCGATAAAACACCATGACCAAAAGCAGCTTGGAGGGGAAGGGTCTGTTTCAACTTACACTTCTACATCACAGCCCATCATCAAAGGAAGTCAGGCAGGAACTTAAGGCAGGAACCTAAAGGCAGGAATTAAAACATACGCCACGAAGAGAGCTGCTTGTTGGCTTGCTCTCCGTGGCTTGTTCAGCCTGCTTTCTTATACAGCTCAGGAGTACCTACCCAGGGGCAGCACTGTCAACAATGGGCAGGGCCCTCTCCCATCAATCACTAATTAAGAACAGGCACTCCTGACTTGTCCACCGGCAACTGTTATGGAGGCATTTTCTTAATTGAGAGTCCCTCTTCCCAAATAATTCCAACTTCTGTCAAGTTGACAATAAACTAGCCAGGACACTGGGTTTCTGCTTTATTTCCAGAGAACCACTGTCCTGGGTTTGAGGCATCTCCCCCTAGTTGACAGGGCTGCTGGGGTTAATCTCCTGTAAAAACTCAAGTTTCTCTTTTGCTCTCAGAAGGAACAGCCTCTGTAATAGCATCACGCACCTCTGCTCTGTTTCTGTGGTACAACTTTGTGTAACATTAATGCCCGGACATGTTTTCTTGACAGCTGGCTAACTTCCCCAGACTTTGTGAGGAAACAGAAAGGATTGTTGCTAACCACATCCGTGAGCGAGAAGGGAAGACCAAGGACCAGGTGAGTGAAGATTTTCCTGGTGGCAGTGCCTTTGTGGAAGGATTTTACCAAGGTGTGTGGCATGAATCCTAAGTGGTCTTCTAATAAAAACCCAGAGACAGATATTGGGCTAAATGCTGAAAGATCAGAGAGTCAGCTGAAAAGGCTTCTAGTTCCTGTTTCCTCAAGCCTTCTATGCCTTTCTCTGCCCAGCCCATTTCACTTCTTTCCTAGTGCTGGGATTAATGGCGAGTGTGCTTCCCAAATACTGGTAGCAAAGGCATGAGATCTCAAGTGCTGGGATTAAAGGTGTGTGACTCCCAAATACTGGGGTTAAAGGTGTGTGCCACCATTGCCTGGCTCTGTTTCTCTCCTAGACTGAATCAATCTCACATAGTCCAGGGTGGCTTTGAACTCACAGAGATGCTAGGATTAAAGGTGGGTGCCACCACTGCCTGGCCTCTATGTTTAATCTAGTGGCTGGCTCTGTCCTCTGATTCTCAGGCAAGCTTTATGTGATACACAATACATCACCACAAAGGTATCTGGTTGTTGTCTAGTCCTCAATCACAAAACAGTAAAGGACATAACAACATCATGCTTGCTTTTACTTTTTATGAATTATATATACGTATATATGTTACTACTATACCAAAGTCTTATGCAAGGATCCAGAATTCTAAAATTTAAAATCAACAGTACAAATCCAGAGCCAAGCATGGGGGCTCACATCTGCAATATCTGCACTTGAGAAGCAGAGGCAGGAGGATTGCCACAAGTCCACGGAGGCCAGCCTGAGCTACAGTGTAAGATCCTGTCTCAGTGAACAGATCAACAACCAGGAACAACCTACCTTCCACACAGGAAGTGCTGTCATTTCCCCCTCAACCTTCCATGACTATCATGTTACTGTTCCAGCATATACACACTGCTCACGTTGATAACCATTGAACCAGAAACACACTACATTTTTTCCTTTTAGATGGATTTCTCATGTATTAATGGATTTGTACATAAACTCCAGGATATTAAAAAAATTCTAAACATTTTTCTTACAGATTTCTATGAACTTGCCTGTGAAATCTACCATTGGAGAAAGATGTTTAGGAACTAATATTTTAAACATTCAGAACTACTTTGCAAATTCACTTGGCTTGTAAGGAATGACCTTGAAACCATTTTCAAACCCTAGCACTCTGACTTGGAAAGATAATTTTTAAGGGAGGATACTTTATTTGAGGAAAGGATAGCAAATTCTCATGTCAAAATGGCTATTTCTTAGTTACTTATCAACACGATAATGGAAAATACTAAGGCTTTCAAATGCTCTTCCACACCACAGCTGCAAGCTTCGTGCAGAGAGAATACTGGACTTGGGCCATGCGTTCTCTCCCAAGTAACAGTGTGTTCTTGTGAAAATCACTTCTTAGGACTGCTGGTGTTTTTACATGGGCAGGATTGGGCTGTTGTTCTATATGGTCTCTGAGTGCGTCCATAAGTTAGTACTCCAAGATTTTATGATTGTCAGATGGGTTGGAATGGGAAGGAGAAAAAAAAATGAAGAAGAAGAAGAAGAGAAGAGAAAAAAATAGAGAGTAGAAACCACAGTAAGAGAGACACACACAGCTTGCATAATGGGAGAGTGGAAGCAGGAAGTGAAGAGAGTCCCAGAGGCTTGGCAGGCTGGGGCATTTGTGAGGGACCCCAGTGGAAACTGTTTTCTCTGCTTGAGCTCGGAACTGATTGTTACTACTTTTTTATCAGTGTGCTTTGAAAATTAATTGCCCACCATTTATAATTTCCACTTATTTTCCAGCTTTTACAATCTTGGATAGCAGCCCAAAGTAGAGAAAAGAGGTATTGTAACCTAGCCAGCATTAACTCACGAGCCAGTGAAATGAAGCCAGGAATCTCAGACGTATAGTCCCAAGCTAGAGGTTCCCTTTCCCCATCTAATGTCTTGGCTGCTGCTGGACCAGTACAAGCCAGTTCTATCAAATTCTGTAATTGCAGCACTTAGGAAGTCGAGGCAGGAGGATTAGGAATTCAGGTCCATTCTCTGTTACGTAGCCATTTTAAGGCTAGGCCAGGCTCCATGAGACCCTGTCCAGTTTTATTTCCATTGCTGTGATAACGTCTCCCTGACAAAAGACAGCTTAGGAGAGAAAGGATTTCTTTTGGCTTACCGTTCCATCACCACACAACACTCAAGGTAGCAGGGACTCCAAGCAGCTTCTTACATCATACCCACAGTCAGGAACAGAGAGGAAGGAATGTGTGGCTCTTCCTTGCTCACTTTCACTAAACTGATCAGGGCCCTGACTATGAAATGGCCACACTCAGGGTAGGTTTTTCCACCTCAAATAACCAAGAAAAAAAATCCCTTATAGATATGGCCACAGGCCAACCGGCTATATGCATTCCCTCATTGAGACTCTCTCTGGGTGGCTCTCTCTAGGTTATATCAAGTTGACAGTGAAAACTGCCTATCACAGTCCTGGTCTAAAAAAAATCAACTACATTTGATTTTAAATGAACAGGATGCTTTGACTTGTGTTTTTATCCTGTAACGCTCGAATGATGGCATATAAGATTAACTCATAGGGATCCCGAGTAAAACTAATATTGGGGGAAAAGTAGTATGTTGTTTTACCATCACTGTGACCCTATATAGGTCAGGTGCTGACATTTTCATGTTGACATTTTCATTTTTTTCTTGTTTCGGTAAAATGACATATTCAATTTAGCATTAGATCTGGAACATCTAGGCCACAGTGTCCAAGAACCCAGGGTCATGGACCTGGAGAGTAAGCAGACAGATTGGTGGCTCCACAGACTTAAGTTCATAATACACTTCTGATTGAAGCAGAGTCCTGGCTTGCAGTAGCTTAAGGTGGACCCCAGGATTTGCATCAGTAGACATACGCCTCTAAAGTCACCAGGACAGAAGACATCACTTCTGGCTGGGATATGCCTATTTTATGTCATGCTAATATCAAAGAGTCAGGCACAGTCCTGGCATCAGGGTCAGGTCCTAACACTCGTAGAAGCCCAAAGTGTTGTATATTTATAGCATGCTGAGAGGCCGTGTGAAGGGGGATGGGTGTGGTCTAGGGCTACTCGGAGGCAATCATAGTGACTACAGTCCAAAAAGGCTATCTATGGTTGAGTCATGGTGGATCCCTACATAATTGTGAAGTATGCCAGGCTAGCTCACTGTACCACTAGAACTCTAATTGTTATTAAGATAGTGCACTCTTAGCTTAGACTGCCTGAGCTTCAAATCCAAGCTCTAACTCTTACATTCTAGGTAACATTTTGTAAGTTATTTTCATTCTTTAAAAATATTTATCGTGTGTGTGCATCATGCGTGTTATAAAGGTCAAACTCAGGTCATCAGGCTTGATGCAAGTATCCTTACCTGCTGAATTATTTCAGTGTTCCAACTTGCATATATATATATATGTGTGTGTGTGTGTGTGTGTGTGTGTGTGTGTGTGTGTGTGTGTATGTACACCTTTAGGATAAGCAGTGGTAGTTAACTCATGGACATTTTATAAGGATGAAATCCATGCACAGCTCTTTGTTCCAATTAGTTACTTACCTTTGCATCACTGTGAACACAATACCAGACAGAAACAACTCAAGGGAGGGAAGTGTTATTTTGTATTCCTTCCTCCTACAGTCTCAATGACAAACTAAGTTGCAGTTCCACTAAAGTTCACTCTGCAGAGCGAGTGGGTTTGTTAGGCTTACTTACAGAGGAAGAGGCGAGCAGCTTTAGGCAGGAGAATGGCTGACCTTAAAGCAGCCACTATAGAAGGTCTGTACCTAGCATGGATGGTGACTCCTCCACGGTTGTATGATGGAGTCCCTTCCCTTAACCTGTCCCTAAATATATCCTCTGGCCCTTCTCAGAGACTGCAAGGTCATGTGGAGTTAGGGCAGAACTCCCCATACCTGGTAGGAAAGGTTGGGAGGATATTCAGGTAGGGGTGCCATGAACCTCCCTATCCCCTTCTAAGAAGGAGTGCCAATAGTCAACAAGGCCAGCTGTGATGATCTTCGGTGAGCAGGCACAACCCAAATCCTGACAATGCAGTCGTTCAGCTCAGAGGATAGTCCCGTACAACAGGTGGTCATAATCTTCAAAGACTGTCCCCTAGTGACACACTTCCTCCAGCTCGGATCCACCTCACAAAGTCCAGTCTTCCACAATGCCACCATCATGTGGGGAACAAGCCTTCAAAACATAAGCCAGGGAGACATTTCAAATTCAAACTACAACACCATACCTATACCACCAAAGAAAGGCTCGTGGCTTGTCATAAAGAAAAGTACACTTGATCAAACCATAAGCTTTCTGAAGTCTTCACATTCTAACATTGCTTGAAAGTCTGTCAGAGTCTCTACTCAGACTCAAGGCAGTCTCTTAGCTGTTAACTTCTGTAAAATAAAAAAAAAGAAAGTTACATGCTTCTATTTCGTAATGGTACAGAGTTAAGTAGCAGGAGGAGAGAGGCCAGTAAGGAAAAATCGGACGAAACCGAGACTAAAACCCAGAAGAGGAAATTTCCAGCATCTAGGGAATATAAAGGCATCATCTGAGCTCCAATGCGCTCAGCAGCCCTGTCCTCACGGTCTTACCACTTTCGGTACACATTAGCTCTTCTCCTGGGCTGGCTCCTCTCCTCTCTCTGCAGGATCCAGAGTTAAACAACTGACCCACATTCCTGGTATCTCCAACATCCTGCAGTTCCCACTGTAACTTAGCCATCATGCTCATGTCTTTGTGTTATGTTAGGGTATTCCTGCAAGGAATTGGACCCTGGTACGTGATGCCTAGTCTCGTGGGCTTTTCCTTGGAGTATTAGTGGAAGCCTCTGTGACCCCATAAATCTTGGGTTCTGCATGCTTGCAAATCATGCACTTCATGGGCAATGCCAAGTTGTACTCTGTGTCTGAACAGTGTCAGGCCTCTTGGCTGTGGCTGTAGTGACCTTTGATTGCCTAGGCGCTGAACCTGGGAAGCACTTTCATATGTGAGCAGGGTGCTCTAGAGGTACTTGCTTATCAAGGGGAAGTCTCTGAAGTGGGTTTGAAGTTTTGTATTTAGGGTCTATAATGGGTAGGATCTGACCAATATCTGAAATATTCTTGGGGAACTCCTGTTATCTTGTGCAGAGTGCTTAGGTTTTCTTTAATTGCTCTAAATTCTTTAAAAGCTACAGCTCTTTGTCTGACAAAGCAAATGAGCTCACTTTCCTTCCCAAACAGCGTTTTCCCACATAGTTTTCTCCGAATGCTTACTTCGAATCTTAATAAAAGCAGCCAGCAATAAACCATACCACCTGCCTGATTTCAATGCTGTCTTGAAGTTCCCTCACCAAATAACCAGTTCTTTACTTTTGAATTCACCCTTAAAAATTTCAAGACATAGGCTAAACATAGACAAATCCTTTGCCAGAGTATAATAATTGTGCAATGTGAAAAACTCTAGGGTTTCTCTAACCCATGTCTCCAAATTTTCAAATTCCTCCTGTAAACCATTTCCAAAGGCCCAGGAACTACATGGTCAGTTGAATCATAACAACCCTACTTCTCTAGTACAGCCTTCTGGTATTAGTTTCTTTGGCATTGCTGTGACCACAGTAGCCAACATAGACAACCTAAGGAGAAAATGCTTGCATTGATTCACAGCTTCAGAGGATTTCAGTCCATCATGGTGGGAAGATATGGAGAAACATCACAGATCATTGTGGCAGGAGCATGTGACAGGATCTGGTCACGTGCTGACAAACCAGGAACCAAGGAGTGAACCTGGAGCCAGGGCTGGTAATAACTTTCCAGGGTTCACCCTACTGACTTCTGCCAGCTAGGCTCTATCGGAAGGTTCCAGAACTTCCCCAATAGCACCATGAGATGGGGAACATTAAAACCACAGCATTAACTTGAGCTGCTATTCATTCGTTGGGGCACAGAAGAGATGGAAAATGATGGCCTTTTCTGACTTCAGAGGAGTCTTCCAGCTGTGTCTTTGATGTACGGATTAATTCATTCTCCAAGTGGGGGATTAGTGATGGGATAGGTATCTCCCTCTTTTCTTTAAAGTATTTATTTACATGTGTGTGTGAGTGTATATGCACATATGTGAGTATATATGTGTGTATACATACATACAGACAGACACATACACACAGACACAGACACACACACACACACACACACACACACACACACACACACACACACACACACACATATGAACTTCTGCATGTGCTCAGAGACCAGAGGAGAGCATTGGGTTTTCTTATGTATCACTTTCCAATTGTTATTTTGAGGCAGAGTCTCTCTCTGAATATGAGGCTAATGCAGTGGTTCTCAACCTGTAGGTCTCAATGCCTTTGGCAAACCTCTGTCTCCAAAAATATTTACATTATGATTCATAACAGTAGCAAAATTACAGTTATGAAATAGCAACAAAAATAATTTTATGATTGTGGGTCACCATAACATAAGAAATTGTATTAAAGAGTCTCAGCATTAGGAAGGTTGAGAACCACTAGGCTAGTGCTTTCTTGGCTAGGCTAGAAGCCAACAAGCTCCAGTGATCCCCCTGTCTATGTCTCTCTTGAAGCTGGGGTTACAGGCATATGATAAATGCCTCATCTTATTCTGGGTACTGGGATCCAAACACCAGTCTTCATGATTATGCAGCAAGTATTCTTAACCACTGAGCCATCTGTCTAGTTTTAGGTCTTCCTTTCAAAGTAATGATCCCAGTGCCTGACAGCTATTCACCACCTCCGAGAAGCTTGTGGTCACTCCTGGTTTGGACCTGTGTAGCACAGGAGGAAAAACATGTTTTAGAAATGTAATCATGCCATTTTGGATAGATGTCCCATTTGAATTCTGAACTACATGCTGTCTTGAGCCTTGTGCTTTTGATACAGCTCATCAGATACTGGCCTATTTTCTCAATTCTCCATGCCTCTAAAATACTTTGAGACATTCCTACCATTTGCTTTCTTTAATTTTTTTTAAAAAAATTATTAACCACCCCTGCTCATGAAATATTGAGGGTAAAAAAATGAATCCTCAAAATTAAACATGAAAACTCGTAAACTCATAAATCTGTAAGTTTTGTTCTTAAATGTTTTTAGAACGTCATATGTACCAGCTATTCTTCTAGATGTTTCTATATGCCTAATTACATGTTAAAAAAAAAGTTTTGTGAGTTTGTGAGTTGCTGCTGCTATAAGTGGTAAATTTATTTTTCTTCAACTAAATATTCAGTGACTGGGTAAGACCACAGGGAGGAACTCTGAGAAAGTGAAAAGATGCGAAAAAAATGTACTGTTTTCTTTTTCATCCCCCACATGGCAACCTGGCCGTTTTCCTAGGGTGAACACAGACTCCCAATTTCCAGGAATATGAATGAGAACAGCCATAGCTTTTATTTTTTCACTGTTTTCCTACACCACAGTCCAAGTTAATGAGTGTCTGTGTCCAGGGTGCTCATCATAGCTGTGGGTTACGCTGGCAATTCTGTGGATATTTTACTCTTTATGCCAGAACAATTTATTTGTACTTAAACATTATACTGCATAGATATGGAATGTTGGCAAATGAGTCTGGGAATATAATGTTTAAGAGAATCTGACTTGATTGGTGGGAGAATAGAGGTAACACTATAGCTAAATTAAAAATAATAATTCCTCAGTATTATTCAAGAGATAAAATTAAATTTTATCTAGGAAAACGGCCAGGTTGCATGTGGGGGATGAAAAAGAAAACAGTACATTTTTTCTCATCCTTTCACTTTCTCAGCACCAGATATGAGGGCTAGAGGTCGGGAGTTTAAGATCATCCTTATGTCCACAGTGAGTTTAAGGCTAGCCTGGGCTATGTGAGGCATTTCTCCCCTCGCCTCCCCATCTTTCTCTTCTTCTTCCTCTTTCTTTTCTAAATAAGGGGTCAAAAAATGAAAGTGTAGGAGTTTCTTAATTTTCTTTTTTCTTTCTTTCTTTCTTTTTTTTTTTAACTTGTCACCAAGTCTCAGTATCTGAAAAAGGACATTGTGCAGTTAAAAGAACAAAAAGAAGCACAGTAAGAGAAGTTTCTATTTGAAAATCTCCAGAATAAAGCCTTTTTTTCTGGCAATTTCTGCTTGCTTCACCCCCTTCTTGCCTCACTCAGGTCCCTTGGTTCCCCACTGTAGCCTCGGACATGTGTTCAATCCATCCCTTCATAGATCTCACCAACAACTGTGTCGTTCAACACACTAGTCCAGGCACTGGGCACCTGCAAGGCACCAAAGAGGGAGCTCTGTGCATAATATGCCGAAGGTCCTCCATGTCAAGTACTAGTGCTGTACAAGAAACGAGGCAGTGTACAATGGTGGACTGTAATAACGAGCTATCCAGGCAGAAACGTCAGGGAAGCATCCTTTGTCAAGACAGTGTTTTAACTGAGCTTTGGCTGAAGCTTTAGTCAGGCAATGAACTTGACTCATCTGAAGCAGGTTCTGTATTTCTTTATGTATTCTCTTTCTGAGTTGATAGATGAAATATTTCTGTTACCTAGAGGGTGCTTAAAAAGAAAAGTATGGAAAGAGTGAAGAAAACTCAGGGGTAATATTGCTTATATATGATTGCCTTTCCTTAGAACATGGCCTCTGCTTTAGAGGAAGAGAATAATTCTAGGTTTTGTTCTATGACAGCAAGTAGTTCATATGTCTATGAATTACAATGCTATTCTCTTCATGTGATACTTGGACTTACCTACCATGGAGGATTTTAACTTATAAATTTGGAGTGTAAAGGACTCAAAAAGAGAAAAATTATTTGTTGTTTTAATAAAAAATCACTTTAAAAACCAAATACCAAGAAACAACCTGGGTGATCATTGAATTGAACATCTGAGAATTTTAAAGATGGGTTGTCATGACAGTGATTCCGTTTGTCTTCCAGGTCCTGCTGTTGATTGACATTCAAGTCTCATACATTAACACCAACCATGAAGACTTCATCGGCTTTGCAAAGTACGTGAGATAACTGATTGCCTATGCATTTCTACTGCTACTTCATAAAAACATACGTTATCAGTTTCTACTATAGCTCTACCACCTTTAAACAGAACCAGTCTGTGTCAGGCTAATTCTGAGTCCATCTACTTTAGAGCCCCATAGTCATGGAGCAGGGGAATTTACTATTCTCTTGATAAAGGATGGTAGTTGGGTTTCTTGTGCAGAGCACAAAGTCATGTGTCTTTAATACTCATTACACACACACACACACACACACACACACACACACACACACACACACAGTTTTTCGAGACAGGGTTTCTCTATGTAGTTTTGGTGCCTGTCCTGGATCTTGCTCTGTAGACCAGGCTGGCCTTGAACTCACAGAGATCTGCCTGACTCTGCCTCCCAGGTGCTGGGATTAAAGGCGTGCACCACCACCGCCTGGCTTTCATTATATTTTTGAAAGATGATCTTTAGTTTGTACTTGAACTCCAATAGAGGAGCAACAATAATTGCACGTTAAAGTTCAGGGTAATATTCTTTCTTCAATTAATTTGAAATACCAAATACAATTCCAGGTGGATGTGGTGGTTCATACTTGTAATCGATACTTCATACTTAGCATTTGGGAGGCTAAGTCAGGAGGGTTGTTGAGAATTGAATTCTAGCCAGCTTGAGCTACAGAGTGAGAGTCTGTCTCAAAAGGCAATAAATAAAGACATATAAAAAAATAAATAAAAAACACTTGTAAGATCCAAAATATTAAGCTGTTTGGACTTCTCTACACCAGAATGAGGAGGACTGGAAACAGCAACAGTAACATACTTTTAAAATTTAGATGTGGACTGTTGGTATACTCCTTTTTATAGAATGAATATGATTTACATACACTTGTTTATATGTTACTATTCTTCACAGGTCATATATACAAATAGTTATTCATTATGCTACATTTTAAGATTCTGAATTCACTATGTTTTTTCTTTCTTGTTAATGGTGCCAGTATTTAGTTTGAAGAATCATGATCCTAGTTCTAACATGGCAAGCAAGCTGTTATAATCTAAAGAGTACAAAACAGTGCCTATTTTATATTAAATATAAAATAGAAAGCTTATGTGCTTTTACTTGAACTGAATGTTCAAGAACAGGGACAACAAAAATAAGACACACCAAAAATCAACCCAATTTATTTTATTTTACTCAGACTTGGAAGAAATATATGCAGACCATGTGATCTAAACTAAATAGTGGCCCAAGAGATTTATAGGCATGTTTTAGGCAGGAGAATCTCAATTACCCAAAGAAAACCATCTCATCTGATTGAGGCTGTAGCTGTCATGGCTGAAGTAATGATATCAGTCTATTTTTCATCCAGTGGCTCTTACTGTTGAGAGGTGCATTAGTGTTTCCTGGCCATTCCCATCAATGTGCTATGGGTTAACTTCTCATTGCTCTGTGATAAACATGTTCCCTTGCCCAGTTGTCCTTCAGCTACACTGACCACTCTTACCTTCAGATAGGCATCTGCTATATGAGCCTTTCCTGTAGATCTGTCCTCTCCCTCTTGGTCCCATGGCCCTTCCCATTTTCTGCTCATTTCATTCTGCAACACAACTTGACCTCTAATGTATATCTCTTCCTCCTTGGCTTAGAAGGAGCTCTGAGAATTTCTTACACTTCTCCTTACAGTCAATGAACTTCAGGCAGTCATATTAGTTTCTGTAGAGGAGAAATAAAGACAAATAAATTATGATCTGCCTTTCAGAAGGCTGTCTAATAAGTGATAGGTATCTAATGGCAAGCTCTTTATTTGTCTCATTGGCTTCTCTGAGAAGTTTAAAAGATGAACTTGTTTTTACATCATTAGAAACAACAGGAATGCTGCCTTCAAAGTTGATTTTTGTGATGGACAAATGCCAATTAGAATCTTATAAACACATTGCAGCTCTGTGTATAACCTAGATGCAGTGTGTCAAAAGTGAAAAGGAGGCTACTGTGCTACCTCAAGGCATACCCCAAGTCAAGGAGATGGAACAAAAGCCCAATGCCTTTTGAAAGGATTCAAGGCTTAAACTTATCACAAAATCATTGTTACAATTTCAATTTTACTGAACACTCTATTTTTTTCCTAAGACATGATTTCATGTATGACCATGCTAGCCTTTAACTCTTTATGTAGCCAAGGATGGCCTTGAACTCTTGAACTTCCTGCCTCTGCATCACCAGTGCTGAGTTTACAGGTGTGTGAAACCCTAGCCAGCTGTGTTCCTTTGTCTCAGATCAATACCTGTCTGTCTGTCTGTCTGTCTGTCTGACTGTTTGTCTATCTACCCCTCTCTGATCTTTTGGTTTTTGTCTTTTTATAGGCTAGAGTTTATTTCTTTTTCCAATAAATTTTGGTAATTTTTTTTTGTCTCAGAGGCTGTAGGGCTATATTATTGTATTAATTGCTAGATTTTCAAAGAAAATTTTCAAATGTAGAACTTCTAGACACAGCCTTTGACCCAGCAGACAGCTCCTGTTTTCCAGTGAGATGAACTTTATTGTGTTGGGGAGGAGACGTGCTGTTAAAACTTTCCTAGAAGAGTGGGAACTTCTCTTTCCCCAAACTTTCTTTTAAAGAACTAGTCTGGAAGCCAGCAGCTACTGGGTCATTTTTTTGTTTACTGGTTTAACAAACAGACTAAGGAATACTCCCTGTTTTATGTTCCTCTGAGAAGTGTCAGAAGATAAATCAATAAAATTGGAGACTAGTTGGAAATGTGTTAGAAAACTATGGGATAGTCTGTTAGGGTTAGTTCTCTGTCTCTGTCTATCTGTCTCTCTGTCCCCCCTCCCTCTACTTTTCTGTCTGTCTCATTCCCTTCTCCTTCCCTTCTTCATTCCCTTCCCATACATAAAAACAAAAGACCTTGATCACAAGACTCACAGTTCTTTGTTAGTGTGTGTGTATGGTATGTAGTACATGTGTGTATGTACATATGTGGTGCATAGTGTGTGTAGACATATGCATACATATGTAAGGCCAGAGGAAGATGTTGGTTGTCTTCTATGATTCTGTGCCTCTTCTTTTAAGGCATAGTTTCTAAACTAGAAGTTCACCATTTCTGCTAGGCTGGTGACCACTGAGTTCCAGGGGCCCATCTGTTGTCAACTCCCAATGCGAGGGTTATCAGCACCTGTAGCCATGAGTGGTTTTTTTGAGTGGTGGCTGAGGATTTGACCTGAAGTCCCCTGCTTGCATAGCAAACCTTCATACCCACTGAACTGTCTCCCTCACCCCACTGTTTTACTTTGTACTAAAATTTATAATAACTTACGTATGATTGATTGCCTCTAGAATATTTTAGTTGCTAATTTCATTATCCCAAAGACAATACTTAATTTTTCATTAATATGTATTAGCTGTACATACTAATGGTTCTCAGCATGCTGCTTCAATGTATGCATACAGCACGCATTGATCAAATTTAGCCTCTATTTATTCTGTCGCTCATTTTCTAGTAACCCCATCAAAGATAATGTTTTGCACTAAGAATCAAAGGTAAATGTTCTTTCCATTTGTATGCTGAGTACATTTCAGTGTGACATGGGGTAATTATGAAGATGAAGAAATGTTCATTTCAAAATCACTTTGAAGGATTGTGGTATTTTCTGTGCTTTTAAAAATTAAAAAAACATGGTCGTAGCTATAAATTTTAAAGTTGGCAGGAATGCTGTTTCCATCAAGGAAGAAAAGTCAAGCCATATTTGAAGACAATTATGTAAGTATTTCTTGTGCCAAAGATAGAAAATGAAGGTCTAGCATTGAAGAAAATAGGCTCTTGGTTCATAAGAGTTTTAGTGAGTTGTCACAAGAGTGTATGAGCTCTCGGGTTTGTGGGATGGTGATGTGTGCAGATACATGAAGTGTTTGCAATGCGCTGACTTTTTGCCCTAAGAGTTTGGTTTTTTGTTTGTTTGTTTGTTTGTTTTTAAGGAAAAACACATGTTAGAATTAGATGAACAGAATCATTATTTTTAGAGTAGCGTTCAGGATATCTAATGGTTCTTTCAGCTACAGAACCTATTCTCTCCTCTGAGTCCAAGGGGCTTCCTTTTCAACTTCACAGCTCTCTGTTAAATGTCGACCATAAAATATGTGCCATGTACAATAAGCCTCAGCATGTTCTGCTGAAGGCTGGCTTTGGTATTTCCTGGCTTCCAAATGCTTGGTATTTCAACTATAACAATATAATTTCTGAACTGAAAGTTCAGCATTTCAGATGAAAACATCAACTTTCCTTATGACTTAAGAGATTCAATTTGTCCTTCTTCCTCAATGAAAAAACAGTCCCCTAAATTATATTTTGTTAGGTCATCTACCTAATCTTTGCTATTTGAGAAAATCAGAACTAGGCCAGTTGTTTGTTAGTTCATGCCGCCATGTTCTCAGTAGTCACACTGTTGGAACACAGGGGCAAACGCCTTAGCTCAATGTCTTAGGAAGCCTGGAAGTTCAAATTCTTGTGCCCTTCTTGCACTGATTCTTAGACACAAATTGCCTCCCGAGTCCCTGAGATTTATGCAGTTAGTGGTTTAAGAGAAATAAGGCTCTCGACATGGCCCATTAAAAGCACATCTTCCCACTGTAAGCCTCAGACCCCAGGGTCAGTCTAGCTTTTCATCTGCCGAGGAGATCCGAACACCTGTTTTCTCACACTTGAAATGATACAGTGAGCTTATTTCACATCTTGTTATGTGAGCACCGTGAAAATGCTGGGGGTTGTGACGCTCACTGTGTCTCTTTCCTGATCCTGTGGAATGCCTCTGTTACCGCTTATCAAAGGCAGTGAGTTTAAACCTCCCACTAAATGCCAGAGCCAGCAGGGCAAGGTCTTTCCTTTACATTCTTCTTTCATGTTTCCTTTTAACAAAATTAACTTCTAGGGTAATGATGTTCCTTGGTCCTACTGTTTACACAACGTGTCCTCTCTCTTTTGCAGCCAAAACTTGCCTATCAGAGTATAAAGGACTTTGGGGGGGGGTACTCACATGCAGGTTGAGTAATAAAGTGTTTGAATGTTCGGTCACTGACTGGGGTGGTTATCACTAGAACTCTTAAGTTTGGAAACTTGGAAAGCATGAAATATATCACTTATGCACTTTAGCATAAAGAATGTTGAGGGTGGGTGAGATAGTCTTCCCCAGAGAAGGGCACACCAATTGGTTATCCAATACAGAATGGTCAGCCCTGAGAACATGCATACAAGTAACACTATACACACTGAGCAGGTTGTATTTATGTATTTATGAATATATATGCATATATACACACACACATACACACATGTATGTGACAACAATTCATTTAAAAAGAGGTCATGAGTTTGTTTGCAAGAATGCAAGGAGAGTGTACATAGGTGAGTTTGGAGGGAGGCAAGGAAAGGGGGAAATGATGAATTTATATTATAATCCCCTAAAACAAAATAAATAATTTTTAAAAATAAAAAAAGCATCAACCATTCAAGTGAGTTATAAAGTCCAATGTTACAAGCATCATATTAAGATAAGTGAATTTCTAGTCTTAAACCTGCTTTTTTATTTAAATTTTTTATAGTTTTTGAGAATCATATGAGTACAGTATATTGTTTCAACTCCAACCTCTTACCTTTCCAACTCATCCTATGCTTCCCTACTCCCTTTCAGATTCATGACCTCTTCAATTGTTTTACACACACATAAACCATACACCACACACACACACACACACACACACACAGACACACACACATGCACGCGCACACACACACACTGTTATTAAGTACATTTAGTGCTACTTTTATATACATGCATTTAGGAGTGGCCAGTTGGGATTGAATCACCTATTAGGGGGATTATTCCCAGAAAAAATGATTTTCCCTCTTTCAGCAACCATTGATTAGCTCTTCATCTAGGGTTAGGGCTTAGATGAGTTTGCTCTCATTCAGATAGTTGGCATGGCAACTGGTCTTGTCATCATGTAGATCTTATTCAGGCAACCATACTGTTGAGATTTCCTGTGTGCAGCTTTTCTGTCATGTCTGGGAAACACTATCTGGTACCAGGTATCCTGGTCCTTTGGTTATCATCCACACCCATCCCTCAATGTTGCTGAACTGCTGCCATTTCCCCCGAGTCTTAGATGTAGGAGTTGTGTTATAGATGGATCAGCTGTGTCTGGGCACCCCATGTCAACTCCATTCTTTTTAAGAACTCTGTCTTTATTCTTAAAGTGAATCTTAGGGATTAATGAGCCTTCTTTCGTTGACTCCCTCTTAGTCCTGTAAGATTTTCACACATAATATTTATCCAGAAACTCACTGAAGGTCCATTAGAAATCCTTCACCCCTTTTTGATTCAGTCTGATTGGATAGAACCAGACTTACATATAGTAAGTTGCAGTCCTGGGCCTCTCATGAGGGTAACATGAAAGAGCACTCTGCTAGAGCTTCTTCACCCCCACAACAAAAATGTGCCCAACAAGCTTAGAAATGACAGACACACGTATCACATGCTGATCAGTATAGTACCCACTAGCTACATGTAGCTATTGAGCAGTTGAAATGTGCTAGTAAGATAGCTAATAAAAAAGAGAAATTAAAGTTTAAATTTAATCATCATACCTGCCCACCAGCTACTGAATTGGACAGCCCAGCTTTACAGTACACTGACTTTGGTTACTGGTATGGCATTCTTCATCAGTGAGTCCTGCTTTGATGATAGCTTGGTGATATCCTATAATGATAGCTACAGGAGAGAAAGGGAAATTAGGTCTCTTAGTTACCCCTAAGTGAGCCCAAGCCCTGCCGCTATCTCCACCCACGAGTCTATGCATTGCTGAAGTTTCTTCTATTTCTATGTCTCTTTTTATTTTCAAAAGAAACAGGCCAGGGCTACATGCATGCCCTGACTTAGCTTCAGAGCCCAAGCTTCTCATGAGTTCTCCATGTCCTCACTGTACCTGAGCACCGTTAAGTTGACTGAAGAGTCTCTGTACCTTCTCCTCTTGTTTTTCTTTTATCTTTCACTTTTTAACCCCCTCCAGTCTGGTCTCTGCCACAGCACTCTATTATGACTGCTTTTGTCCAGGACAGTTCTGAGTCTGCCATTTGACACCACTGCATACTACTCCTTATTGAAGAGCTCTGGGCCCTTGCTTCAGGGGTTTGCCCCCTCCACACATACTCTTTTCTGGTTTCCCCCTTTCTACTACAGCCTTTCTTTTTCAGCCATCTTTAGGGACTGTTCATCCTCTGCTTTATTTCTTCCCTAGATCACTTCCTTTGTTATTCAATGCACTATCCCTGACCAAATTCACTGGTAATGATGTTCAATTACCAACTTTGTCGGAAGACTCTGAATCCAGACCTGCATTCTGGGATCTTTTTCCTGAACTATGCCTGATGTGAAGCTTCCTCCTGCATGTTCTGCTTACGTATCCAAGAGAAGCCTCAACCCAGCATCCCATGAGTGCCTTTCCATGTCATAATCTCCACTTCTTCCCTTGTTCCCCTTCTCCGTGGATAGGAACTCTCAGTTGCTCAAACTGGAAATGTGATGTCATCCTGTCCTTCTTATTCTCTATCTACCTCTCTCTCCATCCTTGTCAAGTTGACCTGGATTTTTATCTCCATGCGGTGTTTCTGAGTTTGACTACTTCCTTCTGTCATCACTGCCTTACCCAAGTTATTCTTCTCTTAACTGGGTCCCTGCCTTCTGGCCTGGCCTTTTTCATTCTCGCTGGGATTCTCCACTACTTTTAGGATAAAGTCTGAATTAATTAGCAAAATTTCCAAAGCCTTCTATCTCTTCTACTTATATCTTCAGTTTGTTACATTGTCATCGGTCCTCTCTAGTCTATCCCCCAATTTTATATTCCAGCAAATTTGAGTATTTTGTAGTCCCCAAATAAAGATTATTGGTGCTTTACTACATGCCTACACTATGTGTCTTCAGAGCATTTGAATTTCTTTTGCAGCTAAACATTGATTGTTTGATTATACATAACCATGGCATAAAAACAAAATCCAAAAACATATTTCTTAAGAAGCTGGCGAGATGGCTCAGTAGGAAAAGGAAAAGAGACTGAACAACCAAGTTCAGTCTCTGGGACCACATGAAGAAAGGAGAGAAATGACTCCTACAGATTGTCCTCTGACCAACACACATGCACAGCGGCAGGCACATGCCTCCCTAAACAAACAAACAAACAAACAAACAAATAAATAAATAAATAAATAAATAAATAAATAAATAAATGCTTTAAAAATGTATTTCTGCTTACTACCATAAACTTGTGTTTGGTACTATCAATGGCAAAAGTGTTAGAAGTAGTAAGACACATACAGTATGCCATCTGCTATCAGACAGCAGACCCTGTTGGAGAGACAATAAAGACCTTCCTGCAACACTGGCCTGTTTGTACAGTATGGGCACAGACTGAAGGCTTTGGGGGTTCATGGCAAGGACAGAGAACTGGAGGCTTCTCAGAAGGCAGAGTTCATAAACTGAAGCTGATTGGACTTTGAACGCTGAGGAGGACTCCGACATCTGAAGAAGCTGGAGCGGCCGGCTGCCTCCTCTCTTCCTTCAGGGTCAATACTGTCCATTTGGGGGAAGTAATATTTATAAAAACAATTCTTTGGTCATACTATCTGCTGTCTTTTGATGGCCAAATTCTCTGTAACTGGCCCCAGCATACGGTTATTGGTCTAGAGGAATTTTAAGGTGATTTACAAACTGAGTCCATGATTACACCATAGAAGTTTGACCTGCAGCTTTCCCCGAGTCCTCATTTCCCCACACCCTGACTTTGTTAACAATTTTTTTTTGTGGGATAAAGTGGATATATGTCTTCTTGTGTTAAAATTTACATTTCAAATTTTCTATAAAAATCTAAGAACTGCAGACTGAATCAATGCTCCATGTCTCTGAATGTGGCAAGCAATCATCATGTGTAGGACTTCGTGGATAAATGGTCACCCAGCTCCTAGGCACACACTCTCCTGATACTTCAGTCTTTGTGTTGGCCACAGAGGAGGACAGAAAAGAGGAAGTGAGATTATAGCTTTCTTTTTGTCTTGATGGCGTCTAATGGGCTCTTAATTTTTATAAAAAATTCAATTTCTTATTATTTACTTTCAAAATCATTTCTCAAGCACAAATGCAATAAACTCAATATGGTTTTATGCTGTAGTACCTGGCAAAACCTTCCACAGTGACTTGGATGTAATAGGAGAGTTATAGGATTAGCAACAAACATTCACAGACATAATAAAAGCTGAGGTAACTTTATCCCAAGTCAGAAAACAGCATTCTTTTTTCTTTCTAATAATCCTCTTGTTTTAATAAAGCTTATCCTTTATTTGTTGTATTTTGTATATACATATATGTAATAAATATTATACACTATATAACACATTTGTATATTATGTATAATATTTATTACATATATACATATATACACACAGATGTTAAACATATAACACATACATATATTCTTCACTTGAACTAGTGCTTTTGGTTAAAAAGACCATACCTTATTCATGTCTACTTCTTTTTCAAGGTTGCTGCACTAAAATGTTTAATTCATGTCAAATGAAAATATTGTGTATGAACATATTTTATAAAATAGCTATGATGACCAGTTAAGCATCCATATCTAAGAATATATCCAAGGACTCAAATTAACTTAAATTCTTCACATGTTTTATCATGAACACATTCTTAAGTAATTCAGTAATTAAGTTATCAAGAGTTATGATAATGAGTGTATTTTAATTAAATAGCTTACCTTTTTATTATTTATGGAACAACTGTGTCAACCTAAATACATAATTACCAGCCATATTTGAATTTATGGAGGCAGCTGATGAAAAAAAGGTATTCATTAGGTACAAAGTGAGGATAGTTAGTGTTTATTCTAACCCTAGTATTTCAGATTGAGTCATAAAATAAATCTGTTTCTCGTGTATGACTGTGTAAGTGGCACATGGTAAACAAGCATTGTTCCTTACAGAACCCCCGTTAGTGGAAATGCCCTTTATCTAATATTGCTGGTAATCACCAACAGGAATGCAGCCACTCAGGAGCCCAAGAAGGGTGTTCAAGTATTTCAGTGAGGCATCCTTGCTGAGCATGTAGGAGGTCTTTGGTTCCATCTCTAACATGGCAGAAAACCCCACATGGAATCCAAAACTTACCACCCAGATAGACAAAACCCTGACCCTAAGAAACAACTCATTCAGTCCACCTTCCTCCTCTGTCCACATCGCCCCCACCCCTAACAATTCACACTCCCACACTTTGCCACTGAGAAGCTGTGGCCAATGGGGTCAAGCTCTGCCCAAAGCTGGGTTCTGCTTCTTTTCTCCATGTAACATGAAGTCCACAGGAATTTATAAAGAAAAAAAAATGCTCACTTCTGTGTCTCTTGTAGTTTCAGAGTGATTATACTGATTAGAGGTCTGTCCCCTTAAAGCAAAATAATATATTGGAATATAGCCACAACCAAAGGACATTCACATTGCAGTAGACATTTTCCTGCTTATTCCTAGGAGCTGCACAAGCCCAGGGGGCCTCTGGGAAGGTGACTTTGGAGAGACATTGTAGGAGGGAGAGACTGAAGTTCAGGGGGAGCAGTATTTGAGACACTCAGTGTGCCAGGCTTGGTGGGCAGCCAGAGGGCAGTGTGGGTGCATGGGATCCTAGCCACAGACAGACTCAAGCCTTCCTTTACATCCTTGCTTATAAAACACTGACAACTGTGGGCTGAGATTCCTCAAAGGAATGGTTGAAAAGAAATGAAGGGAATTGGGCATTTAGCTAAAAATTATAAAACTAAGCCAAAGGCAAGAAAGAAACTGAAATTGGTAAATTAATAATGAAAAACAAAAATACACACAGAATATCTCCAGTGACCAAAAATGCAGTGTTACCTTTCACTGCCCAGCCTCAGCTGAGTGCACTGTGTGGTTTTTATGAGCTTGAGTGGAGGCAAGCAGCTTAAATACATCAGGGGAGATTTCAAAAACTGCTGTTTTGAACAACTGTTCTAAGTGGGGTTTTGATTTCTATCTTGCGACCAAACCATAACATCTAATCACTTTAAGCGGACAGCTTATGGCTGTAGTCTACCTCTTCTTTCTTTCAGACCATTCCACTGTTCTCTGAAACAGCTACTATAAACTTTAGATGAACTAACAGAGGGTATGGCATTGATTGTCTTGCCAGAATACTCAAGATGAGTTGTGTTTTCTTATGACAGATCTATGGATCCAGAAAGCAGAAGCCTTTGTTCTTTCTGAGAGCTAGAATAACATCATACTTACTAGTGTAGGCTCTAGGGCTAAGTTGTTAAGAGTGATAACTGACTTTAACCCTTCCTTCTGGCTCACTGCAAAGTGGAGAATTTAACAACACCGACTCGTGGAACTTTTCATTCAATAGATTGCTTCTGCTGCCAAGTTTGTGATAGGTCCTCCCAAAGCCCCGGGGAGAGAGCATTAAGCAAAGCAAACATAAGCCTCGCTTGCAGGGTGCTTCCAGCTTGATGTCGAAGGGTGTGGATAAACAGACACAAAACAAACTACATCAGGCTGGAAGGTAAAATATCCCAATGAGACACAGAAGAGGGCACAGGAGGTTCCTGAAGGGAACAATAGCGGTTACAATAGTAGGCAACTTAGACCTCACTGAAAAGAAAAGTTTGGGCCAACCCTTGAAGAGACATCAGGAGCTTTGCAGAAGCATAGGAGAAATACCTTCAGAGCAGTAAGCTAGCATGAAGCCTCTTGTGTAGGGCTGTGCTGGGTGGCTCTGACAGAGGCCATGCTGACTGGGCTTCACCAGTGAGTAAGCTGAAGGGAAGAGGGTACTCGTCAAAGTGGCAGAGAGTGGGCGTAAGCTGAGTAGGGCCTGGAAATCCACAGCAAGAACTTTGGCTTTGGCCTTTGAATAGAACAGTGCTGAAGGAAGTAGAGGGTACTGAGCAGAAAAATAATCTGTATGTCACAGAAAATATGTCACTCTATAAGCATTAATTTGATACCCATTCCCGTTCTTTTACACACCAGGAGAAGTACCCCCAACACACCAACCCATTGTTGTCAATGTAGTTTCTTCCATGTGGAGTTATTATAGGTTTTTGTTTTTGTTTTTGCTGGTTGCTAATTGCTGCAAGAAATCCTACTGGGTTGTTTTATCTTCCAGAACTGGATGGACCTGGGTTGCTGCTCTTACCTCTGCCTTGAGTTTTAAACATGTAATGTATTTTTGTATCTGTTACTTGTTCAGAAAAAACATCTCGCGTTTCTTCAGTGCTGCTCTCCTTTGCTTTTCTCAGTGCTCAGCAGAGGAGCAGTCAGGTTCACAAGAAAAGCACAATTGGAAATCAGGTAGGAACCATGTAAGAGACCCAGTGCATGCATGCCCCAAAGCATTGGAACTAAACTGCTTGACTGACTTTTTTTTTTGAATGCAAATTAATCATATGTAGTTTTTGCTTATGCAGCTTTTTGTTTTATTTTTTGCTTTTCAAGTTTTTGGAGCGAACTTTGTACTTTGTTTTGGCTATTTTTGCAGTTAACCCTACCACCTCACCTTAAGTAACCGCTGCTACTTGCTGTGCGCTCTGTATTAGACTCCTTGTGTCCTCTTTTGCTTGCTTCTGTTACCACTGAACTTGATTTAACATTGAATCTGAGGTAGTTAAAGGTTAAAAATATGGTGAGTAGATGCATGAGCTTCTGAGTGCTGCTGGCTAGTTCACACATTTGCACAGCTTGGTAACAGTGAAGGGACAGCTCAGAAATAAGGCAGTGTTGGATTAACCTCTGCCATGCCAAATTTCTATTGGTTGACGATGATGTTAATTGCTAAGGCGATCTGATCACTTGAGTTTTTTGAGTTTTGGGGCTGACCTGCTGTCTGACTAATAGCGCTCTGCAGAGATTGTATTAACTCCGGCAGTTTGCTGTTTCTTCTATGTTTTATGTGATAATGAATATTTGCATTGTTATTTCTTTTCAACTCAAAACAATGATGATTTTTTTAAAAGATTTTTTTTAAAAAAAACACAGAGGTACAATTATTGAACAAATTGAAACTTCTGCTCTAGATGATTTTTTCCCATTGTTTTGAAAGGAGAAGAGGTAATAACAGACTTTATCTTAAAACTTTTTTTTTTCTGAACTAAAGCATATAATTCTTTGCTATTTCAGGGAACCAATCTTCCGCCTTCAAGGCAAATTGTACGAGCTAAGTTCTGTAAGCTTTACTGTTGCTTTTTTTATTTAGCTTCCCAAGGGCACAGTTTGTCTTTAACTGATTAACTCAACTAGCGCTTGCTACTAATTTTTTTTTTAAACTTAGGTTGTCTTGTTCATAACACCATATCACTGAAACCAAACTCCTCTTCGGAGGGTTATCCTTCACTGCTAATAACTTGCTGTGATTGAAAGGTATGAACTAGTAAACCCTACAATGCTGTAATAATAAACCCTTAACCTGGTGGGTGCTTTGGTATTTCTCTAATTTTAATGGGCCTTAAAATCATTAAAATCATTAACAATCTCTGCCTCTATCATTTTCTGCTTTGTTGGTCTGAGACATAAGCTTTTCTATTTCCCCTGTACAATAATGTTTTCAATAAATGTACATGATGCTTCTAAAAGGTGGGTGAACATTGATTATCTGACTTTAATATATTTATTTGTAAGCTTACCCAATTCTAATCATTTATATTTTTTAAGAATAAAAACTCCAAAGCAAAATACATTGTTTTTTATATGGCTGCAGAGTTGAATCTTTTACTATTAGATAGTCTCTCTACGTTTCACAGAAGTATAAAAGCATGATAAAACATTTACAGGAAGATTTAGAATGAAATAGTGTTCTCATTTGTACTATGAAGGAAATAGGCTTGTTCTCCCAACTGCACAAGTTGAGAATGAGATTGGAAAATACAGGCTTTGGATCTAGGTATTCCCAAGTTCAACTTTAATCATGCCCATTAGTAGCCATGGAGCTTTATACAAATGATCCCAAGTTTGCTCAGATGTGTGTTGGGAAGAATAGAATACAACTCTGTAAAATTATGTGGAGAGGCTTGTGGGAGGATGAGACAGGGGGATTGTCACACGTTCAATACCAGCTGGGGCTACATAGTGAGATCCAGTCCAACTGGGATACAGAATGAATCAAAAAGTGAATCTCTACAGGGTGGTTGTGAAAGTCTGAAGTAATATGTATAAGCATGCTTCCACAGCCAAGTCCAAGATACACACATACCCTAGAAAGAGTACAATTCTTGCTTCCAGAAGGTATGTGCTACTTGGAACTTTTAGATGAAAATGTAGGAAGTATGAGAAAATTATAGAAGTTATAAGGATGATGAAGTATTTAGAAAATTAGAAGTTACAACCAATTATTCCAATGCCCATAATGTCTATATTGTGGCTTAGTGTGGCATGGGTTTACCTATAAAAGTTTTCTTCCTGGGTAGTGGTGGTGGCACATGCCTTTAATCCCAGCACTTGGAAGGCAGGGGCAGGTAGATCTCTGATTTCAAGGCCAGCCTGGTCTTCATAGTGAGTTACAGGACAGCCAGGGGTACACAGAGAAACGCTGTCTCAAAAAAAAAAAAAATTCCACAGGTCAGAAGCTACAGCTAGGAAATGCAATAGTATGATGGTGCAGCCACCTAATTTATATTAGATCTGAGAGGAAGTATGGCATTGCTCTCAATTAGAGACTCTAAATGCTAAGATCATAGCTGTGTTTCCATGCCTTCACTTTTGCCAGGAACATCAAATCCCATACATTATAGAGGTTTTGTAACCCATGGTAACAGAATTAGGTGCATTTTGGAAAATAGTACTCCAAACTCTTGGGGTCACTCAAGCCTTGAAAGCCAGAATTATTTTATTTCTAAAGCTTTAGAAAAATACTACATATACTGTGTCATGCAGGAACCAACATTCTATGGGATCAGAGGTAGCATCCTGTCATCCAGCACAGCCTATTTATGTAGTAGATGAGTTAATAGACAGAGCAGGTAGGCTAAATGAAAGTGATAAGTCCTCTTATTTCAGCTCAGATTTTGCTGTCCATTAAAAGAAATAATCTCAATTTGCAACTATTAGCTTATGCATCTCAATAACTTATTTTCCAGAATCAAATTCAGCCATTTATAACACAAGAAGGTATATTTAAGAGGATCTTTTATAGTTTCTTAGAAGTATACTATAACAATTAAAGTTGTTTTATTTATGAATCTGGGTATTTTATGTCTGTTTGGATCTGTATAAAAACAGTTTTGCCCATAAAAAGGTGCAGAGCTAGGGATCTTAGATTCCAGCCTTCCAATGGCAGCTACATGTATGATAAGGCTGAAAGGTCCCTCAGTGTCCTCAAGTGATACATTCATCCTGTTGTCCTCTCAGGGCTCCAGGGTATGAGACAAACTTGGTAATAACTATACATCAGAAACAACACAGGATCAGTCCTACCCTACTCATTTTTATCTGCCTTGACATTTTAGTAGACCTACAAATCGATGCCAGCATGTAACACAAAAAATTATAATCATGAAATTTATATAAAGTTGGGCTTTTGCACAATTTAAATGGGAACCTCATCCATCTCTGTACTCATCAGA
This sequence comes from Peromyscus maniculatus bairdii, assembly GCF_049852395.1. Lineage (NCBI taxonomy): Eukaryota > Metazoa > Chordata > Mammalia > Rodentia > Cricetidae > Peromyscus > Peromyscus maniculatus. The sequence continues at coordinate 71,390,874 of NC_134862.1, read as the reverse complement.
CATGTATTTAAAATCTCAATGTGCCAAAACCTGTGGTAATGCTTAGAGCAGTAAGATGTAAGATGTTGGGAATGTTGGTAAGTATGCAGTACATGCTCTGTACTAAATTCTAGATACTTCTGCTCAGTCAAGTCTTACTGAAAAACCGCTTCTGCAAGAGGCTAGCCTTGACCTGTCATGTATGTCTGATTACCCTCTCTCCTCAGAGTCTCACACTGTCCCATTTTACGGTTCAAATTTTTCTAATGACATTTTGTCTACTGTTATGGGGATCAGAGTTCCATCCAAGTATTGTTTGCTGAGAACAGAAAATGATTTTTAAGCACAGTCACACGAACATTTTAAAAGCATCCTGCTGCTTGTGGAATGGAAGGAGGCTGTGAAGGGTGGAGAAGATGGAAAGAGGAGATTAGTTGGGTGTTTTGGATAAGAAATTATGGATATTTCTGAGTTAGTGGAGGTACTGATAAATTCAAGAATTTGATTAAATGGGAAGAATTACATAAGCGTTGTGATGAACTGGATGCTGGGAAGAGGGTTCAAGACTCCATTGCTCCAAGACTTCTGATTTGAGCACAGGAAAGGAGCATAGAAGGTTAGATTTTGATTCAGACTCAAAGTGTGGTGGCTCTGTTAGTGTGAGACTAGATTGACAACATGGGAAGCCAGAGCAAGCACATCAGTTGGAGATTGGATGGATGTGTCTCTGAGATGAGACAGAGACCTTCTTCAAAGGTACAGAGAGCCCTTGGTAGATTTCCAATAGGGAAGGGATACTAACTGATTTTTATATCAGGGAAGTCTAGAGAATAGTTTCGAAGAGTGCAAGTACAGACCCAGAAATTAATGGTGTTTTTGAAGTAACTTGTGTTAAAAATGCAAATATTGGTATCAGAAAACATATTGAGGAAGGAAAACATTCAAACCATTTTTAGGAGTGGTTATAAATAGTTACTGGAGGAGTGATTAGCCCTCCCAGGTTTTTGGCTGATGGGATCCACTGACAAAGGGAAGGCAAGAAAAGAGCATGTTAGCGAGGGTGGGAAAAGAAGGTAGGAGTTATTTGTGCCGATTAGACATCATTATGGCTTGGGGTTCAAGAGTCATGTAGAATCGCGGGACATGTTTTACAGTTGTTGGTATATAAAGTAGTTATTAAAGTTATAGGAGAGGTGAGATTAACTCTAAAGGGTGATGACATAGGAAGAAATATAGGGTTCAAAGGATGATGGAGAAAGGGCTGGAACACATGGGGAACTGAAAAGAAGACTGAGAGGTGGTGAGAAAGGTTGGACAACCTGGAGAGGAACAGAATGGAAGACAACATTGAGAAGAAGGAACACGCCATCTTCACTCCATCTTCAGCTAGAGACTGGCAATCATTGTAATCTAGTTCTTCTCCCAGAGAGAACATTCCAAGAACAGCCAATGGCAGTGGATGTTTGGGGGGATCTCAGGAAGCTTAGAGAAAGTCATCAGGTGGTAGGCAGGGCTAGACGTCATCTGAGATCTATCAATATCAGCAGCCCTACTGGCCTTAAGGACTGCTCTTTTAGTCTATACTTGAAAGCTAATATAAAGTCGAAAATACTTAAAACTGGACTGCAGATTTTTCCAGGGTCAGTGTAGAAAGTCAAGAGGAAAACTGCATTGCAGTTTTGCGAAGAGAGAAGTTATAGTAATGCACTGCTTAATGTGAGTGGCTTGAACTCTGTACAAACCAGGAAACATTGACTAAATAGCAAACAACCTCAATAATCTTAGCAGATGATTACAATTAAAGCCTAATTCAGTGTGCTGTGACAGCCCCAAGAAGTCAGGAAGACGGCCATCCCACTTTCATAATAAAGACTTTGTCTAGGGACAACTTAAGGAAGCAAGTATTACTTTGACTCACCGTTTCAGTCCATGCTTTACTGGCTTCACTGTTTCTCATGGTCCTGAGCCAGAACATCGTGATGGAGAAGGTGTAGTAAAGTTGAGTTGCTCACCTTTCAGTGGCCAGGAAGCCGAGACTGAGGAAGAGCCAGGTAGAGGATTCGCCTTTCCAAGAGCATCAAGCACACACATCCAGTTACCTACTAAAATTATCAAATTATTAATTCCTTATTACACATTAATCTATCAACCAAGTCAGAACTCTCATGGTCCAGTGGTTCCCCCAAAATCTGATCAGCTGGCAACCAGGCCTTGACCTTAGAGGTCCCAAGGAACATTTCATGTTGAAACTATAACATGGCCAGATTTGAGAGTCTTCTCGTTTCTTCCATCAAATGGGAAAGAAATAGAAGTCTGAGTGAAGGAAGTTTTAATTACATGTCACTTCATATTCTGCTGACCAGGGCACTGTCATTTGGGCTCACCAAATGATAAGAGGAGCGGGAAGGTACATTGGAGTTTGTGCTGAGGAAAAAGAAAAAAGCAGATGATGTTGACAGAAAATTGAAAGGAAATCGATTAGTTGGGACACTGGAGGTTTCACTGCAGTCAGAGAAAATATGTCCTAGGAGTAAAGGGGAAGCAGCAGTGAGGTGTGGGATTGAAGTTACTGAATGGATGATGGCTTTGAATGCCACTTGAATGCCTGAGGTTGTTACCTGAATGAAAGAGAGCAGGAAACAGAGAGGGAGCACATAGGATTGCTAAGGAGAGGCCTGGAGCCTTGTTTGTCTTAAGATGTGGTTAGCTAAAGAGAAGTGGGGGATGCGATTTTCCAGACTTTAATATGTTAGGGGAAAAGAGGAATGACTGACATTTAAATAATGAACAATTCACACTTTAGCCTCCACAGTGTAGGACAGAAAAGTACCCGATGTGCTCGCGGTCCCCAGACTGTATTCATCTGCAACTGTGCAAAGCAAAGACATCTTCCTGAGGCAGTAGACGAGCAGGTGCTTGTGGGGGCCGCCTGTGGTACCTCAGAGGCTCAGGCCTGTTGATTATGTATTGTATATCAGTGTGCTCACTACTGCTCCAAGCGGAAGATTGTCAGCTCCCTAGCTGGAGATGGAGTGTTCGTTCCACCTTATTAAAATCCATGGCTAACTGATTGATTAAATTAATAATTTTTCCAATCTATTAACAGAATTCTACCCCCTACTTCCCATTTCCTTTAAAAATAATACTATTGACCAGTGCAAGGTTGAGAAGCAACATTTGATGATCATTCTTCGGTTACAAAAGTGTGAGGTCACTGTGTAAGCAGGAGCTTCTGGTTTAAACCAACTGCTATCAAGCATCTACTCTGAAAGGAATAGCAGTAGTAGCTGCCTCCCAGGTTATTGTAAACATTAAATGAGATAATAGTAGATAGTAAGCTTAGGGGTAGGGGTGTGTGTGTGTGTGTGTGTGTGTGTTGGCTTGTTAATTCCCCCCCAAGATAGGCACTCCTTTACTTTATTACCTGGAAAGATGTTGAAGCATGCTGAGACAGAGTTACGTGCTGGGTCATACAAATTATCAGTGATGTCTCTAGGATTCAGACCCAGGTCATTTGATTATAAGCTTACTATTTTGAAAAAGAAATTTTAATCCTAGCACTCAGCAGGCAGAGACAGGTAGATCTCTGAGTTTGAGGCCAGCCTGGTCTGGTCTACAAAATGAGTTCCAGGATAGCTAGGGCTATTTAGAAAAAACCTGTCTTGAAAAAGCCAAAAAACAAAAAAAGAAATTTAATTTTTTTTAATGTCTATCCTTAGGATTTGCATGAAAGAACATATAAAGTTTATTAATGGTACAGAAGTAAGATATTATATTACTTAATTAAATATAAATAATATAATTGAAGTAAGATACTATATTAGCCATGAAGACATGAAATAAAATATTGCTATTTTTCAAGTAATACTTCAGTCACTATTTTGAGAGTTTCATACAATACATTTAGAACATATTTACTCCTTTCCTCAACTCCTCCCAATCCAGCCCCGCTTTTCTATCCGCCTAACATTGAGTTTTCTTCTTTGTTTTCTTCTAAAACCCATGGAGTCCAGTTTGCGTTGCTTGACTTCTCTTGGGAATGGGGCCTGTCTTGTAGTGTCGTCAACTGACTAGGCATCATACCATTAAAGAAAACTGATACTCTATTTCCCAGGAGTGATCAAGTGACCGTGGCTCCACAGCTCATGGAGGGACTTTGTACCGACCTCCTCCTCTCCCCTCTATGCTGTGACATCTTGTCCAGCTTGAGCTTGTGCAGGTCTTGTGCATGCTGCCACACATGGTTTCATATGTGCAACTGTCTTGTTGTGTCCAGAAAACACTGTTTCCTTGACGTCATCCACTACCTCTTCCAGTTTTTCTCACCCCACTTCCATGAAGATGCCCAAGTCTTGGTGTAAGGAATGTGTTATGAATGTCCCATTTTTAACTCTCTAGTTTCTTATTCTTTGCAAGTTGACCAGTTGTTGTTTTCTGTGTTAGCTTTTCTGATGGTGCTTGAGAGATATGCTGGTCTATGGGAAAAATATTATAATCGTTAGCAGAGTAGTATTGGTAGGTTCTCCACCAGGGCCCATGACCTGTCTAGCCACAGTTTCTTGGTCTAGTAACAGTGTCAGGTGTGGGTTCCATCTATCTCATGAAATGCACCTTACAGCCCATCAGAAAGTGGTTGGTTACTCTCAGAACCTACATTCACACCACTGTTGTCTCAGTAGACACATCTTGTCAGACCAGTCATTATTGTTGCTCCCAGGAGTCACAGCTGGGTGAGATTGATGATTTCTTTTTTGGTAGTGTGCATACAACACCTTCTAACACTATGAAAATTAGCCAGTAGAGGTGAAGTCTCTAGGTCACTACCTCCTTGATTTCTCCACGTTTTGTCACTCAAGTATATAGTGTCTCCAGAAACAGGGTCTTACCATGAAATTCTGGAGGATAACCAAGAGCATTGGCAATATTCTATAATGTTTGGGGGGAATCTATGAGACCCATTGACTAACAACAAAAAAGAGGTAGCTCATTTCTGGTGTTGGGATTATTTGCTAGCATGGGTTGTATTGTTGGGGTCTTGATCTCCTGTAATAGGGTGAGTCCATTTAGCCTCTTTTTATACAAGTGTATATGTATATATTTAGGACACTTCTATGGTAGTTGGTTTATATATGGCTATTTTTTAAAGAAGACCTTTAGTATTAGTTACCTCTCCCCATATTTCCCAATTTATCCTGCCCTCCCACCCCCATTTGATCATTCCTGTTCCATTATTCTCCCTTCCCTCTTTATATCACTATATTCCATCTTTCCCTTCCTCAAACCACCCCTTCTTCCCCCATAGTCCCTTGATAGTTTCCTAACCTTTCTGAGTATTCCCAATCAAACACATGTATGTAAAGCTGAAAAGTTAACACCCACACACGAGAGAACATGTGACATTTGTCTTCCTAGGTCTGGGTCACCTCACTCAGGATGACTGTTTTAGCTCCATCTATTTACCTGCTAATTTCATAATTACATTTTCCTTAATAGCTGGTTAATTATCCACTGTGTAAATGTACCACCTTTCCATCATCTCTTCCTCAGCTAATGGACATCTAGGCTGTTTCCATTCCCTAGCTGATGTGAGTAGAGCAGCAATGGACATGCAGGAACAAGTGATTTTAGGCCTTCTATTAATCACAGTCTTTCACGGCTTCCAGTAGTTTATAAATTGCAACAAGAATCACACTTCACAATCTCAACTACTGCATATCATCATTTATATTCATTTGTGGTTAGTTTTGTTTCTGATACTTTTCTTATAGTAATGCCATTAGATCCTGAAAACAATGGATTTAAGTGATATGTAAGCTAATCTTTATCCTTAACTCTATAAATTATTTCAAAGGGGCCAGCCAATACCTTATAAGATAAGAAAATAATTACCTTATTAAGAATAGAGAATGGAGACCATGAGGCCATACTCATTAGAAGGATGGCTCATTGTGTGGGTCTGTGTTTTTTAAACTTGGAATTCTGTTTGGATCATGACTTGCTGTATACCAATAGTGTATTTCTCCAGAGGAGCAAAAATATGCTTACTACACTTATAGAATCAATTCGTGTCTTTTATTTGTTTGGTAGTTTTTTGTTTTGTTTTGTTTTTTCAAGACAGGGTTTCTCTGTGTAGCTCTGGTTGTCCTGGAACTCACTCTGTAGAACAGGCTGGCCTCAAACTCACAGAGATCTACTTGCTTCTGCCTCCCTAGTGCTGGAGTTAAAGGCATGTACCACCACCACCCAGCTTCAATTTATGTCTTAAGTGAGGACTTACAGATCACAAATAAGGAAGAGAGCACCTTATATATTCATATTGTCTTGAAAACTTGAGCAGACAAGATCCATCCTCCCCCTGGGCTGCAGTTTGGGGAGTGGAGATTTGGTCTTCCTACACCTGGGGAAATACAGGCTAAGCCAAGCATCTCCTTGTTATCTTCCGCCCACATCTCAGTTGCCACTCACGACTCCCTGTACCTCCTTCTCCCTCCCTGTCTTTTCTTCCCTCCCTTCATCTCACAGCCTCTTGGTTTTTTCATCTGCAGGTTGAGGTGTATGTGATTCCTGGTGAGGTAAATGCCTGAATGGTTCAAAATGGTTCAAACATTTCCTGGAACTTTGATAACATTTAATTTTTTTTAAGCATCTACCACTAAAGACACCATTTTATTAATTATGGTTTTCAGACCCAAGCATTCTTCTGCATCAATAGCGGCTTCTTAAGATCTTCCCATTTGTGACCCTTTGAGTGTTTATGGACATTGGGATTATATCCGTCCTTTGATCCCAGAGTAATAAGTCCTTGTTCTAGCGACAGCTTGTTTAACCATGACTCCAGATCTCAGAGAACTTCTACTTTATGCCAACTCAGCCAGCAGCGTGGTGAAGAAACTCTCTGCTGCTGTTTATCTCTTTCTGATTGGTCCACCACAGGCCCAAGCCAATGCCTTGTTCCCCTTACACCGCCCATTCCTTTCTGCTTCCGATTCCATCCATCAGGAATGCCTGTGGTCCTTTTTCTGGTCCTTCCAGCGTTCACCACTGTTTTGTTGTGTCTGGATGGTCGTACTTTCACCCTCACTACCATGAAGTAGGCTTTGGCACTGTTTCCATTGTGGGATTGCCATCCTTTCAAAACTGCTGCACCAGCCAATAGACCAACAGCAATATACATACAAGGATCTAGCCCAACCCCCCCCTCCCACCCCGGCTCTGAATATTTAAGTAGACTTTATGAAAGTTTTGATAGTCTGATGGGAAGAATAATACATTGCTGTTTCAACTTGTGTTTCACTTACTGCTGGTTATGGAGCAGCTTTTCATTTTTGTGTTTGGAAAGGATTTGGATCTTCTGGTTTTTAAAGTGTCTGGTATGTCCTTTGTCTTTCTGAGGGACACTGTGTACCATTTTCATATTGACTTTTAGGTTTTCAAAAAATAGTTTGTATATTTTTCATGTGTTATAAAGAGAGGAAGCATTTTCTGCCTGTTTAACTTTTAGAATTGTTTGTTGTAAAATAAAAGGTATTACTTTTGCTTAGACAATTGAAGAAATATATATTTTGTCTTGCTTGTGTTTTTTTCCATAGTAGTTTTCTAGATTTGTACTTAGGTGTGTGGAAAACATTTTTTTGGCTGGGTCACGTTTTTGCTCTCTTAAGCTATGAGAAGTATTTCACTTTTACTGACAATGAGTATTCTCTTCAGTATGAACCATTCTTGCCTTTCCTTATGTTCCCTGAAATTAATACTTTTACTTCGTAACTTAATTTTTTTTTTTTTGGCTTTTTGAGACAGGGTTTCTCTGTATAGTTTTGGTGCCTGTCCTGGATCTCACTGTGTAGACCAGGCTGGCCTCGAACTCACAGAGATCCGCCTGGCTCTGCCTCCCAAGTGCTGGCATTAAAGACATGCAACATCACTGCCCAGCTTCATAACTTAATTTTTATATTCTATCTTTTACCTTTTGTTATACTTATTAACAATTTTCTTTTATTGACTAGTATGTTTTTAGCTTTTGTAATGTTTTGATAAAGTTTTTAAAATTAGAGTGGTACCTACTATTCTTTTTCTTTTTAAAATTTATAAAAGACATAATATTTGTGTTTGTTGCATAGTAAAGTATCCATGAGGTGCAACATGAAATTCAAACTTATGTACACAAGGTATAACGATCAGATTTGTGTAATTGGTACACATGCCTTCTAAGAGACATCCTTTCTTTGTGTTGAAAGCATTCAGAAATACTATTTTGGAGTACTTGATTTCAACTGTACCTATCCTCTTAGGCTGTAGAAAATGTGAAGCTGCATCTCCCATCTACTCTGCTCTTTATCACGGAACCATTTTTTTTTTTTTTTTTACTTCCCTAACACTTCCCATGTGCTGGCTGCCTCTATGGCACTTCTTTGGAATCTAGTTTTGTGTTGCTCTTTTTCTCTCAAGTCTTCCACAGCATTTCTCTTTCAGAAGGAAGCCTCCACCTCAAGAGCAATAAATCACTCACCCACATGCTTATAGCAATTCAAAATGTCTTATTATTTAAAACAATTTTTAACTTTAAATATGTTTTGATCACATTCTTCCCCTCCCCCAAGTTCATGACATCGCCCTTGGTATCTGTCTCCGTAGCCCCCTTAGGAAGGGCTCATCACAGCACATGATACAAAGTGGGGCACAGCATACAGATCAGAACTTGGAGGTTCTGAGCATGGATCCTGCAGCCCGACTGCCAGGCTTCATCATATGGCTCTGCCCCTTACCAGCCACAGGTGTCACTGAGCATCATTATTTTTCCTCTTTTGCTCAAGGGACATGATTAATGAATCTGTCTCCAAGAGTCTGTTATAAAGGGGACATGGTTGTTGCATGTAACTCAATTTCTACTGCTATTTAGTACTTGATTCTAAGTGCGTAAATGTACATGTCTAGTTGTATGAATGATCTATACTATGTTATCACTGGTTTGCAATACTCTTGTTAATATAATGATTTCATCTGTGATAGTGCAGTGATCAGAACACACACTGGCCTGGAACTTACTATGTAGCTCAGGATACTATCGGGGTTCCCAATCCTTTACCAAGCCTCTGGAGCACTGGGGATTTCAGTTTATGTCACCACAACTCACTCCAACTCACACTTCTTAAACACTTTGTCTTTGGCTAGCCATTGCCTGAGGTATGCTTCTTACATCAACACATACAGTTTATCAGCAACCCTGGAAGCAGGGGCCATCTTTTTTTTTTTTTTTTTGGTTTTATGAATCATGTAAATGATATTTGGAAAAGTGCTACCCTAAGTAGAACAGTAGCAAAGGAGCAGAATTCTTCTTCTCAGTCAAGGATGAGCCCTTTAACCTGAAATCTTTGCTTAGGTTGTTTATTGTGTCCCTCTGCTGATTTTTATATAGAGGCATGCTTTTTAATTATTGCAGCCCCCCTCTCTCATACATGCCAGCCATTGACTTTCACAGTCGTTCTTTTTCAAACGTACTTTTTTCCTTTTGTAAATTGTTCATTCTTTTAATTGAAGATTAAAATTTTATCGTATTCCAAGGAGAACATTATTTAAATTGCAACTGGGTGTTTGTAAAGTGTATGAATTAACCATGACAAAGCCTCTCTTGTTCTTAATGCTATTCCTCTTTCCAATCAGATAATGGTTTCTTCTATTAATTATATTTTCTAGTTTTCCTTAATATAGGTACATTCACATTTCTTTCTGAAAATATAATTGTAAATGGAATGTTTTAAATTATGTTTCCTAATTATTGCTGTATGAAAATGTTGAAAAAGGCTTTCTATATTAGTAGGATTATAGGATTCTCTAGTAGCTTTTTTTTTTTACATAATTTCAATTTTTTAACTCTTTGTACACTTGTATCTTTTGTTTTTACTTTGATATGTTATTCTTTTTGGAATAACATAAAGCAGTAATGGATGTTGTTAAGTGTTTTTAGACTTTTAATGAAAGTGCTTTTAATCTATTAGTCTTAGTTTTCATGTTGCAGTTTGATTTTATTTTATTTTATTTTTAAAGATTTATTTATTTATGATGTATACAGCATGTTTGCCTGCAGGCCAGAAGAGGGTGCTAGATCTCATTACAGATGGTTGTAAGCCACCATGTGGTTGCTGGGAATTGAACTCAGGACCTCTGGAAGAGCAGTCAGTGCTCTTAACCTCTGAGCTATCTCTCCAGCCCATAGATGATGATGAAACAGGCATTCCTCCATGCTTGAGAATTTCCACCAGAAATGATGTTTGAGTTCCATTCACAAGATCATGTTCCCTGAGCAAACTCTGTGGCTTCAGCTACCATTTTTTTTTTTTTTTAAATCATGTATCTGTATTTCTCTGATGTAAGCCCTCTGGCTACTGGGGCAAATATCTAGAAATTGAATTCATTCTCTTAGTATTCAATTTCAGATCAATATATTTTGCTGTTGAACTAAAATTGCCATTTTCAGAAAAGAATGCCAATGTAAAAGTATTAAAGTTCTCACAGAAAGGGAAATTCTCAGAAGCTCATAGTTGGCTCGGTAAGACAGTGGCTGGTTGGTGTGTTGGGTGGGAAGGGACTAGTCGATACTCTGGCTGTACAAAGACCGGAGCTCTTAGGCTCTTCACCGATGGGAGACGGAAGCCAAGCAACTTTCAGCTGTTGGCTGGCTAGGAGCCTCCTCACCAGTTCGGGGGCTGAGAATTCTTCCCAGCAACACCAACTTCATTATTATTAGAGGACCCCAGTCCTTTCACTGTAGTAATTTAAGGGATTAGAAAAAGGCAAACTGTCAAGCATCATTGACTATAAGGGAGCCCTGGGATACTCCTTAGTGATGACATCCATGTTCTCTACCAGAATGTCTCTTGGGCAGAAGGCCACTGGCTCATTACAACAGTGAAAATGAAAGTCAGCAAAAAGCTGAGGCATTTTTATTTGTGTTTTCAGTAGAGCTCTTGTGTTCATTTTTAATCATTGCTTCCCACATTCAAATCAAACCCACCAATCGTAACTATTTCCCAAATTCACCACTACTGAGGCAAGTTTCACTTTCTTCCCCTGGAGCATGGATTTCTCTCCTCTGGTACAATAGCATCATTGACACCTTTCCTATTTCAGAAAGTTTAACTTGGAAGCATCAACAGAGGCATTTTTAGTTCAGCCTTTGATTTATTTCAATTAGAGAATCCTCCCCTATGCATTCATAAAGAAAAGAAGGTTCATGCAAAACCACAATAGTCCGGCAGAGGATGGCATCTTGTTTAGCCTATGGGCTCCAGTCTTAGCTTCAGTGGGGTGTCACAGCCCTGAGCAGTCTCTGTCCCCGGGTCACTCTCTGTCCAGGTACCTAAATGTCAATACATTAATGTCAGTATAAATTGTTGTAGAAATCTAAATCTTGTTTTCTAATACAAGGATCCTAATAGAAAGCAATGGCTTGTAGGTCTCCCACATGGTAGTTCCGTAGATTAGTCTAGAGTTCCATGTGCTATAAGCCCTCGACCCTTTCACAAAGCCTCTCCTCACCTCCCTCAAAATATTTGCAATGAACATGTCCCTCATAGTTTCTGTGAGATTGGAATCATGTTTTTTTTGTGGGGGGGCTTATATGTGTGGTGCAGCGAGACTGTGACCCCCCCAGAGTAGTCTGAGTACCTCAAGAGTTAATGCTGCTCTGAGATTTAAATGTAGAAAGACCAAAGTGGCTTTGTTTCCTAGCAGTATACATTTTTAAATTATGGAGTTTAGAAAAGAAGTAACTTATAGATAATCTTTTGGACAAAATGTAAATATGTAAAGCTTCAGTTAAATGAAGAAATGAAATGCTTAACCTCAAAATTACTTCAGGATTTCTTTGATTCAGAAACCAACTCCTCTCCACTCTCGTGGGATTCCATTAGGCTAACCTCTCCAGGATGAATGTCCCCCATTCAGGAAATGAGCACACTGAGTTCATAATCACATCTTGGTTCCCTGAAGCCGGGCCCCCAACTCCCTCTTTCCTAAGTAATCGGCTGAAAGTTTTGTCCTCCATTCTGGTGAAGTTATTTACCCAGAGCCTGTGATGAATGGCCCCTATGGGCACATTACTATATCTGCTGCCGCTGAGATTGCCTGGCTGGCTGGAGTGCAGCCTTGGAAGCGGGGCACAGAAATACACGAAAAATGAGCTCAAGCAAGACAAGTAATAATAGTATCACATCACTTTAAGTTACTTTTAGTGGCCCCTGATTATTCTTTGTTTATAAGACAATATACGTTCTTTAAGTTCAGAGTCTCTCCTGATACAATTTTTTTTTATGAAAAAGAACTAAAATATTGGGTTAGTAATAGGATGTTTTATTATTCCCTTCCCTATTCTACTAGAGATTGACTTTCTTCATTAAAGTGAGGAATTTTCAGTGTACAATTATGTTCTTTTTTTTTTTTTTCAATTAGTAACTTTTTTCTCCGTTCAGAAACCTTTCCCTTTTTCCAGCACCCTGGCCTTCCTGTTGACCTGTTGTGAAGTGGAGGAGGGGAAGGGGAAACGGAGGATTTGTTTTTGAGATCCCAGCCATCTATAAATGACTTCCTCTTGTTTGGTACATCCACTTCCAGAAGTCTGCTCACAGGGTCCATGTCCTGGAGGAAGGAACGGTGTCGTCACTCACTCATCCTGTGCACACAGCCTGGCCACTCGGAATATTATCTCCTATCACTTCTGGCGTTTCTTGTGTTTCTTCTCTTCCTGGGGTTCATAATTCATGTCAGTGATTTCCGGTGCATGTGGAGTCAAGTTTTAGAAATATGAGACAATTTTAAAATTACAGATGCAAAATCCTGGCTGTTTGAGCCAACATCTGCAACTGGTTTGGGGGATTAACAAAAGAGCTGCTCTGGATGACTGATATTTGCCAGGACCTCTCCATTTCCCACAGAAATCAGAATGCCTGTTACTTACAGGGGCTTCAGTTTCCAATAGAAATCACAATTTCATCTGCTACATACCTTATTAGGTTTCTTCATGGATTCCCTTGAGTTAGAGCCAAATTTCAATTAGCCATGATTATGGAGGTCAGGAAGAACATGGCTAATTAAAATCCATAAGTAAGGAAAAGACTGACTTTAACCAGAAGCCCCAACTCTCCCCTGAAACTCGTTGCTGAAATTACAAACAGGGGAAATACTTGACGTGTTTTCCTCATTTTGTTTTAGTGTGAGTATGAATGAGAACATGCCCCTCTCAGATATGACAGTCCCCAAACACTTAATATAAAGTCCAAATTCTGATATCCATGGCCCTCAGTCCTGCCCACTTCCTCTCCCCTCTTTGCCCTGCCACTCCAGGTTCTGTGCTCTGAAAACACTGGTCTTTGGACAAATTAGCCAATGGTCTAGGCCATTGGTTCTCAATGTGTGGGTCACAATCCCCCAAAAGGGGTCACATGTCAGATATCCTGCAAATAAGATATTTACATTACCATTCATAACAGTAGCACAATTACAGTTAGGAAGTAGCAATAAAAGTAATTTTATGGTCAGGGGTCACCACAACATGGGGAACTCTAGTAAAGGGTCACATCATGAGGGAGGTTGAGAACCACTGTTCTGGGATCTTTTCCTCTTGGGATTTTTTTTCTATGTCTGTTCTCATGTCTGGAGCATCATCATTTTCATTTCTACCTGAATAGCACCTCTTCATTTCCTTCACCTTAAATAGCTTGTCTCTGAGAGTACCCTAACTGATTTCTACACTGTTTTCAATTTACACCCTATGTTCCCAAAGAAACATGTTTTATCACCCTTCTCTTGTGTATTTAGTTGTAAATGTCCATTTCCTGCAGAACCCATGGGCTCTGTTAGGCTAAGGGCAGTTGTTGCCATTTTATGTGTCTAGCATAAAACTCTCTCTAGTCAATGTCTAACAAATGTTGACTATATAGAAGAGACAAAGCTTTTAACATCTGGAATTAAATGGCTGGATATATAAACCATCTATAAGATAATGACTATGATATTCATATTCAGAAGGGAAGTCCTAACATCTACTTAAGCTCTTATTAGTTTTGAATGGTCATTCAATGTAATCAACGGTTGACTCTTCAATATCATCTTTACACACAGTTCATTTGTAGCTTGCCTGTAGTCATTATTTTAGTTTCCCATCTACACCTGTCATCACAACTTTTATTTCATGTAGCTCTGAAATGTAGTTCTAAATATAGTAAATTCCAGTATTATATGGGCACTAAGTTATGCTTCATTAACAATTTGGATGGCTTATATCTTGAGCTCTAACAGATGTTATTGTCATCTTTAATCGGCAAGTTCTTCATTCGACTCCTTGAGTTCCTGGACAGCATGACAAGACAATGTTTCTATTGTACATTTACAAATAGCCCTGAGTGTTGGGATTACCTCTGGCTTGGAACCATTATATCAATAATTTATCACCTTGGGGCTGTGGACATAGGTCCATTTGTAGAGTGCTTGCATGCTTTCAGCCAGTATACTCTGAGCTTCTTTGGAAGATGAGAGCCCAGAAAACCCAACTACAAGTAAGTCAGAAACAAGATGCATGTGCAAAATTCAATGAGCACAATAAATATTCAGAGAGAAAAGAGCCACATGGCTACTGAACTGCTTTCCTATCCATGACAATCATGCCAGAAGTGGTTCTTTTGTTTTTTCTTAGATGGTTACATTACCTAGCACTGTCCCACATAGTTTTGTGTGTACCCATCATTCTCTAGAATATTTTATTTCAAATAATCACACTCATAGCAACAGCTTCAGCTTGTTAAATGGCCTTCTTATGTGGCAGCATGCCTGCGCTTTATTCTTCTGATAGCTGCACAGTCATATAGCATCATCCCCATTTTGACAGATAATGACAGCAGCTAATATATATTAAGAACTTATTATATAAAGTCCTATGCCAAGCTTCTTTCCATTTATATTTTCTTTAATTCTCACAATAACCAGAAGGTCTGGTTGGCAACAACCCTATGACTGAGGTTAGCCAAGGCTCGCAGAAGTTGGATGACTTGTCCAAGGTGATCCTTATAGTATGTGGTAAAGCCTGGATTTGAATCCACAAATTTCTGTGGATCACTTCTTTGAGTTTTTGCAACAATTCTTCAAGGGGACATACTATAATCATCTCTTTCTGCTCCCTGCTTTCACTTTTTTAATAGTTGAAGATCAAATATCTTTAGCAAAACTCATAAAGTCCATTTTTCTGAAAGTTAAATTTTAAGTTCCTTTATCAAAATTAACTGATAAAAATGCCCAAAGCTTTTACAGGTAATTGTTCAGTGCTGCCTGGGTTACATGGAGTCATTGGTGGATTATCTTTTGAGTGTCCTCAATCATATTTGAATTTACTGGCAGGTCCGTATCAGGCATCATCATCTTCTGGGTCCTCCTGTTGGTAACTGACCTGAAGTGAGAAGGCAAAAGGCCCAGCCTTGAGAAGGAGTTTCAATGTCTGCTCATTCTTCATCTCCTTCATTCTTCCTAGAATTAAGGCCAGGCACAGCTCTGGGGGTAGAGTAGCAATAATGCAGATTAGTTCTTATCCTCAGGATGGTTATAGTCTAGTGATGGTCAAGACAGCACAGGAACACGAAGATGAGCATGGGAAAGGATGGAAGGTGGTCACAGAAAGAGTGAAGTTGTGGGGCGCACTGGGAAGAGGGAACAGAAGGGCCTCTTTGAAGAGGAGTACTGTAAGGCAGGTTCCGAGTGAGAGGGCAGTCTGCAACCTGGGGAGGAAACATAATCCTGCCAGAAGGCAAGGGCAAGGTTGGGAAAAACCAGAACAAAAACCAGGCTTTCTAGACACAGAAATGGCTGGGGTTGGGAAGCACAGCAGAAAAGAAGCAGAAAGGGATTGGCCCATGTCCTGTACCATTCCTTTTTTCAGTGTGGTTCTTAGTTTTTTAGTTAGATGATTGCTTCTTGCCCGTTTCATGCTCCTAGCAAAGATTTGTTTAGTACCAAATTTTCTAAGACTCGGTGTATTTATGTATCTTCCCCGCACAGCGATGAGGCAAGAATGTTGCTCATGGGTAGGGATTTCTCTCCTTCATACTTTCATACTCGGTCCCTTCTACTAGCACTGACTGGTATTATGTCTCATCATGGAGTAAGGAGACATGTGGTGTTGAATGCTCTGTTTTCTCATTTGTCCTCTGAAATAGATACTACTGTCTTCATGAATGGATGAGGAGATTGAGGCCCCAAGAAGATCTTGCCCTAAGCGATAGAGCCACGTGTGAGAGGCCCAGAGATCTGGTCTCACTGTGACATAGTTGGATTAGGTACAAGTCTGAGGATACTTTGGAAGCCATGGACATCTTGGAGTCAGTCAAAGTCTTCATTTTACATCTTATAATTTTTTTTTCACCTAGAGGCTAGAAACTAGAAAAAAAATGGTCACAAATATTGTTTAGAAAATAAAAATATCTAAGATACATTAACAAAATAATTATTATCAAAATGTTTTTTATCCTCACAACAGAGTCTAGAAACGAGAGAAACAAATGTCCACCTTGAGTTTGTGCACATATGAAAAATATGCTTTTCTGTAATATTCAACCTATAGCCATGGTAAATTAGATCTAGATTCATATTTTGTGCTGGGAATCAAAAAAGTTATTGGACAGTGTTCCTGTACTCACAAGGCAGGGGATCCAGTCTGCAGGAGACCTCTCATTCATTATATCCTCTTGACACTACAGTCCCCTTGAAATAAATGCCATCATGCCTGCAGCTGACCACTTCTCTGTCAGCCCATTAATTCTGCCTTGCTTGAAGCATCTACTTGAAGCATCTGGGTTATGAGTGTCTCTGTATCTCTCGCTGCACTTTTAACTATCTCTCAGTACAGCAGCCAGGGAAAGGTTCCCTTATTGAAGAATGTGTGTGCTTACTTGTTTTTAATTATGTGTACACACATGCACATACAGGCCTGAAATAAGTTTCTGCTGCCATTCATTCTTTGGTCCCCATCTATCCTGGTTTTTGAGACTTGCCTGGTGCTCACTGAGTAGGCTAGGCCAGCTGGCCCAGCAGCCTCGGGGATTTAGTTGCCTGGCTCTGCATCCCCAGTGTGGAATCACAAGGGTGTGCCTTTTCCACATGGGCTCTAGGGGTTGACCTCAGTTCACCATGCTTGAACGACAAACCCTCTGTGGACTGAGCCATCTCCTCAGCCTCCAGAAGTCACTGTCAAATCATCTGAGCCCACACTTCCCTGTTCACTCTCTTCAATGATTTCCATCTGGATAAGTTTATCTACTTAATTAGACCAAGGGTCACAGACAGTAAAGCATGCCCCAGACCACTCAATTATTCGGGCTCTAATCTAATCAGTGGATACTCATGGATACATTCACAATCAGGGTAGATTGTTGGAAGCTGGTCTAACTTCAGACAATGGGGCCTAGTTGGAAAAAAATGGTTGGTGGGGGTGTGACTTTGAAGAGCACCTCTCATATATCTATCCTGGCTTCTCTTCTTGCTACTCAGCTCAGCCTTCTGGTCGCTGTGAGGTAAGCATCCTTTCCCCACTTACGCTCCAGAAGCCATGCTGTTTGCCTTGCCATAAGTTCACAGGCAGAGCCGCACAAGAGAACCGTGGACTGAACTTTTCATAAACAAAGTGCAAAAGAAGTGTGGACTGACATCTCCCAAACCATAATCCAAAATAAGTCTTTCTTCCCTTATTCTGTTTCCTCAGGTATTTGCTAAGGTTATGAAAACCCGAACAAAATCCAAAACAACTTACCGTTTTACTAAGAAGTCGAAAGCTATTCCAATGGCACTTAAGTCTTATCAGTTTCCTTCTGATCTGGCCCACGCCTACTGCTCTGATTCCATTAGCTTTTGTGTCTTCTCCCACTAATTACAATGCACGCCATGGGCTTTCTTGATGTTCCCACCTCAGGGTTTTGATATCTGTTATTTCCTCCCTACCCCCTCTCCCCCCCACAATATCCACATAGTTTATGTTTTAAAATTCTTCAGCTGGAGCTGGAGAGACTGCTCAGTGGTTAAGAACACCTGATGTTCTTCCTGAGGACTCAGGTTCAGTTTCCAGCACCCACATGGTGCTTACAACTGCCTGTAATCCCTGTTCTAGGAGACCTGACACCCCATTCTGACCTCTGCAGACACCAGGCATGCACAAGGTGCACACGCATACACTCACATACAATAAATAAATAAATAAATAAATAAATAAATAAATAAATAAATAAATAAATAAATAAATAAAGATTTCTTCAACTTTAGGTCTCTGCTGAAATAGGATTTCATTATAGAAACTTCCAGACTAAGGGGGAAGCACAAATAATCAGTTCATACAGTAATGATTTCAAAGGCCATCAGTTCGATGCCTGGGTGCATCTTCTATCTCTAGCTGGTACCTTGACGTCACAGGTCTTCACTTCTGAAGGGCTGGCACGCGCTATTTGATTCTGTTGGTTGAATATCAATCTTTCAGACTGGCCTAATTTGTATTAAGTGTTGTATGTCATTCCCATTATCATTTTTATATATTAATGAGCACTGTATTCTTAGGGAGAGATGGCAAAGCTTTACAGGGGTTGTAGAATTTGTTTAGTTTAAATTGACTTTTATATCTGCCTGAATGTGCATTTCTAATATTAAGACATTCCTATGTAATCAATCCTGGCTTTATCCCATTTACCACTTCCTCGTCTCTCCTGAGGCCCAAGCTCTGTCAGTTTTAGAGCATAGAGTGACTAAAATTTCCTCCATATGTACAATGCTCTTTGGGTGATCCTGAGTCCCACAGGTACCACATTTGCTCGGTATTTAGAAGCCCAAACAGTAAGCTAATATGAACTTGAACAGGAGGAAAGGGTAATAGGTTGCTCACAGGAAGGCAGTCCATCATTTTATCCTCTTATAGTTAGTAGCAGAAATCTCCTTAAAGAACACTACAAGATGTCTACGAAAGAAGGCAAAGGGGGTGTTGGGACGTGTGCTCTTTTTCCTAGCATGCCAGGGTGGAAAGAACTAGATCAGACATGCGCATTGGTGGCCCTGCTCCAGGGAGCTCTTAAATGGCACCCTGGGACAGGGCTTCTCAACCTGTGCGTCACAACCTTGGGTTGCGTATCAGATATTGACATTACAATTCATAACAGTAGCAAAACCACAGTTAGGAAGTAGCAAAGAAATAAGTTTAGGTTTGGGCGTCACCACAACATGAGGAAGTGCATTAGGAAGGTTGAGAACCACTGCCCCAGGGCCTGGGTCTTATGTGGATGGTGTGATCAAGCAGATAAAGATCACCTCTGCAGTTTTCCGTAAGAAGAAACCCCTAGCAATGGAAAACTATTGGCTTTTATGCTATAGATGTTTTCACAGCCTACACTGACACAATTCACAGAACAGTCAGTCACCTAAAATGTGAGAAACTAAGGTCTCTGATCATATGTTGAAAGAAATGAAAAGCCAGAATCCCATACTGGATTAACGGATGTATTTTCCTCGGAGCACCAGGATTCCTGATGATAGGTGGTATGCAGGAAGATAGGGCTGCTAGCAGTCATTTAATCTTGGATACATTGACAGTCTCCTAAGAGTTCTGGATTCTTCAGAGGTACTGTAGGATAAGGAGATTTTTGTAGCTGTACTGGCAACCCCAGCACTTGGGCTTTGTTGGCCAATTCTCATTACTTAATACTAACAAATTAATGTCTGACTTCCACCCGAATGACAGACAGCTAATCTTGTTCCTTGCCTGCAAGGACCACAATTTCCAGGGAACTTCTTTAAAACCCACAATGTGATCAAAACAGGTTGTATCAAACTCTCGAAGGACTACCTTTAAAAAAGGAAAAGGCAGGGGTAGGGGGCAGTTAGGAGATTTGATTTTTGCATCCAGAAGGTGCTGGGAAGGAACTGATTCATTGTTTGCAATCACAATAGTGTGGGCAAACTTCAGCTCTAATGCTTACCCTAATGTCTGCCTGCTCCCTTACCCATCAGCACACAGAAACATTGGCTAGTGTGGTTTGATCAACATGACAGCAGAACACAGTTCTGTGTTGAATACTTTTATATCGGTTCTAATGTGTCCTCACTGTCTTCAGAGATGCTAAAGGCCTGCCTCAGAATCTGCTCTCTCTATGCAGAAATTAAATGATAAGACCAGACACAGCAGGAGCCTCCAGTAAGTACCCTTGTACCCTTAGCTCCAGTGACCCTTTGGATTGCCCAGGTTGATGTCCTTCTAGGCTAAATGTTCAGACACAGCAGGAGCCTCCAGTACCCTTGTACCCTTAGCTCCAGTGACCCTTTGGATTGCCCAGGTTGATGCCCTACTAGGCTAAATGTTATCTCTTCGATAGCTTCTGTGTTACTCAAACCAATGAAAATATTTACTTTTAATTTTACTTTCCTTCACAGTGACACTGGACTTTTTTGATCCTCTTTGTAAAGCATTCTCTTCTGGTAGCTTTGGCATGTGCAGTATTCTCTTTCTTCTCTCACCCTTCCAGCCATGCCCTCCCCCCCCACCCCTGGTTCATCCTTTCTGCCCAGCATGCTGCCTGTCCTTAAGGCGCAGACCAGGGTCATCTTCTTGTCCAGACTCTCTCTCTCTATTTCCCCCTACACCCACAGCTTCAGTCCCATCCACAAATCAACAACTCACAGGTCTATAGAACTGCTCTGGGCTGCTTTACAGTCAGGGGTCCATTTTGCACATTCCTCCTGTGACATGTCCAGACAGAACTTTTGACTCATCCCTTCCCTAAACACACATTCCTCTCCCTCTCTGTGAACGTGCCTCCTGCGTCTGCTCAGTTTCAAACACGGAGACTCTGGGAGTCATCCTTGACACGCCACTTTCTCTCATCTTGCATATCTAATTTATCATTGCCATACTAATTTTTCTTCCTCAGCATCCCTCTGATCCGCCTGCCTCCCCATGTGTCCACTCCAGTGGGCCTGTCAAAGTTATCACTGTCTGTTACTCGGGGCTCTGTAGCAGTCACCCCGCTCGCCTCCTTGCTTCTTTCCTCTAATCTCTTCCCCAAACTGGAGCTGAAAAGAGAGCTTTTATGTGAAGTAAATCTTACACGACTGCTTTACTTTAAAAAACACCTCGAGAGCTACGAACCAGATTTCTTCCCCTGAGTTGCAGGGCCGAGCCTGGCTGGCCTTCTTTGCAGGCTCATCCTGCATGCGGCTCCTTTTTGCTTCCTAGTCATACTGTGTGCCACCCCAACCTCCATGTTCTCCCAACTCCTTTCAGTTATAACCTATATTCTAAAAACCTCAAGTATGTCTTTTCTGATACTTCATATGATCACCATTCTTTTCATGCACCAGTGACAACTGTGTCTTTAGTCTGCGTGAGTCTTCACTCAATTTCTATTCCCTCGTTTCTTAAAGCTCCATCAGGGTCAAGAACCGGGCCTGTTTGCCTGTTTCCTTGTTATTATTTCAGCTTATTCTTGAGTGCCGTGTACATTCTAACACATATAAGGTGATAACAGGTTAACTATTAAATAATTTCCTATCTGCTAAGTTGATATGTATCTTTTTCTGGACTGTTTTTAGTAAAATGTCCACACTTTACTCAGGCCTTGCTAATTGTGGAGTATCCTTTCTCCTTTGTGTATATGTAGTTTGGTCCTTGAACGTAGAGAAATAGATGCCAGACTTGGCTCCCATTCTGTTTCGTATCATGTGCAATCTCTTCCACATGGAGGGCCCCAGCAACTTCAAAGGGAGCTCTGCACATGGAAAAGATACACAGGGAAAAAACCTGAAAGAAAGTGGAGCCCTGATTTTCATCATGGTTAATGGGCCAGATCTCAGTGAGGTTTAGGTGAGTAAACTCTGAGAAGAAACGTTTTTTCAAAACAGCAGTGCCTGGGGCAGAAACGATGCCTAGATGAGCTCCTCAGTGCAAGAGAAAGGAAAGAAAGTCTCCAGCAGTGGCTTTATAAACCTAGGTAGTGCAAGAGACGAAGGAGCCTCAGAGCCGTGAAACTCACCTTCATGGCCTGGGAAACTGGGCAGGAGCATCAGATGCCTCTGCAGGGCAGAGTGAGTGGAGGGATGGAGGCCCCGTAGCGGTTGTCCCAGGAGACTGGGACAGTCCAGAAAACACAAGTGACAAGGGTTGTGTCCCTCACCGAGTTGATCCTGTGAAACGGTGACTTGGGTTTCTGTTTGGCAGTGAGCTTTATTTATCAGTTTACAATGGAAATTTATACCAGGGCAATGCCGCAGTGGTCGGGTTTTACAGAGAAGCCACAGTGTTATCATTTTGGCAGCTGGAGATGTTCAAATAAAAAAGAGAGCTGACGTGAATGTTCACGATGGGGACCTTATTTTCAGCCAGCTTTGACTGCACCATAGTAATAAGTTTTCAGTCAATCAAGTTAGATCTGAATTTAACGTAGTCAAGGTGCTTGCATCCTGGGGATTTCCCAATGGCTTCATCAGGACTTCACAACATTTTATGTTGTGTGGTTGTGTTTATTTCCACTGTCAGGTTATTTTTAATCCTGCGCCACTTTTTCAACACACTTTGTTCATTGCATATTAAAAAGAACTTCAAGACAGGGCCTGTACTAAACAAGCAATGACAGATGTCAGCTTAGATTTTTTAAATATCATTCTTACTGTTAGAAATTAGAGGGGAGATATAGGGAAACTGAGGAATAAAGAAACACAATGTTGTATCTTATCACCAATTTACAGTTATAATGGGGTACGATACAATACAATTACTTCTTTCTATCCTTATACTAACAAACACAATGGAAATAATCACATATATACTGCACCTATTGCTAGTAGGTGGTGACTTAAACTCTGATCATATATTAATTCATACGAGTCTCACAACAGCTTTATGCTACAGATATTACCATTCCAGATTATATGCAAGGCAAACACAGGTTAAGTAAACCCAATGTCACCCAGGTAAGAATGACTGGAAATAGATGATTTCTCCCAGTTCTGTGCAGTTCCGGTGATTTCCGACCATTTGTTGTTGTTGTAGAACCCATACTGTAGCCAACTCCTTCATCTGTGAGTTGAGGAATGGCCTCTGAGGCTGAACTAGCAGGGAGATTTTATTTCAGTGTCATACTAAAAATGTGCTTTTCCAAGAGGAGCAAAATGGCCCACAGCGTACAGGCCCTGCAAGGGAGGCCTCTTCATTAGTAGCTGGTTAGTAGCTGGTTAGTAGCTGGTTAGTAGCATGGGCTTGGCAGTCAGGAAGGAAGCAGAACTTGGTCTCTTCCTCTGCCACATAAGGAAAGTATTATCTCCCTCCTAAGATCAGCCTGTGGATTAAAAGAAGTATCAGCGCATGTGCAGATCTCTTAGCACAGTTGCTGGCGCACAGTAAACGCTGGCTGCTGCTGCTGTCCTTGGGTTCCTAGAAATGGGGTTAAAGTTATATACTCTGACTTCCTAGAAAGTTCAAGCCAGGAAGGGACACCCAAACATACAAGCGTCATACAGCCAAGTCCTTCAAAGTGATGGCAGATGCTCCAGTTTTGAGCAAAAGGACATTTCCTCAGAGACTAGATGTTCCATCTTAAGCCTTTTTACACATGCTTTGCCTCAGGCTCTCCTTTTCCCTGCCTCTTTACCTCAACTGTGAGGTTAGTCCATCAGACATTGAAATCTCGTTTTTCATAACAGGTCTGTCAGCCACTGTTAGGACGTTCCTGGGCCAGGGACCCCTTGGTGTGGCCCCCACTTCAAGGCACCCTGTACAGTGGCTGCTTCATCTATAGGTATCCAGGAAACGCTGCTCAAGTGACCCTTAAGTGAGACATGTCTTTGGACAATTTCCTCCTCTATTGAACTTGTCACTCACTCACAGTGGCATTTTCTACAGAGAACATGGGCAAAGATGAGGAAGAGGAAGGTGTGGACCACACTTCCCTGTTCACCTCTCTGGATTTGCCAGTGGGAGCTGTCACTTTACCCTTACTGGGAGAGCAAGTGAAACATAGTTGGTTCTTCTACCCCCCCCCCAACTCTTAGTGGGCTCCCTCAAATTGCTCCTGCCTTCTGTTTCGTTGGCTGTAACCACTAAGTTGGAGAGTTACTGGTGGCATGGGTCCCCTTTAAAGAAGGAGGCCAAGAGTTTACTAGTCTTGAAACCACTCTTCCAAAGCTAAGCATGGCTCCCACGGGCATTCTCCTCAAACTACTAGTGCACAAAAGACTCTGGAATAATTCAAAACAGCGCACTGGTAAAAATCACTCTGAGGCTGCTCCGTGCTCAAGGTTGGATGTTTATTCCTTTTTCTATATCTTGTTTCAAATTATATTCAACCAGTTTCTTTTCATGACCTGTCAGATTCAGCAATAATCAAATGACATCATCGATGTGTTAAAAGATGTTACACATCAGTAATAAAATGTCAACCACATAGACATGTCTTGGATGTGACTATAAACTCCCTCCTACTCTGAAAATTTCCAGAATTAAAGCCAAAAGATTATATTCCAAAAAGGAGTTTACAAAACCCAAGTGCTTGGAGAACAATGAATTAAAATCCTCTGTCAAATTCCTCGTCTCCAGGCAGCCTCAGCCAAGGGGCTTCTCTTGGCCAGGGGGCCTCTCTTCCGCAGCTCTCCACTGAAGGGGTCTCCACAACAAACTTGTTTTTCCTCGGCATTTGAAATTGAAATGTCCTCCTGCTCCTCATTAAGTTTTTCGGCTTTCCATTACTATAACAAAATATACCAAAAGCAGTAAGCTATCGCAAGAGAAAGGTTTCTTGGCTCATGATTCTGGTGGTTCTGTTCCAAGACCAAGTAGCCTTACAGCCTTGGGCTTGTGGTGATAGCAGCTCATCATAGCAGAACAAACTACCATTAAGAATGGCTGGAAAAAAACAAAAAAACCTGGGTAGGGGTGGCTCAGTCCTTTAATCCAGGGACAGAGGCTCTGAAAGTTTGAGGCCAGCCTAGTCTACAGAGTGAGTTCCAGGACAGCTAGGGCTGTTACACAAAGGAACCCTGTCTCAAACAAACAAAAGAATGGCTGAGATAATCCCTTCTACCCAGGCCTGGCCCTAATAGATAGGGTTAGCCCCTAAAGAGTATTCTGTGTATCCATGATTCTCAGATATCATTCGGTATCAACACGGTGAATCCAGTTTCACATCCTGCAGCCCATGTGCCTGTACATGGGAAAACACTTTTCACGATTATCAAACCCTTGCCCCAGGCACACCTGCTGAAAATATCTCTGTGGGTCAGATTTGGGACAAGGACAAGCTGTCTGTTCTGAGGACGCCTGTCCATGCAGCCATAACCTCTCCCAAACCAACAGGGTGAGTGGTTTGACCTGCAGCTTGGCTGGTTCTCTGCAGCCTCCAGCATTTGGCCAGGTAGGCCCTGAAGAGTGTGGACTGTTCTTAGAAGCAGGTACTCATCTGTGGAGAAAGGCTGTGTAGGAGCTTTTACAATCCACTGAGGCCAAACTATCAAAATACCCGGTCGGTCGGTGCTCTGTAACCGCTTCCCAAGCTGCGGCAGTAAAAGCCAGCTGCATGGCTGGAAACAGAAAGAGAAAGCTTGCGCGGTCTTCCATAAGCAAGGCCAAGGTCAAAACTGCTTGTTCACAAATAAAATCCAAGGCCTTGACCGCACTGGAACGCTTCCATGTGTGCTTTTTTTCTCCCTGAGATTGTACTCCTGTTATCATCTAGTGCGCTGGCCAGAGGCCGGGCTCTGAATTTCGGCCCCTAACAGGCAGGGTTTGTGTGGAGGAATCCCAGCAGAACTCTCCTAGGGTAGGCTTTCGTGAGGGGCAGGGGTGAGACTGGTCCAGTCTCTTGACTGATGATCTTTGGTTGTTTTCAAAGTTTCTACATTTGCCAAAAGTAGCTTCGGTGATACTTGGAATAGTAAATTAAACAAGGGGGGGCGGGCGTTTCTCCAGCCAAACAAGTGAGAACATGCCCTTTCCACTCGCGAGATCCCTTGTAGTCTTGCATTACAGGGATGCTTGCTCTTGTTTGCTTGGTTACATAAGGCAGGATTTGATGCTCAGACACTGAGAGACCTAGGTGTCTATTGTGCTGAATGCTGATAGGTTCTTTTTTTGCAACCTCAAGTGTGAATACAAAAGGAATATCTCACATTTTATCTTTTTCGACATAAGGATGCTAATCCTATTTTCTGCCCATTCTATTCAAATCCTCTTTCTTTTTCTCCCTTTCTCCTTTATTTCCTTGGCTTTCTTTCCTTCTTTTTTATTTCCTCTTTGTACTTGTACCCCTTATGTTCCCACCTTTTCTGCTTGTTTTTGGTTGTGGTTTGAAGCGGGATCTCTCTCACCCCACGGCTGACCTTGAGCCCGTGGATATCTTCTGCCTCAGCCTCCTGAGTGGTGGGATGATGGAGGTGAATCACCATGCCTGACTGCTCCACCCATTTAAACAGGACCTTTTCCAGAGTCGGTCCACCTTGATCCCTGGCATCCCCTCAATTCCTTAGTGAAAAACAACGCATCAAAGAATTTTCTAAATTCCCAGTCTATGCCGAATGGCATCTGTTGGTAAACAATGTGTTCCCTTCCCTATGCAAAGAACAAACCTGGAGCTTCTCTGAAGGGCTTGCTGTCAGTGTTGAGTGCTGAGGACAGTGCCACGAATTCCCCACAAGGAGTGACAAGGGCCATGTGTGCCTGCTGGCAGCTTGAATCCTCCTGTGTTTCTCTCCAATTCAGAAAGCTTGTCGGGAGGCAAATGATTGTCGTGTCAGAAAAATAGTATTGAATCCATCTTATTTATTTTTGTGTCATGGCTTTGCAGTGTGTGTGTGTGTGTGTGTGTGTGTGTGTGTGTGTGTGTGTGTGTGTGTGTGTGTTGCTGGGGATTGAACCCAGTGTGACTTAGATGTGCTGGGCAAATGCTCTACCACCTCTCATTTTCACTGTTCTTAGTAACTCACGGTTTTTAAGTAGCTGAAATGACAATATCCACCAGACTAAATAATGTTTAGTAAACACTGTTTCAGCCATAACATTGCATGTGTCTGGAAATAGTGGTGCATGCTTGAGTGATGAGTCCGATGGTGCCAGCAACAGCAGGCAGTTTATTGCGTCACATCATCTTACAGCTCAAAGCTGTTCCTGCCTTCTACGACATCAGTGGCTTTCACCCTCCCTAATGTTGCAACCCCTTAATATGGTTCCTCATGTTGTAGTAACCCCCAAACATAAAATTATTTTTGTTGCTACTTTGTAACTGTAATTTTGCTACTGTTATGGATCATAATGTAAATATTTTTGAAGATAGAGGTTTACCAAAGAGGTCACCACCCACAGGTTGAGAACCACTGTGCTACATACCTCACTGGATTCTCCAGGCCTTTTCTTTATCTCTTCATTTTCTATGTCTCTGTTGGTTCCCTCACCCCACCCCAGGCCTGATGTCTCCACCAGAGCTGTTTTGTGTGATGATTGATAACCCGAATTGTCCCAAACTTTGAATGTACTTAGATCTGTTTGCACAGACGTTCAGAACTCTGGGTCCAGTCAGGTCTAGCATCTCATCTTCTGTGTGAGGTCCACACAGAGCCTCTGGGACACAGCAATGCTGACCGTGTCCCTGCGGATCTGTTTCTTCACACCCAGCTTTTATCCTGCTTTCTGAACCACCTCTAGCCTGCTCAGTCTCACTCTGTGACTGAGTGTCCCAGGGCTACTCCACCTCTCGAGACCTTCCTTTCAACCTCCTGTCCTCACTTCCCCGCTGACGACCTAGACTCTTCTTTACTGAAGAAAAAGATCATAAGCTTCCTAGACTTTGCCTGTCTCCTGCAGGAAGAACCCACAGGAGCTTTGACTATCTGGCCCTGTCTTTCTCTCACTCTCCCCAGAGGCTCACAAAGTAAGGCAGCCCAACTCAAGGCCAGTCCCTCTCCCAGCTCTTCGTCTCCCCCCACTCCCATCTCCCTTGTTCGTTACATCTGTCCAGCACTACCAACCCCTTACTCACTGCTAATTATTTTCTGTCACATAGTTGCCACCATGAAGAGCAGGAGACCATGCCCTGCCCCCATCCTCTTGACCCCATGCCCGATGCTGGGTTCAACTCCTCTGGGAAGATCTCTCTTCAGCTGTTTTGTCCATTTTGACTTTTTGTTCTTTTCATCTCAGTGAGCTTTCACTCCTCACCCACCACCACACTGAGACCGCCAGAGCCAAAGTCCATTCCGTGCCCTCCCTTATACGGAACTTGGTAAATTTGAGATTCCACTTGCCTTGATGTCTATGACCCTAAGGCCTGTATTTCTGATTTTGTTTCAGCCCCTTTTGACCACCTTTTAAATATTGGTGTTCCTACATAATTCCACCCTGAGCCACTGCTGTGAACTGTTGCCCATGTGTATACGAAGGACTTTCAAGTCTGTAGGTTCAGCCTTAACTTCTCCCCTTTTCTCCAGAGGGTCCCCCGTATGTGTCTTCTACAGGTACCTCAAATTCAACATGGTCTTGAATGAACTAACACTCCCCTTTCTAAAATTTGGTCCCCTTCCTCTGTTCTTTCTGAATTTTACAATGGTTGGCTCTGAAAGATGGTGGAGGCAAGCGTTTCAGAACCAATCTAAAACACCATAACCAAATCCCTGTTTTCTAGTAGCCACATTAAACTGTAAAACAAAACAGATGAGGTCATTAGAAATAGATTTAATGTAACCTAATTTATGCAAAGTGTCATTTCTTTATAAGCATTTGAGTGTTAAGCAGGTATTTTCAATTCTTTATTTAAAGTTTAGAAATTTAGAGTGCATTTTGCTATCACACATCTCATTCAAACTAATCATTGGAATTGGAATTCTGTCTGTGGCTAGTGATTATTGGCTGCTAACTGACACCATTCCAAATTTCCCTTCATCCAGCTGCAAGTCTGTCTGTCCTGTTCATTTTACTCTCTAGATATTTCTCCAGTAGATTAAGTTCTTTTTTTTTTTTTTTTTTTTTTTTTTTTACTTTTCACATTCTGAGTTTAATTTTCACACTAGTTGTTTCTCATTTGGATTATTACAACAGCTTATAAAACCTAGTTTAAGTAGGCCTTGTGGGACAGGCCTGTAATTCAGGCTGTTTAGGACTGAGGCAGGAAGCTCTCAAGTTCAAAGGCTACCTTGTCTAGAGAGTGAGTTCAAGGCTAGCTTGGTAGTTTAGTGAGACTTGTTTCAAAATAAAAACTAAGAACAATGCCAAGACTATGGTATTAATATAATCCTTGCTTATCTTGTAAAAGGCCCTTAAAAATTAACAATTAAACCAAACGTGACCTCTCTGTTCAAGGGAGCATTCTAGATCCACTGGAATGCTGGATATAGTGGAGCATCTACTTATATGTAGCTAGAAAAGAAAAAAAGCTCAGATTTATTAACATCTAATATACATGTTGAAGCTAATATCCTTGAACTTGGTATCCAAGAGGTCAGCAATAAAGCTATTAATATTAAGGAACTGATATATATCTCACACAAAGTTTTTGAGATAGTTAAAAATGTTTCTCATTGCCACAACATAGTCTCAAATTTATTTTTAAGTACTTTTGATATAATTGGTGAATACAGTAGACATACACATAATTTTTAAAAATATCACTTGTATTTATTCATGTGCATAAGCAGAGACCAGAGGACAAATTAAATTACAAGAATTAATTATCTGGCCATCTGGCCAGTTCAAGAATTTAAAAATAAGGATACTTATATTGAAGATATATATCCGGAATTTCTTTCTTATATTTCCAGAAAAGTGAGATAGTAAAATCTAGCATCTCACTTCAATTTCAGGCCACCTATTTTTCTAGCCTTCACCTTTTCTTTTTAAAAGAATTTCAGAGAGAGAGAGAGAGAGAGAGAGAGAGAGAGAGAGAGAGAGAGAGAGAGGAGATGCACATGGCAGCCATAAATTAACCTTTTTTTTCTTCTGTGGAACACAAACTAACACTGTGTCATTCTACCAGGACCTAAAATTCATCAGTGGAAAGCACACCAATTATTTCACTTTATTCAGTGTCTTTGGATATAGAAGAACTCTTCCAGATCTATAATAACAAATTACTACTTTACCTACTTATGCAGCAGGCTGGCTCCAACAAGTTGGACCATGGATTTTCTTCTATGAATGCTTTCTTCTTTAAAGAATCCTTTTTTTTTTTTTTAAGTTTAAAATGAAAGTAGCACAATGATTAATGATTCTATTGTATCCTTGGGGGTCTTATAATTCAGCAGGAAATGCAGATCCAGAGAGATGTAGTTTCAATATAATCATACAGTAAGAGATGCTTTCCAATGAAGAGGGTACTTGGAACGGAGTGATAGACTCGCCTAGAGAAGAAGGTGCTGAAATAGGACCTGGAAGGTGATTCAGAAATCGGGTCACCTAGTTCATCAGATTTTTTAAAATCTGTTCTACTGAAACCTCGCCATGATCATTTGCTCTAAGGGAGACAGTTTTAATTGTATGTGTTGTATGGATATGTTCCATGGTCTTCAAACTGCAGTATGAGAAAGGGTCCCCTTGGTAATATATTAAAATATAGGTCTCTGGACTTCATGTGTATGTGTTCTGATTTACTCAGAGTATGCCTGGCCTAGGCCTTTGTGGTTTTCAGAAAGCACTTGAGTGACTCTGTGTCTGGTAGGAATTGTACTTTGAGGTACACTGTCAACTTCTTTCTATAGTGTAGCATAAGAAGAAGGGGCTGAGAAACCATCTTGGTCTGGGCCCAGGTCGGATGCTCTTTGGGGATAAGTAGAATCAACAAAGCCTTGAGGAGGGTGAATGGACAGTGGGGATGCTGGAAAGGAATCTATGGTCTGGACTGCAAATACGGGGAGAATTTTGAAAAATCAGCAGTGAGAACTTGGGTGTATTTCATAATTTTCCTATGGCCTTTCTTAAACTTCAACAGAGAATTTAACAGAAATATAGAGCATTTTCATCTACCTTCAGGAACCAATAGTCATTCAACAAGAAATTTAAAAAATATTTTTGGAGGTCTAGAACAGTGGATGTTTTTGAAATAGGATACATTTTAAACTTTAGGATAATGTAAAACCATATAGAACTGCACTTCTGGTTCTGAGGTAATAAAACCATCTAGCATCGAGGATATGGGAAACTATTCCATGTGTGGAATAAATTAACTTTATAACCACTGTGAGGAAGAAGGCATTTTTTCCTTAAATGCCCCTTTTAAGTTCTGTCAAACTTGTCCCCCAGTTGTTAACATTTTAGAATTTGAAAACCATTGAAGGATTTTTCTAAGATGCTGCACATTTTGCTCTATAATAAATAACAACCCGAAAGAGGTGGATAAATCCAGACCATTCAACGCCCCAAACTCCAATGTTCATCGTTTTAGCTTTCCTTCTCAATCAGCCTGATTCAGGCCCTTTAATAAGGATCTAATTGGTTGGTTGAGTTTCTGGGTTTTTTTTGGGGGGCGGGGGTTGTTTTTTTTTTTTTTTTTCCATTTGCTGACCAGTGTCTGCTCCAAGTTTTAATGAGCTCCAAGCCAGGCAGACAAATATACCAGTACCCCGGAAGCAGTGGGCCTGGAGAGTCTATCCAATCAATCCACAAAATAAGTTTTAATTGTAGCAGGACTGCCATAAATAGGCTGGTGCAGTCAGTCAGGCTGTTTCGTTTCATTCTTGTCTGTTTCAGTCAACTCTGCTTTTGCCATCCCTATGAGTCCAAGATCTTTGTTTTAGTCACCGATGGGCAAGACCTCCCCCAGTCATCTAAATGTTTGGAAGATAGACTTTCTCCAACAGCTCAGTGGAAGCTGAGTGTGTGGGGGGCAGGCAATGCTATTCTTACTGCCATTTATAATTTGTTTTTAGTCCGTCCGAGACTCCTGCTCCCCACTTACTGACACTCAATGGTTCTGCTGATGTCTGCTTTCTTGCAGGTGATTCGTAAGGGCTGGCTGACCGTCAGCAACATTGGGATCATGAAAGGAGGCTCGAAGGGCTACTGGTTCGTCCTCACTGCAGAAAGCTTGTGCTGGTATAAAGATGATGAGGTAAGCCATGGAGAGCGACAGTTCCCTGAAGTGTTTCTAATGTGAAATTAACTGTTGTTATTGCGATGCACAGTTCCAGATGCCAGTACCTCTTTTGCAGTGAGCTTTGTCTGTAAAGGTTGTTCTAAAGAGGCCTTACTTTTCTTTTTTTCTTTTTTTTTTCTTACAGATCTGTAGTTTTAGAATGTTTCCACTGAATTTCCTTTCCTGCTTCTTTCTTTCGTATAGTTCCATGTTGCTGACCCAGAGAAGTGAATTTATGGGTCAGGAATTGGAAACGGCCTTCCTTATGTTAATATTACGACACTGGTACAACAGAAACAATGCTCATTAAATAATGTCTTAGAAAGACATAAGGTACTAGAAGTAAAATGGATAAGGCACTGCTGTGAGTGAGGTGGTGTGGAAGTGTTGGCTGCAGCATCTGCCTCCAATGAAAGGCTTGGAGAACGGTGAGCTTGCTGCTCTTCATGTTAGTACCGAGTCATTACACACATTTTCTTCTTTGAGAACTTGAGATCTCTGTAAAAACATAAATGATGATAATTGTGGTGTGCTGGCTCATGTTCAACATTAATAATGTCACCCTGCGACTTACTACTTATTGTAAATCTGAGAGCTGTAAAAGCAAAGAAAAGTCACATTAGTCTTAGAGAGCCATTAAGCTGCTGTAAATTCTTCAAGCTCGATTCGGGAGGACATGGATTGAAATTGAGCTCTGTTTTGGAAATTGTAATAGCTGTGTTCTGACCAGTGAAGTCATTGGTATTTGTAACACAGCACACAAATGTTATATAAGAACGACCTTTGACAGCCGGACCATGAGCAGGTGAGATCATCCCAGTCTTATTGGCTGCAAAAGACATGTGTGTCAGAGTTCAAAGCACGTCCTCCTGTGGCCTGACAGCTTGGGAAAGCATCAGAAGATGCCTTTGTCACTTCTTGGAAGGAAAGGTTTGTGGCCCAGGGTTCTTTTCATTTCTCTGTGTCTTCTATGTGACAATGTGTTGAGAAATTTGGGATGATGGGTTGATTCCCATTAAAGATTCTGTGATAAGGAAACCCAAATTCTATAGAAATATCAGAACAAATATGCTATTCAAAGCATTATTTTCAAATTTTTATGTCACCAACCTCTGTAAAAAGTGATATTGGTTATTTTGGTGGTTTGAATAAGAATGGCCACCACAGGCTCATCTATTTGAATGTTTAGTCACCAGGGAGTGGCACTATTTGAAAGGATGAGAAGAATTGGGAGGTGTGGCCTTACTGGAGTAAGTGTGGCCTTGTTGGAGGAAATGTGTCACTGGGGGTGAGCTTTGAGGTTTCAAAAGCTCATGTCAGGCTCAGGCTCAGACTTGCTCTCCCAGCCTATAAATCAGGATATAGCTCTCAGCTACTGCTCCAGCGCCTGCCTGCATTCTGTCATACTCCCTGTCATGATGATAATGGACTAAATCTCTGAAACTGTAAGCCAGCCCCCAATTAAATGGTTTTTTTTGTTATTGTTTTGTTTTGTTTTTTTTAATAAGAGTTGCCTTGGTCATGGTATCTCTTCACAGCAATAGAACAGGAACTAAGAGAGATGTTTTAAGAATCTGAGTATTAGCGACAGTTTCTCTCCTGTGACTGGTGAGGCATCCTGTCATTCACTGGGAAGCTCTAGTTTAAAGATCATGGCATAAGCTCCAAGGCACTCCCCAGTATGTAAAAGAGAGTAAATGTCTTCTTTGCTGTTTAGTTACACTGTAGACACATTTCCACCTGAATATTTAGATGTTCATTTTCATATATTTACATACATTATCAGTCTTCGCACCTTTCTCAGAAACACAAGGGGAAGCAGAAGGTTTTCCTTAGGAGTCGTCCTAGTGGCAGCCAGTGTTTGCGGCATGTTAACAGACCAGCCTGCATTAGAACTTGGGGAAAGGTACTTGTACTATTCATATTTGGAGATGGGAACACTAAAACTAGCAAACATCGCCTCCATCATCAATGCAAACCACTGTTTTGGAAAGTTGTTTCAACATGATTTGGTTTAATCTTATAAAAGCCACATCATGTCCATCAGGTAACCAGCTTCCAATGGTCACAAGAGAGTTGATAGCAAGGTAGAAATTAGAATCCAGGATGCTGGGCTCTAAAAGTCCCAAAGGTACTCAGGGTTGTCCAAGTCCACCTTACCTCACAAAGGGTTCACTGGGATAATTTTCAGGTGACTCGGAGTTGACCTGTTTCTAGTTGTGGCTGCCATGTGCTCTTACGAGATCTAGGGAGTCATGGCTTGTGCAGGGTAGCTGTAGGGCTGGCTCTCTGGCTGCTGTGTCAATCCTGGAAGGGTAGTGAGGCATCTGATGCTCTGGGGAGGGAAGGAAGA